>NC_060256.1:1200000-1567143 GCF_921293095.1 Ischnura elegans
TATCAACCCACTCAAAAACAGTCTCTAATAATTTCATTGCTTCACACCCCAAAGTTAATGGCTTTTGAAAAGCATCTCTTAAACTTAGACCTTTGTAAGGTGCCTTGATATTGACTACCTTCCACCAGTTGGTAATAATCTTAATAAATAACGCAATTACGAAGGAATTCTCCAGTTGCTTGCTTCTCCCCAAAAAGGTAGAGCCACATTCTCGTTAAACTTGGAGAGCAGTTTCACATTTTGATGAATAGAATGCTTTAATGCCCGCTAGGGTGCCCTGTTGTTTTTGTTGCTTATTTTTTATTTTTTTCTCGGATTTTGAATTTCTACCTCTTAAAATATTCTTGGGGATGCAAAATTGATATCCTAAAAATTTCAGCTCAATTGTTTAACATTTAGAGGTCGCTCAAAGAGGTTAAATGCAATAACATTAAATTTTCCCGTTTTTTTTAAGTAATATCAATTTCAAGGGTAACGCACGATTTTGCAGATCTTTAGGACCAAAATTCGCTCCAATTTAACGTCAGCTCAACAGTTTTCCAGGAATATAATACCTTTCCGCGAGTTACAGCAGCGCGTCACACCCCTGATGGCGAGTTGGTGATGAAAGTAGTTAGTTAACTCTACATACGCTTGTCGAATCAATTGAAAATGCTTTATTATATTCGCTAATCTCCACCCTTCAACGCAGTCGTGAACAATCTCAGCAGTGGCCCGACCACTGGCAGTTCCGGTGAGTTATGGAATCTTTAATGTTGTTTTTATTTCATCAATCGGCCATGAGATTAATAGAACCATTTAATGACTTATTATGCAAAATAATATCTACTTACTTGGTTCAACGAATTAGTAAATATATCCTTTAGTAGACAGTAACCCCTGTTACCACAACATAGTAGCAACAAGAACCGTTGCCGCTCCTCTCGCGCTAATGCCCAAGGCATCAAAGATCAGTGCAATTTGGAGTGTAATTAGGATTTTCCTACCCATCTATCTTTTCTTCTATCTACTCGTCATATCTTCTCTTCCTCTCCACTCGATGCGCCGACTTCTCTTACTCCTCACTCTCTATTAAGTGCTAGATAATGATCTCATTATTTGGCAAGCCAAAGGCGCGTTATAGCTGCCCCGGTAAACCCCAGTTCACCCCAGTCAGTCAGTTTACAATGCATTTCATATAATGTGCATTTTTCTATGATGTGGGAGATTAGTATTTTGGTGCTAGCAGAAACTTGAAAGTAATAATTGTAAGGAAGTTTTTCAGAAAGAAAAATATTTTGAAAACTCTCTCTCTATAAGTGCTAGCTTAGGATCTTTTGAAGTCTGTGTCCCGGTCGCCTCTGTATTTTCAAGAGCACTTTATGCACATCATTTTGAATAACTTTCAGAGTATTTACCGCGGCAATGTCAAACAACCGATCCAATTTTTCATTCAATTCCATGTCATTCTTTAGCTGTTGCATAGGTCGCCGTCAAAAATAAATCTTGAATTATTACAGTTCACTGCACAGCGGCTCTATTTTATATATTCCATGTATTTCTTGAATAATTTGAATTCTCGGTATAATAGCCCGGAATGGAACCACGAACCTCATCGTTAGTCTCGTATTTCCACACACCCCTTGTTTCAGGGTTAAGTGGAGGTGATAGAACACTTGCAGCACTTCGCGTATCAAACGCAGCTTATTTTTCGCGAAACAAGCGGCTATAGCTGCTGGGACGCCGATTAGGAATACTGCAATAGACTTACGCGCGATAAATGACATTGCTTGTATCAATAGCGACTCGACTCCGAAAATTTACTCTACGCCATTCAAAATCCAACTGCGATGAGGTTAAAGGGGATGTGAAACTGGCAAACTCGGGTAAGAAAACATACACATAGTTGTCTCTAAACATCATTCTCCATGGTTCCATCTATTTTGCTTAATCTCAACGAAAGTCTCTAGAATTTATAGCAATGTAAAACAACACAGGTAACTCCTCCCGTCTTCCACCGACTCTCGTTAGGGAAGGCACGAGGGGGGTGTAAGGCAATGACGGTCGCTGACTGTGAATGCGGCCTGCGAGCGACCAGCTCGCCGTCAGGGGTGTGACGCGCTGCTGTAGCTCGCGGAAAAGTATTTTATTCCTGGAAAACTGTTGAGCGGACGTTAAAATGGAGCGAATTTTTGCCCCAAAGATCTGAAAATCGTGCGTTACCCTTTAAAATGATGTCACTTCAAAAAAAGGGAAAATTTAATGTTATTGCATTTATGCTCTTTGAGCGACCTCTAAATGTTAAACAAATGAGCTGAAATTTTTAGGATATCCATTCTGCACCCCATAGCATACTTTAAGAGGTGGAAATCAAAAATTCGAGAAAAAAATAAAAAATAAGCAACGCTCTAATGCCCACACCTCACAATGTCACCACACTCAAGGGAATATTATTCACGAATGGTACTGACAGAAGCTATTTCCTTTGGTTTGCTAGCATCGTCGAAATTGGGGTAAAAAATGGTGTCCAGGCCTTAGTAAAGCCAATTATTTATTATCCACTTCAGAATGTTCACAGATTCAAAAAATTAATGGCCTTGACTTATCATAGGGGTTGGGGTACACAATACTTAATTTGTTGGGGAAAGAAAATTTTGACACATTCCTTCTATTGATAGCGCTGTTGTCTGAAACCAAGCTCACAATTACATATCCAATACCTAATGCCGCAATGATGTTTTTAGTTACCGTGAATAATTAATCAGCAGAGAATTTACTCACAGGATGCATGTACAAAAATACTTTGAAAGGGGACAATAAACTGGACACCGTGAATACATAAGCCGTTTCGGTGACACAACGGAAGTTTTGACTTATGCCTACAATGGTACCACTCTTGTAATCGATATAAGATTTTACATGAATTTCATCCATCATACATGTCTTTCATGAATGATGAGAGAAGAAAAAACAGTTTTGGCAATCGCCAAATTGCATGTCAAATCTCGTTGAGGGCTCAAATTGTAACTGGCACACACTTGGCGGATAGTGGTGGTGTTGATATTGCAATTTAATGCTTCAGCTGTTGCTATAAATAACATGTTCATTGTTGTTGTTATACTTCTTACCTGACTGAATAAAATGGAAAGCTGAAAACCTGAATCGCAGTGGAAGTTTTTTTTTATCCTGAAGTCCGTAAATTCTACAGCTTATGGGTCCAGGTTTATTCTAAAAGCGGAAAAGGAATCTAAATGTTGAAGATGACAGAAGCTGAAAAACATCGGATCCCATTGTTCGATGGAACAAACTATAGCAATTGGAATTTTAGGATGGAAACGCTCTTGGGGGAGCTGGAATGACTATATTTTGTGGATGAATCTTATGTTAACCGAGCAATATTTGTGGACGGAGAGAAAGATTCGGAACGTACCGCAATGGAATAAAATTGGCTAAGTTGGCAAAACAAGATCGGAAATGTAAGTCTCAACTTACACAACGGGGCAGGGACAATTCGTCGCAGTTTCTTTCCCTCTGCACGACCTTTTTTCCGGGCGTGGACGTACTGCGTAGGACCCTAAAAGACCTTTTCCCCATCCTCTCAGATAAATCAACCACGTCCAGATTTTTCCCGCGATGCCCTTCACTCATCTTTAAAAGACCACCAAATCTGGCCAGCATTTTAAAAATAACAAAACCGCTGCCCAAGCAAAATGCCTACATTAAAACACAGCCCTCGCCCTGCAACCGTGCAAGATGCAAAACCTGTCGCATCCTCATCACCGAACCCCTTCCCGATAAATTCCTTGCCTTCCCTCTCCCCTCAATGTCTGACATTTCCTGCACAACAAAAACATTGTGTACATACTGTTGTGCCAGAAATGCCCCGCTTTTTACATCGGCTTATCCACCACCCCCCTCTGCACCCGAATGAACGGGCATCGCTCCTCGTACAATAGCGTTTCTTCTGTTTCGGCTTCCCTTCCAGTCGCCGTTCATGCTTCCTCCCACAAAGCATTATTTGACGAGTGCTACAAAGTGGAATATTGGCCTCCCTCCCCCATCTCCCACCCCCCTAGAGCTGAAGGAGCAGGCATGTGTTTGGGCTTTCCGAGCGTTTTCTGGACCAGGAATCAACCGCGCCCACTAGAACACAACCAATCCCCGTCAACCGTTTTTCCTCCCTCCATCTTTACCCTCTGCTTTGCCCTCTTCCTTCCACCCTCACTCTTCTCCCGCTGCTCCGCCTCCTGCCGCCCCCTTAGAACCCCCGGATCCGGCTTCGCCGTCTAATTTTGTGGGGGTGCAAGGAATTTTTAATTGAATAATCTGATCCGAAAGTGTTATGAGCCGGCTTCGCCGGCCAGGGGGAGGGGAAGTGGACTCCACAACGGCTTCGCCGACAAACTCATCGGTCCAAACTCATCACTCCGCTGTCCAAAAAGTCCCCGGGGTCTATAGGGCTCAAAACCCCTTTCGCGGTCAGCTTGGGCGGCCGCTTCCCCGAACGGCTTCACCGTTCCCTGCCACGGTGGGTCGGAGGGGAGAGTCACAACCCGCGGTTGCGCCGCGGCTTCGCCGATCCTCGTTTCGAGGATAGCTTCGCCGCCCAGGGGCAAGGAAGTCCCCCAGAGCTGCTCTGCTCAGACCTGGGGACGACTTAGTCATTCCTCGTTAGGGGCGCCACGCGCCACGATTAAGTAAGTCTTAACGCGGCTGACCCTCTCATTCCACGAAACGGCGTTGCCGTTCCTCGTTGAGAGGCGGCTTCGCCGCCAAGGGGTTGGGTATGCCCCCCCGGGGGTATTTTGCTCAGTCCTCGGAACGGCTTTGACGTCGCCGTTCCTCGTAAGGGGTTTGCTTCGCCGCCCAGAGGGCAGTGGCAGATCCGAACTCTTTCGCCGTTTTTTGTTAAGGGGCGGCTTCGCCGCCCAGGGGGGAAGAACCCACCAGCGGCTGCGCCGCTTGTTCCTTGGGACGGCTTCACTGTTTCTAGTAAAGGGCGGCTTCGCCGCCCAAGGGTTACTGACGCCCCCCGCGCCTGCGCCAGTTAGTCCTCGGAAAGGCTTCGCCGTTCCCCGTTGAAGGGGGGCTTCGCCACCTTGGGGAAGAGGGGGCCCCACGCTGCTGCTCCGCTTAGTCCCCGTAACGGGTCTCCTCCTCCGAGGGGGGCGAAAGGGGGATGCAGGTGTTTAAAGGTGTGTTATACATGAGGTCAACAATAGTCCACATTGATTCTGTAGGGACGTTTGGAAAGGGTAGGGCAATGCGGCGTAATGGCGGCTACAAGTACCCATAAAAGAAGACCTAATGGTAAATTTTAATTTTTTGAGGGGTTTTCAACGGAATACCGGGGTTTTTTTATTTGTGTTCAATTAGTGGTCACCAATCGTTCTCATAAATTCCGTGCCGATAAGTCGTAGGGGTCCGGAACAGTGGCGGCATTCTGACGATAAATACCCGAACAGGCGACTTTTCAGAAACAATTGTTTTGAGAAGTTTAACGGGGTTATCGGGGGTTTTAATAACTCGTAGGGTTGGAGAACACGGGCTGAATGGTGACGAAAACTACCCGGAGAGGTGCCCTTAAACAAATTAAGTTTTCGGGGAGTTTCCAGGAGGTGATCGGGAGTTTTCAGGTTTTTTTCTCGTACGGTTTACGGTGGCCCGCCCTTACCAAATATTCCAGATCTAGAGCTGTGAGGGGACGGGCAGTGCGGGGAAATGTCGGCCAAAAAGTCCCAAAAAGGAGAGTTAATGTCACATTTTACATTTTTGAGGGTTTTCAGGGGATGCCTGGGGTTTATATGGGTGTACTGCTAGCGGTCACTAGTCGTTCACATGAATTCCGTAGGGATGATTCGCGGGGGTAGGGATCAGCGTTGGAATTGTCACGAAAAGTACCCAAAAAGTAGACTTCAAAATGCAAAATTCAATTTTTTGGGGGTGCATTGGGGAAACGGGGGGTAATAGATTTGCACTTCCAGGGGTCACCAATCGTCCACATCATTTCCGTGGCGATGAGTGGTAGGGGTTGGAAAAGCGGCGGAATTGTAACGAAAAGTACCCGAAAAGGAGACTTATATGCATAATTTATTTTTTTTGAGGGTGTTTCAGGGGGTTCGAAGATGACGGTATTATATGGTCATAATTATTTACTATCATATCTAAGAGAGGTTACCCCTATGACATCCATATTTCGAGAGCAATACAGTAAAAAGTAAGTCTCTCCCGGGAAACAAATGAGTAGTGTCCGCCACTTTTATTTTTTCGCGGATATATCGATTGAAACATTTCTTAAACGATTACGTTTTCCAAAACCTCATGCATAGTTGTATGTAATTAAAGAGTTTTAACAACATCGGTCAGGAATAAGTGGGCGAAATCTTGTGTTAGTCTTTTGGGTAATCGTAATTTTCGGTGATTTTTGGATTTTTTATATTTTTTCTGAGTAACCAAGGACTACGAAAAACATTGTTACACACATTCCGTAGACAATGTTATGAGCATATATAATAATAATTTTTGTTATCCTACACCTGAAATTACGTCGAGGGGAGAGGATGGTTTATTTAACTACTTTATTTGAATTAAGTTATTAAATCTCTCCTAAGAACCCCATAAGTATACATATATTAGATGAATGTATTCATCAGGGGCGCAGCTAGGAATTAAGGCTAGGGGGGTTTACAGGCGCAACTAATACCGGGGTGCTTGGGGTATTGCGTACCCGCCAGGGTAAGCGGGAGGTGCGAAGGGCTTCCGCCGAAAAAAAATAAGATAAAAGGTTCAAAATGGTGATCGTTACGGCCCTTTGAGGGATATTTTTTTATTAATTCTAGCACTATTCCGTAAGTAATTTTAACTCAATTAAATAAAATAGATTTAACTTAAAAATTTATGTGAGCCTTGGGGGGGGGGGTGGGTTCATCCCTCCTAACCCGCCCTCGCTGCGCCACTGGTATTCATAACAGTACATAGTTGCATTCATATCTTTCCCTGTAGAGTATTGCTTTCGATCTTTTCTTTCCTTTGCCGAGATTCGCCACAATGGAACCATGTAAACAAGAGTTGATTGGATTCTCATTGACCTCCTTGGGCCCATGAGGCCCTGGAATGGGCCCGGAGTCATTTCCATAAGAAATGCATATAAATTTAGTTTAAATTTAGTTTTGAATGCCTGCAGACGTTTTTGCTTTTGCATATTTAAATTAGTTATAATGGTCACATTTAAGTTAAGCCATATACCATTGGAAAAAAATAGAAATGCACTTTCCTATTCCAGCAATCACATTTCGTTTTCTACCTGATTTACGGTGAATTTAGATACAATATCCAAAAAATGCTGAAATTTTAGCGTTTTTGTCTTAATGTCCCTTGACGACCGTTAGTATTGTTTATGTCGTTTGAAATTTCTTTCTTACTCACTAAATTATAAATGGCATGTTCCAAGAAGATATATTACCACCACGAGTTTCTATTATTCCTAAAGATGTGCCAATGGAATACAAACGGGTTCAATTTCCAATTAGATTGGAATTCGCAATGGCAATAAAGAAGACCAAAGTATATCTGTTTGTGGCTTAGATATGGGAAAATCGTGTTTTTCACACAGACGCGATCTTACGTGACATGCTTTATCGCGTGGGTATACCATTCAGTTTGTTTGTGTTGGCTAAAGATGGACTTACCATAAATACCGTACACTTCATCGCACTAAAAGACAAAAATTTCGGGCAGGTACGGTTAATATGGTAGGATAAAATGACACCTACTGATACAACTTCATATCGATATATCTTGATAACAGGATGTAGTTCTGCAAAATACTTAATATGTATGAATACTACGTTGCCTTCTAGCATACCGTTAAAAGCCTTATCGCAGCAACTACAGTAACAGGTCTGCAAAAGCGATATATAAAATGCACATTTTTTTCGAACATAACTTCAACTCTAACAACAGCATTAGTTTTCTTTACCTTTTACCATATTTTGTTCCTTATTTTTATCTACCAATTAGAGATTCAGTCCCTAACCTAAATAAATAAAATTGATATAAGGGAGAAATACTTGCTGTATATATTAATCTTTGTATTTTATATAGTTCATGTTTTTTCTTTCATAGCCCTGATGATGATTTAAAATAAATCGAAACGTTGGCTATAACTTGGTGACATAAATATTTATACTTATTCTGGTCGAAACGACATTAGAGTGCACATTGCATTTAAATCAGTGTGCTTTTTAAGTACTTTATTTGAATTAAATTAATAAAACTCCCCTCGAAGTGTTAGATCGTTGCTTCAAAGTCACTTTCACTTCCACTCCATGGTAAAAATCGAACGCTTGTCTGAGCGTAGAGGTAGCGTCAACGGAGAGCTCCACACATTTCGTGTGGTTTCATGGACAATCGGTTCACTCTCCGAGATTCCTCTACCCCAAACACGCTTCCCTAACTCCTACGCGTGAGTGCACGGAGGGTACCTTTCAGCACCGCTAGCGCTTTCCAGATTGCTATTTTTGCATTGTTGCTATGAAGTAAGGCGTTATATAAATAAATACAGTTATTCGGGATGGAACAACAATAGAGTGCACATTGCATTGAATTCAGTGTGTTATTTAACTCTTGTATTTTAATTGAGTGATTATAACTCCCCTAAGAACCCTTAAGTATGTGTAAGGAGAATGTATTCAAAACAGTACATAGTTGCATTTACAGGGGCGGATCCAGGATTTCTTTCTGGGGGGGAGCACAAGGAAGGTCGAATGCAGGATTTTGTACTGGGGGGCTTGATGATAACTCGTAATACAAAACGAACGCAAGAATATTGGGACCGTATAAAAATTCTTGCATATTTTTAAGAGTCTGGGGGGGGGCACGTGCCCCCGTGGCCCCCTAGATCCGCCTATGTGCATTCATATCTTTCCTTGTACAGTATAGCTTTCGATCTCATCTTTCCTTTGCCAAGATTCGACATATTCATTAACCGCATAATTGTTGGTACTCCTTGGCAGTGGTATAATACACCAAATATGCGTACATTAGTATGGAAACTGAAGAGGACAGGGCTATTTCCCTCTCAGTATGTGTCTTTGGGGAGGAAGACGCAAAAAAGTTGTAGGTGTACCCTAGGAAAGAAAGGAATGAGGGTTAATTCATGTTACATTGACCTTCCTCACAGTTGCCAAAGGTATTTATCCGTGAAATTAAACTCAACTTCAACACGTGATAATGTATTTACTTAGGTCTTATATTGGCTATCATATTCAACTGTCAATGGAATGCATATTATAAAAATTAATAAGAAGCCGAATGGAAAAGCAAAGCCGGCTAAGGGTTGGAGGTAAGGAATTTCTATTATTCCGACAGATGTGTCAATAGAATACTATCGGGTTCAATTTCCAATTAGATTGGAATTCGCAATGACAATAAAGAAGACCAAAGTATATCTGTTCGTTGCTTAGATATGGGAAAACCGTGTTTTTTACAACGAAACATTTTTACGTGACATCTTTTATCGCGTGGGCAAACCATCGAGTTTGCTTGTGTTGGCTAAAGATGGACTTACTATGTAAAACGTACACTTCATTGCATTAACAATAAGAGACAAAAATTTCGGGCAGGTACGGTTGATATGTTAGCAGTAAATGACACCTATCGATATAACTTCTTATCGACATATGTTGATAAGAGAATGTAGTTCTGCAAAATACTTAATATGTATGGATACTATGTTGCCTTATAGCATACCGTTAAAAGCCTTATCCCAGCAACTACAGTAACAGGTCTGCAAAAGCGATATATAAAATGAACAATTTTACCGATCACAAGTTCAACTGTAACAGCTGCATTAGTTTTCTTTGACTTTTATCTCGTTTTGTACCTAATTTTTATCCACCGGAAAGAGTTTCAGTCCCTTACCTAATTAAATAATAAAGATATAAGGGAAAAATCGAATTCCAGGATTTTCAATTCGATTTTTCTTGCAGGAAAATGGGTCAAGCGGCATGTCCATCATTGCTAAATGTGACCTCTATGGCAAGGATTATGTCCTTATATTTTTATTAATCTCGCAAAACAGGAAACTTGTTTAAAACGATTTTAGTATATCCCCATTTAATTTACATTGAAAATATATTGCGACATAAAGTTAAAACTATGTTTGCCATGGAGACCAAATGATAACAGAAATCTTATATCACCAAACACGTGCTATGCTGAAAATTTCGGACAGGTTAGGTCAATAACAAAGGAGAAAATGAGAACTATCGATATAAATTAATTTCGATATATCTTCATCAGGAATCATTACTCATCAAAATGATTTACATGCATGTATGGTATGTGTCTGTCTAAGCAAATAATTAAAACTTTTCTCCCCGTAACTATGTAAATAAGTCTGAAAAAGGCATCCATCGAATGCACACTTGGATCAATAATAACTTCGCCTCTGATCATTCGATCCGATTTATTTTACTTTTGTCTAATTCAGCACAACAGCAGTAATATTATATTTGATTTTCGTGTTCATACCTTGCTTAACGAAAAAGTAATTAGCGAATAAAGCGTATCCAAGGAGATTGGTATCGATATAACTCTCACATGAATCGATCAGGTCGAATGGCCATCATTGTAAAAGTTGACTTTTTTCATAACAGTTTTACCCTGAAAATTTCATTCGTCTAGCTTCAACGGTTGCCAAGTTATTCAAGATCGTGTGCTTCACAAAATAATGGCGACAATAATTTTTCATGTGCAGGATATTTTTCGGAATTTTATTATGAACCAAAGACAAAGAGTGTCACACCGAACACGTCCAGTCAACGTCCTTTGGATGGGAGAACCAAAGTTATGGTTGGTGAACTCTACTGGTTTTGGTGCGAAATATAAATCTATTGTTGCGCGCTCTGGTGGCACTCTCTGGAAGCTCTACAGCACCCCCTGTGTTCAGCCGTGGAAGCCGTTGACACGTGCGGACTTGTTGTGGGCAAAATAGGTGAACTTCTTTGAGACTCTGTTGCCGCGTGTGCATCATTGCTATTGCTGTTCGAGATTGTGGACGAGGGAACGGCGAATTTCTTATCGAAGGCTGTACTTCGAGCCTATATCCGTGTGTTCGCTGGTAAGATTCACTGAAATTGCGATTTTTTGTTAATTCTCACGGCCATATTGTAATAATTCTCATGCCACACTAGCAGCCTTTACTTACGAGTTCTTCAGATTCCCTTTGTTATACCTATAAGCTCATTACAGACAAACTCTCAGATACAAAACGCGTATACAACTTTTAAAAACATTACTGGTTACCTTAAATTGTTGCTAAAATAGTTAACACGACCGACTGCCAAATAGTTACCATGATCAGTGGGGATCCAAGGGGGGGATAAAACCCCCCAGAGCTCATAGAAATTTTTAAGTTTAATCCATTTTACTTCATTGGATTCATATTACTAATATAATAGTGTAAGGACTAATAAAATATCCCTCATAAAGCCGTAAAACTCATCATTTTCAACCATTCATCTTAAAATTCTGCAATTTATTAATCTCGCACCTATCGCTTATCCTGGGGGGTGTACCATTAGGGTGGTCCTTATTTTTAAAGTTTTTGAATTTCTTTTGAGACACCCCCCAGTTTTGTTCCATTTGGTGAGAAAATAACCCATGAAAATTATTTTTGCAATCCGATACCGGGAAAACGTGCCGCATCGCACTTAAAGTTTTGAAATTTTGGTATTTTTGGGTGTTTCTCGGACATAACTGAAGATGATGTCACTCTCGGATTGCTCTATCACTCTTTTGTACTCTACAACGACTCAATAGACATTGGCAGAGTAACCCCTCAAATTTCTTTTATTTCTGTCATTTGGTTCCCAAGATATCGCACCGAGAGTGAGCGCGCGCCACCCTAGTCAGACACTTTGGGTGGCACGCGGGTTGCATTCTCTCATCATTTGTTGATCATTCTCACTCATCGCATAAGCATAAAATTCTTTAGATAAACTTTAAACTTCGTAAATATAACATTTAATGTTATATTTATCACTGTTTATTACCAAAACGGGCTTAGTAGCAGTGTTTTATTCTCAATATCTAAATTTTATATCTAAGTGCTTCTGTCTAAATTCAGAGTATCATTTCTGAGAGCTAACCCCCTGAACAGTCAGTGAAGGTGCTTCTCCTTGCATGTATATCTTTGCCATTGTACAAGCTCTGGGTGTCAACTTATGGGATTTTATTTCTTTGCACCAGAGAAAGGTGGGGTTAGTTAAAAGTTAATTGATAAGTGGTGGAAGAGAGGCCTTTTGGTTTGGTAAATTTTTTCCAGTTTTGATGGATCTTCCACCAACAGAGGGAGAAGTAGGTGAGGAACCGAAGGGTTAATGAGGGTAGGATTGCAAGAGAAGATAGGAAGGTTTGGCGAGGGCACAGGCACAATAGTAAATGGTACATCATTGGTCTAGGCGTTGAATATTCGGGCATAGGATAATGAATTCCCGGAAATTAACCCCTCCTCTTTTCCAACCCCATATGGAAAAATACAAATCAGGCATGCAGGGCAGGGGTTTTCGTGAAGATTACAGGACGCTGACGCAGATATTATGAAATTTTCGTTGCAGCAATAAGAAAAAAATCACCCGAGAAAGGACTACAGATAACTCCTCGAATGAACTCTAACATTTTTGGGCGGTGTTCCTTTGCAAGTGATGTCATTTCGCGCTCCCGGGGCTTTGCACCATGTTAAATATATGTCCAAAGCATTGTATTGCCTGAAAATATATTTCTTTTCCGCAAGTTCCCTTTATCGGCATTAGAGGAGAAAATAACTCGTGACGTGTGCCTGTTTGTTGTGCGTCTTTATGTGGAGGCCAGGATTACTGCGCCAAATGCAGATGAGCCTCCTAAGCGAGATTTATTATTTTTCAAGAAATCTTTCTTAATACAGAAAGTCCGATTGTGAAGTTATTGGCACGGCACTGCGCAAATTTCGGAACCATTTATGGTACCTTTCCCCAGAAGCTGTAGCATTTTGATTTTTCGATGAAAATGCACCAGTGGAGACGAAAAAGCAAATGGTAGAGCCCAAAGAGTCAGATATAACGGATAATGGAGACTAGTAACCGAAACAAATTTCTGTTTCTCGAAATGATATCGTCCACTTCATTGGAAACGACTCGAGGATTTTTTTTCTGGACACTCGAAAAATCTTTTTAAAATATTCAATATTCCTGTGACATTTCTATCAAAGGATCCGGTTTGTTGGAGAGGTGACGACGCATATAAGCAAGGATTAAAGCTATTAAAACACTTGCGAGTAGTCAATGATACTACTGAAAGAGAGATTTATAAAATTCTAACAAAAATAAAAGCCAGAAACAATTTTTGCTGAAGGTTGTGACTCATACAGGCGAAAATTTCCAGACTGTCAAAAAGGAACTTTATCAAAAGAATATTGAGAACCTTTGTGTGCAGCAAAAGGGCACTACATAAATTCTTAACTTTCACCTGTAAGTGAAAGTGATATCTCCGTGATTGTGATAGGAAACGATTAACCCTATTATAATGGGTAATTATGAAAAAATATTTGCTAATGAAAACTTTAAATGTAGGATAAGAGTTGTTAAAAGAAAAAAGAAAAATATATGTTCATTTTCCAAATTAAAATATGCATACTTTCTTTCACCATTTTTATTTCATTAAATACGGAAGCTAAATGCTAATACCTCATCAAAAAATGTAGTTTTCTAGTTTGCACAAAACATAAACAGATATCCCTGCAACCAACAGGCAGGAATGATAGATATAAAAAAAATTCAATGCGGGATAGTTGCCTACTTACATTAAGGGCTCAAATTAGAAATTTCTTAAAATTGGAATCACCGCCGCTCGGGCCCCAAAGTTAAAGATTTTGCGAATATTCAGGTTGAATTTAGACAGAAGCATTTAGATAAAAAATTTTGATATTGAGAATAAACCACTGCTACTAAGCCCGTTTTGGTAATAAACAGTGATAAATATAACATTAAATGTTATATTTACGAAGTTTAAAGTTTATCTAATGAATTTCATGCTTTTACGACGAGTGAGAATGATCAACAAAAATTGAGCGTATGCAACCCGCGTGCCACCCAAAGTGTCTGACTGGGGTGGCGCGCGCTCACTCTCGGTGCGATATCTCGGGAACCAAATGACAGAAATAAAAGAAATTTGAGGGGTTACTCTGCCAATGTCTATTGAGTCGTTGTAGAGTACAAAAGGTTGATAGAACAATCCGAGAGTGACATCATCTTCAGTTATGTCCGAGAAACACCCAAAAATACCAAAATTTCAAAACTTTAAGTGCGATGCGGCACGTTTTCCCGGTATCGGATTGCAAAAATAATTTTCATGGGTTATTTTCTCACCAAATGGAACAAAACTGGGGGGTGTCTCAAAAGAAATTCAAAAACTTTAAAAATAAGGACCACCCTAGTGTACCATACCCCCACACACCCCGGTATAAGTTGCACCTAAACCCCCCCTCCCCCAGCCTTCATTCCTAGCTGCGCCCCTGACCATGATAATAGTTTCACCACCAAACTGTCAATCGTTAAACCGCTACAAGATATAGACGGCGATTAAACCCGGAAATCGAAATTACGGTATTTTGCTCACCATAGTTTCTGTAAATGTGAAATTTTGTTCAGCATTAGTTAGTTCCATAATCATTCATACGAAATAAAAACGACACCATCGGAAAAGGATACGGATTCTGCAAAGATCAGTCATCTGCTTGAATTGTAAGTTGCGTTGCTTTAAGTAGCCATTTAGCTTTAGCAAAATTAGTGGCGGCGTAACGATCGGTGTTTTAAAAACTTCAAAGCTGGACTCGTGGAATATTTTCATTTCACCACAAGTCTTTTCTACCTCCTCAGAGTGTTTTGTGGCAGAGTTACGGTATCAACCCGATTTTTATCATTCTCCACTCACTCAGATTGAAAAGATCGGCGATAATTTACAAATTTATCATGCTATGACGCCATAGAAACATCAAATGAGCAATTTATCACCAACACTTCATCCATTAGAAAGAGCATCTACTTTATTAATTAATGCAAGGCGTTAACTTAACAGATGCCTGATGTCTGGTGTAATAAGGATAGGGAAGCCTCATTGAGATAAAAAAGACGAAGGCTGGTTGGTTTAGCTGAAATTAGCAAAGAGCGGCTAAAAATCAATGTCAGGATTGCTGATCGATAAAATTGATTATTCGTGGCATACACAGATGAAACGAATTTTCCAGGCTATCAATGAAATGGATACGATAGAAGTAACAAGAATTTCCCATAGAAATGTACAAAATAACTAATAATGCAATTAATGATCCATTTAACTCTCTTGGTGAAGTAGATCATTTCACAGCTGAGAGCGTCGATGTCAACGTCTCGTTTCCCTTCAGCTTTCCCAACGTCTCAAGAGTCACCTAAACCATGTCCCGATTTGAACAGCAGGGCATCAACCAAAATGCTTGGGGTTGGAGACCAGTGGAGGGGGGGAGACGAGTAACGGCAGAAGGTCATTCCGGAATCGCGCGATTGGTCCATAGTCCATCAAACGGACCGAAGATCAAGTGGAGAACACCTCGGAAAGGTTCATTTCTCCACTTCGGCAGTTATGCCATCCCGAACGCTGGGTTAATAGTGAGAGATCATTAAGCCTTGGCTGCCCTTTAGGATTTAACGGCGCATTCAACCATTTCGTAGAGCTTGGCGATTCGTCGCGACAGCGCCACGCACGATGCGACTCCATGGAGGGTAAAGGGAAAGTTTTCGGCCATTATGTCATCGTTTTCAGCCCGAGCTCTCCTCGCTTTAGGCGTCTCTCGTTGAGTGGAAATGGAGCAATTGAATAAGTGGCGGTGGGGTGGGCACACCTGAAAATGGCACCTCTAGCTAGGAGAGGAGGGCACGAAATGTTTCAGATGGGTTTAAAGGGTAAGTATCGTCTTTTTCTATTTTTCTCAGAGAAGTTTTTCAATTTTAATCATTAAAGGATTTTGGCAGTTTTACACCGATTTAATGGCAATATACTAAAAAAAAATACAGGTTGAGGGGAAACTTGTAAGAGCAACACAATCTTCCAGAAAATTTCAGTGGTATTATGTTAAACTCGGAGTAACTTATAAATATTGAAGCGATAGAATCAATTTCGCATTTTTATTGTCAGATGTTCAAAATTTTCCATCCAAAATTCTCATAGGAGGTGAATACACGTATTTCGAATTATAAAACATCCACGAATTAGATACTCAGAAGGTGCACTATCTGGGACCGTTATTTGGTCCCGAGATGGGTGTGGCCCTCCCGCGGAAGGGTCGCCTCTTACCCTCGCTGGCCTCTCTCCTCAGAACAGGCGGGCGGCTCCCTCCCGCACGCTACCCGCTCTAGCATCTATCCCAACTCTAGTAACTAGGAAATGCAACAAAAAATGATTTTTTGCATCGTATTCCCACTAGCCCTGCGATTAAATACGTTTTTGAACTTGTTCCTGCGATAAAAACTAACGATTTGTGAACTTTGCTAAATAGATACGTAAGTAACTACGGAGAAATTTATAGCATATAGTGAAGTTCGAATAAATTATCCATATTTTGACTCAACAAGAGGCAGTCGGGAACTGAAGTTGCCACTTCAGAAAACTTTGAACCGCGAAGAGCTATATTTTGTAACTGTTGTTTAAAATATCGCTAAAAACCAATGAATATTTTATCGGCACTAATCCATCGCTCACCAAATCCAAGATGGTCCATTTCAAACCTACGCTTGTAACTCAGTGCCTCAGGTAAAGTTGCTGAACATTGGGTAAGAAATGAAAAGTACGAGATGGCCAAACCATGCTCAAAAGTCACTCAAATTTCCCGCTAACACACCCATTCCCAAGCGCTGGTGACATTTTCCGGAGGTCTACTGTCACATTTTTAGTAAGGTTTTCAAAATCGTTAACTTTTTATCTCAGAAACACGGTTCCAGTGCGAACTTAATTATATGAATGGCGGGAATACGATGTAAAAGATCATTTTTGTTGCATTTCCTAGTTGCTGGAGTTCAAAAAGCAGCCAGAGCGGGCATCATTCGGAAGGGAGCAGCCTGCTCTGAGGATAGAGGTCAGCGAGAGTAAGCGACTGTCAGAGGTCAGGATTGCGGATTATTGCCCGTTTACACTACGCACGTGTCGACCTCGATCCGTACCTGCGTCACCTCAAAACGTCGCGTCGTGTAAACGCGCAGAGTTACCATGGTAGGCCTTAGTACCTAACCCTGCCGAACTTACCATGGTTAGCGCTAGTGCGCCGAGAAAAAAGAGTTAGGAAATGTATATCGACGCATATACAATTCTTTGGCGCCGTTGCAATCTTGATACGATAATTGATGTTGCTTAAATAACTCTAGTATATATAAGGTATATGGCACGTTTGAAGACATTATTGAGCAGGTAATGGAAAGACATAAGGGGAAAGTTTTTTCTGGTGTTCTATTTTGCAAAAGATAACGGATATTCTATACCAAACCAGTTTTATTTGTTTCTTCATTCACAGGTTAACACATAACCATATATCCTTACATTATACTTCACAGATGATGGAAAATAACAAACATACATATAGTATAAACCAATTAAAATCGTTGTATACAGGATTACGCGATAAAATTCGCCACATATAACTATAAAATTTAGATGAAGACATGGAGAAATCAATACTTGTGCCGAGTTAAGGAAATCTAAGCCTTTTTTTAGTTAAAAAATAAGAACAATATGTACTTTCTTTAATGCGTGAATATTCTTAAATTTTTTGACATATTCTCTCGATGGTTCGTAGACCCTTAAAGGCTTCATGGACAGTTATGACTAGTTTTAGATATACCTCATCATTCTGGGTAGCTGTGAGTTGGAGGCATAATTTGCTCTATGGTAACTAAAAACAAACAGGTGAGGATTTGAATAGTTATGACGAGATCCATTAAAATTTACTAATAAAGGAGATGGGAATGGGTTTTCAAACTGACAAGGGATTGAAGATATGAAGTGTTGTAATCAGACAGTGAGATTTTTGTATGAAGACTTTAACAGCTTCTTTTCATCAATGTTGGAGGTTGCTTTCGGGAAATGCTGCGTAGGTAACATTATCTGCTCGCCGTTTCACTCCTCCTCCTAAGAGCGTTTTCAAGAGAATATGCAATCACTTCGGGCCACATCCAACTCGGGAGGACCGCCTGAGCTATTGCACCTTAACCTCGACTTTTATCAAGTTACATGGTTATCTCGGAAAAAGATTCCACTCGCGATTCACGTTCAGAATTCTTCGTCGATTCAATCCATGCCCATTCAATATCAGTTCTCTCACAGGGCTTTAATATAAAGCTGTGAATGCATGGAAAGAGTACAGTAGACAGAAATGGAGACGCAGCCATGAGTAGGAAGGAACGGAGAGGGTGTTTCTCTGCCGCCTCCATTCCGTCTGCCTTGCTTCACTCGTGGCACTTTATGGCGTGGTTTCGGAAGGGGTGTGGTGGTGCCAAAGCTGATCTTTTTTTAATTTTCCATGCACTATTTATGTGGGGGAATAGTTTGAAGTCTTCAACGCCAGAGACTAGGATCTCCAAGAGAGAAAGCAAAGGAAGCGAGGACGGGATTCCATTTCAGGAGATGCGAGGAAGGAAAGAAATGAACGCAAGAACCGCCATCTCGGTCACAACTCTTCTCGAAAGTCATTCCAAAGAGTGAGATAGCTACTGGAACATCACGTAAATTACTCACCGAAACACTTTTAGAGCTTAATACTTTTCATGGCATTAGTAATAAAAGCAAAACTAATTCTCCGCTGAGACAAAATATTAATGAAGAAATGAATTCCGAAGCGCTCAGACAAATTACTTAATAATATATTATGTGTAACACAATGCGCAATTGGGATTTTTATCTAAAATCGCAACACTTCAATTTGACAGGATAAACTAGCAAATGAAATTTATAATTCAGGTGACATAGAAGTCCTTTTGAAGGTAAAGTGGACTAACAAATTAAAAAAAAAAACTCACGGCATAACACACAAGGGTAATGGCAACGTGAACGGACGATAAAGCCTCCGTACTTCATATTATTGAGCGCTTTGATTCAAGTTATCAATTCTAAGATTAAGGTACCACACTCCATCAAAAGTTTAAGTCATTTTTCAGAGTATAATACATCCCACTTAACATAACCTTATACATACCATATTATTGGTCACCCTACCAACTGACAATTAAATTATTTGTGAATCACAAAACCTTGCAAATCTACCATTCTCCTCAATAAACACGCATCAGTAATTTGACCTCCTGTTTTATTCTAACCATTTCCTCTGGATTGAGTGGAAAATCGGAAGGTCGGTGGCTCAAACATTTTTGAACACATACGCCCATGAGCTTGATGCCAGTTTTTCCACGATAATAATTTAACAGTTTCTTAGATATTTGGATTGAATAAAATAATTTGAAAAGTAAAAATTTAACGGAAAAATATCTTACAATTAGATATAAGCGCATATAATTCATAATAAGCGGTCTTTAACTTCATATCGAATAATAACCTCGCACTTCAAGGCCCAAATGTCGCACGATAATTCACAGGAAGAAGCAAAATTTACCAATGATATATTCATACTGGGGAGCCAATGGCAGCATTTGCTACACAGAATAATTTTAGCAAAGAAAAGGAATGCCGAAATATAGGAATAGCATTGACATAAAAGCCATCAATTTGCATACGGCATTGTTAGGTGTCGCTTTCATGATCCATTCTGATGGGTTTGTCAATCTTGAGCTCAAGACGTCACCAACTTATCTTCGGAAGTGGCGTCGATTTTGCGCCAAGAATCGATCGAGAAGTAGGCGGCGTAAATATACCTTCATTTTTCAAACTCTATCGCAACAGGCGTTCAAATGAAATTGGTGAACAAAGCAATTTTTATGCTGGATTCTTATTTTCCACAATAAATATTGCATTTCAGTTCTGAATGTTTTTCCATGAAAGGGAAGGGAAACCTTGGTTAGCAAAGTGGATTTTGCTGTCCCCATTTCGTGGTAGTAAAGTGTACTCAGTGATGGGCCGCATGTCTTCTGTGGTCTGCTATTTACGCGCCCCTGTGGCAAAATCATTGAATTCATAGGCAGTGCCCTTAATCTACAGAGACATTTTTGGACTTAGTCTTACTATCAAAATGGGTTCTCCCTCGCTCCTAAAGCAGGCAATGTCTAGTTTCACTGGATGTAGCTCTCGCCAAGCACCAAATGATTCTCCAGAAAGACCATAATCGGGGATTGCTGACCACGTCGAGGAACCTATGAACCCATCCGTGATTCGAGCCCCGTTGCGAGAGGGGTCGAAAGACTCTCGATTCCATTGTCCATGATACCTACATGTGACTTCTACCCGCCAATCCACCATTAGTTCTACCCTCTTCCTCCGCCTTCACCCACTCTGAACCCTTATTTTTGATATTTCAGGTTATTTAAAATGTGCTTGTTCACTAAGGAGTATGACGATCTTTTGAACCGTGTGAACTCGGATACTTAGGCATTCGGTTTCGGTATTTCTGGAATCCCCCCCGGAGATACCTTGGATTTTTGCGCTGATGGTAGATTTGATGATACTTGATGATACTTGGTTGTGAGCCTCAGAGGTTTTTCTTCGAGAGATGCTTTGACGACACTCGCGAATTCAGTTAAAGCGTTATTTAAAAAAAAAATTTTTTACGCCTCACTATAATGCGATAGAGTGAAATAGTTTTAGTAGAAAATCTTTGCGGATTGAAGCACTATTTATGCCAACTTTTGACATCTAAATATCACCTTTACTGGCAGATAAGGGGTAGTTGCTCTTGGAGGAAGAAATCTGTTGGGGCAGTAAGATGACGGCAAAGAGTCGTAAAAAGGAAATACATTAGAAAGGGAAGGAAGGTGGCTGAGGTCACATGAGGTTGGATTTAAGGGGCTTTAAAGGAAAAGGCTGACCCGACCCTTCTTCGGATTTTAGAGGGGATTTATAAGGGCACGACAGATTGCTCTGAGAAGCACTTTTATTGCGACGTCACCCAGGCATAAAGCTCAGACCAATCATTGGCCGAAGGGAGCTTAAGCGTGTGCCCATCCCTTTCCCACCTCCCTGGGGATACACCTAAGATGAAAATATGATGATCAAAGGAAACAAATAAATTTCTCTAGAGTGCGTACGTAATTCGCGAGTATCGTCAAAGCTTCCATCGCAAAAATTTGTTGGAGACTTGAATCTTGAACATAGAACCATTACCGTGAAGTATCAAATCCACCTCCTTGAAGCTAAACATCAAAATCTCTCAAGGTGAATGTCTTAGGTATTTTTGGTGCATATAACCCAGTGACTTATGACTTAAAAGGTAATTACAGCCTGCATTGGAATCACTCATTATGGTAGACCACATCAGGTTAACTTATAACAAATGACAACAACGAAACGAAGAATAACATAATATAATATCGTCATACGTAGTACACCATCATAGGAAAGTCACATCATCGTCTAATTTACGTCATGATGTATTCCCAGCAATATGGCAATCACAGTTACTTTTAATGACAAGTAATCTCTCTGCATTACGAATTCTTGGTCGCCCAATTCATTTCTCTTGTTTCATAAAAAGTAATATGCTATTTGGGCCCGGATTCTGTTTCATGATCGTTAATTAACATATCGCAATCTTAATAAATAGTGGGTCTGGAATGTCTAGTTTGTGCCGAACATTTCCGTTCGATCACACGATAAATGGACATACGCCGGCAGTCTCGAGTGCACTCACTTCCACACTTGCCTGTGTCGACTAGTGTATGCCTAGGCACATGACATTATCACCATCAGGAGGAGAAGAGTTTTACTTAGAACCTCATTCCAGTTAAATTGTTGAGAAACAAAGCTCACTTTTTGGGTCTCTGTCTGTTGATTTTCGGGGCCTCTGGACCACTGTGCGGCGTTTTGAATAGGCAGAAGTCACTAAATTAAAACAAAGAATACATTGGCAGCTCTTCACCAATATTATTATTCTAGCTTCTCGTGGCTAGCTAATGTTGGCCGTAGGCTTTCCCTAACAGACCAGAAAAACCGGAATATGGCCAAAAAATGAACACAATGAACCACAGGTTACCAATTCTGGGAAAAGACATAATAAAGAAGGTCCAAGCCAGTTGAAAGTAAGAAGTGAGGTACGGAGCATGCACGCGAGTCCGAGCAGGTATTTTGAATGTTCCTGGGGAATTGCGCAAAGAAATCAGTGGAGGGAATGAAGGCAATCTGAAGGAGGGTATGAAAGAGGGTGAAAGAGGGAGGGTATGAGGGCGAAATGTATGACAGAGTCGCAGAGGGAGCTGGGTGGAGGAAGGCAAAGTAATCATATCCTCGAGATCCCGGAGGAATTGGTTGAATGACGAAAGGAATCCCGCTTAAAATCAATCTGCGTTACCCAGAAAACCGTCGAAGAATCAAGGAAACGAAAGAAAAGAGTTTTTCTTACAAAAGGGGTACAACATTATGGAGTTGAGGAACTCGACCATATTTAGTAGAAATACAATGATAGAACTTTTTTGACGACCCCCAAGGATAAGCCTATTCCGGGGTCATTTACCCGTAGTATATGAAAATAATTCTAAGAAAGTTACAGTAGAATTACAAGTTACCAAAAACATTTTGAAAACGTAAATATGGCCTTGACTTGAAATTCAACTTAATTTACATGGCGTAATGAATCAGAAATTCGCAACTTTTTAAAATTATTTTGTTCATAAAGTACATAAAAACAGAATCACCAAACAAATTTCCCATTGCGAAGGCAAAAGTCATGCCATGTATCAAATCAGAGTTTTAAATATATCTATATGACGCAGATTATCCTCCGCTTCAACAACAAGTTCTGAAAAGTTTCATTATGTATCATTAAATTCAATATGCTTAAATATTTTTTATTTATAGTAATCACGTTCTTTGCCATACTTTGAATTTTTCGGATATTTCTTGCAACTTCATTTTGTGTGGGAAGGTATCAAATATGCAACAGAACAAACGCACAAAACTAATTTTAAATACAATAAAGTTGGGTTTAAGTAAAGGAATAGCATTAACTTAACCCAAACTAAAAGAGTCTGAAAGAGGAGGTTGTTCCATCCCCACTCCTCAAATGAAGGTGACCAAATAGGATTATTAGAGGAAGACAACAAATATGACGGTTGGAAAAAAAAGGCCCTGAGGCATCGGAAGTGGACGACTAACAATAGGAAAGATGCTTCGCAGAACAAGGCGGAATAAAAATTTCCCATAACATTATTGATTCCCCTAGAAACTTACTAGCACATGTAAATGCCTTAAATTGCGAACAAATAACCAAATCAAATTTCACACCACCAAGACATAAATAAAATAAATACACAAAGCGATCCTAGCCCATGTACCTCATTCGATTGCGGAGGCACGATAGGAGGCGTTTTGAAGAATGGTCTAACCCATCCCACTCAATTCACTCTTTATCATTGATACCACCCATATAAAATGTGACATCACCTATTAATTACCCTCACCGTATTACATCCATTGGATTTTGCATTTCCTAGCGAGATAACTATTTTTAAACATGAACGCCCAATTTTTCACAAGCAGATGACAAAAATAAACAAAATGGTTATCAATCGCTAGCCGTTCTATTGTTCCAGAAAATAGGAGGTGGTAAATCCGATCCTTCAACTTATCCCGGGCTATCGTCATTTTTCGCGCACTTACTGCGGGTAAGCCTCACCTTGAAGAAAAAAGCTGCTTATTGTGATAAATACGTTTCGTCAATTTCCATATTTTAGCTCTCCGAAGAATTTGAAAACATTAGATTAAGAGTTTGCATGGGTATATGTAAAGTAATTTTTTATCTTTTCACCCCTAAATTTGAAGAAGGGTGACATTTTAAGTGAGCGCATAAAATGTGGAATTAATTACTTTTAAGGGCACCTTAAAAAATGTATATTTTTTGCACTCTTAGATTTCTTCAACATATGCAAAGGAGGAAATATAAATGAAAATCTGTTTGACCTTAAATTGGCCTCTGAAGTATGATGTGACTACTTATAGCTAACAAATAATGGAATGTAATAAATGTTTCGCTCCATTATAGGTGGTGCCGGCTTGGTGTCAAACTGCCATTTCTCCATCTCATTCTGCTCTGCCCATTGAATTTTTGTCTATTCGCTCATTCACGCAAATAATCGCATGTACTTTTATATAGGTTTCAAGTTAAATTTCCGAATACGACTTCCAATTGCCCTTCCACATATCTATAAACCGTATTCATCAATATGTCGTACTCACTTCTCGTGTGGGCGAAAGGGAATGTAAATATTTAAGACTGACACGAATAATACTTCATGTTTTAAATGATGCACGCCATAGATTCCTCTGAAAGAGACTTTCAGACACAGTCCATTTTTTCCCAGCACAAAATAATCACACCCTGGATGAATTGTAATCTAATTAGGGACCATTTCCTCTTTCCACGGAAAATCTTTCCCGGAGGCGGTGAAAGATGAGCGCTTTCTTTGCCTAATTTCATTTTTTTCGACTCAATTTGAATTCGAGGCGTAAATCCAATGATGGGTGATAAGCTCTAGAGAGGATGAAACCAATCAAGACTGCATTCAACGCGTCCTTCTGATTAACCGTTTTGCAATCCGCATCTTTTGAGGCACTCCTCCCGACAAAGCCAACGGGTAAAGCAGAGCATCCGCTGTGTGCCTTATAGGAAGTGCGTTTTCATATTCTTTCTTTATGCTATTTAGGCGTCGCCATACGGTGGAAAATAGTTTACAGAAGTTGCCGTTTAAATTACGCGCTGTTTTGAGAAAACTTAAGGTAAAGTAGATATGGCGCTATATAACCGGCACAGCTAAAATGGCATACTTCAAAAACTGTGGTACTGCATCGATGAGAGAAATGCCAAGAGTGCAGCTTAGAGTAGCGTAAAAAACATAATTATTTTCTTTATTAAATATGCAGCCCTTTCAACCAATTCTTGGAAGTAGCACGCTTTTACGAGATAAAAAAGGCAGTTGCTATAAATAAGAAAAAATTAAAGAAAATGCGAAGACGATATCGCATAATTAAAAGGTTTTGAGTACTTAAATCTGAATCTGCCACTAGACAAGGTTCAGGTCGTATTATTTGGCGGAAAATCTATTATAACTGGAAAATGCAACTAAGGAAATAGAAAACTAACCCCTTGGTCTCCTCAGTCCTCGATCAGCCAGCGAAATGAATATGGATCCAAAAATATTATTTTTAATGCCAAATTTATAACATTTAATCCTCGTTTTACCCTCCCTTCAATTTATTCATTGATAGAGCTACAGCTAATGCATCGAAGGAGACAAGGGATGAGATCGCTTTCAGCTCTTTCACTGTAAGAGTCAGTAACCATATGACCTTATAATTAACTAGCTGACCCGGCGAACTTCGTACCGCATAACATTCAATGAACTTATAGTTTAGTTGCACCCCTTATAAATAAAGAGCGGCTGTATCGTTTTAATCATATTTGATTTATTATAAATTAAATGAGAAAATATTGATGAAATAAAAATTATACGCATTCAGTTGTTGGCTATTTGGGTCATTAACCGTAAAAAAATGTTTTTAGGTCTTAAGTCCGTAGCGTAAACTTGGCTCGTTCACGGGGCAGGTTAACGCAACGCTAGACCGACGCTTGACTGATGCTCAAAATAGTGTAAGAAAAGCCCCTATGAAGCAGTATTCGTATCGATTGACTTTAGGCGCGCCAGTTATAGTATCTCTGTTTGGAAAAAATGCACTGCGTAAACGTGCTGCATGCGGTGTGCCTTACACATTCGGGTTTAATGTCTTACGTCAAGCACCTTCTGATAAACAACAGTTTTTGTTTTGTTGTCAGGCGCAAGATAAAGCGAATGAAGCTAAATAAAAATAGCGAAGCGAAGCAGGGATGCAGCGAGAGGGGTTTTTGGGGGTTAAAACCCCCCCAAAAGCTCAGAGAATCTTTTTATAAAACATTTGGTTATTAATATTAAGGGGACGGATGAGTCACAAAAATATTTAACTGTTCACACAGCCGCAAAACCTACCATTTTGAACCTTTTATCCTAAAAAATGCCTGGGGAGGGCTCTCACACCTCTCGCTTACCTTGGCGAGTTTTCTATACCCTACAGACCCGCCAGTATTAGCTACAATCCTTAATTCCTAGCTGCACCCTTGAAACGAAGGAAGAAATACAGCGGATGGTTTACCGACTCGTAAACATACCACATATTATTTACCATGAGAAAAACATGGGTTTTCACTGACACATGAGAACAAACATCACAAAAACTGAAAGACTGACCATGCGATTTGTTAATCGTTATCACGAATGCAACACGAATTGGAAATTGAATACGTTTAAGCTCAAAAGAGCATATAAGTTGGGATCATGGAATCTTCGGATTGAGAACTTCCTCATCTTTGAATTTTCCTTTGAGTATAGTGGCGTGAATCGCTTTCATTATCAGTTTTTTAAATAACCAAACACGTTCCGTTGGATAGTTTTGGTTGGTTTAGGTTTCGAAAAATCATGAACACAGAGCCTACCTTTAGCTGTAAATCGTGTCGTGGTAAGCCAGATGCGTCCAAGGACTTTAAATATTCAGATAGATAGTTGGTGACTTCGTCTTCGTTTATTACAAAGTTAAAAGATTTGAATTAATGCAGAGTACACGGACATTACTGATAATCAACAATTGCTTGGAGATTTGTTTACACACACGGTAGTTAAGTGTTTGTTGACAACTCAATTCGAGCTGATCTTTCCTCTAATTCGATTATTTTAATACTATTTTAATATTACTTTAATATTTTTAACATGTTTGAAGATTTAAATTGTTTTAATATTGTTAAAAAGATCAGTCAATACATTAGTAAAAACGAAAAAAAATCTTATTTTTTTGACCGTCTTAACAATCAACTCCTAAAAACATATCTCTAAGATAAAGTTGAATTTTATGTGTGAAATTTTCCTATTTTTTAATGCCCTATATGTTATCTGGGGCTGAGACGTATCCAAAGAGCCTAATATCACTGAAATCGGTGCAGCCGTTCTAGAGTTATAAGTGTTCTAACTAATACGATTTTCGACTTTCTTTTATATATATAGAAGATTATGACGCCTAATGTCAAAGACTATAGTACATGTACAGTGGACGTGTATACCATAGTACGTGTGCAGTGTATTATTGCACTAATACTCCAGGTATTTTATGCACATATAATAAGATCTTTCCCATTTTTCCTAAATTCAAAGCAAGCGAGCGGCAAAAGCCTTATTTTCATCCCTTCCTTCTACTTATTGTTCAATTGCACTTATTGCAATTGCAATTATGTATATAAATAGAAATTATATACATAGCGTATAAACCTAAAGTATGAAGTTTCTGTTGTAACACTAGGTGCTATTTTTCAGGATGATGACCATTTTATCTATCTATAATGTTGGAATGTATGCAATAGGGTTGTTCACCATATTTTTTTTATTTAAGAAATCGAAAGATCGTGCTTCAGAAGGAGCAATGACAATAATATTATGCTATTTTCTTCATTGTACATGTTTAGAGAAGGCTTTAAACAGTGACAAATTTTACGTTACGCCAAAAAGCCCTACTTCCATCTTGAATTGATGTGTGACGTCACAAGCCTGTAGATGCCCTACTGCAGTGTTGTGTAAGTGGCTCAGCAGGGGTATTCCACTTTTTTTAAAGATATCCAGCGTCTGCCTCCAGATCAGTGTTTAAAGAAAAGCCAAATTTATCCTTTAATAAGAGTAATAATAAGCAAAATTACCCTTACTTGAACATATTTATTGCTCATCATATCATAAATAGCACTACAACGTACACATTTCACGAGATGTCTTTTTGATACTTATAATCAGTATATTCCGAATCAACTAATTCAATGAAAAACTTGACTCACAATAAATATAAAACACTAATAAAACATGATAATCGGTTTTCCAATCACTCTGCACACACTAAAAGAATTTGCACTCCTTGAAGTTCGAAAGGATTCTCCACACCTCACTTCCCACTCATCACTAACGACTTAGAATCAGTTTACGTTATTTCACATTGACATTTCGAGGACAATGAAATGAATAGGTTGAAACAAATTGCTAAACCGGTTATTGTAACATCAAAAAACTTCGAATTTCACTATTACTCTTACCCGTGCTCTTACCGTAACCAAAATATGACCAAAACAAAAACAAACATCAGCGCAGCGAAATTCGTGAATTGTAAACACTGGTGAATGCTCAAAATGAATAGGTAATAAAATCAAACGGAAATTAGAAGCGAACAAACGATTGAAAATTCATATGCGTTCGATGTATCCCTAAAGTACAACTAGCTCAAATATGTAACATATCCCCTTGGCAATAGTTAGATACCTTAGATCGAAATGTATAGGGTTGATTGAACTAGCATGGAAGAAATAAATAATTTCGTCGAAGGTGTTACATTCGCAACTCACTTCACTCTTTACTTCATCGTCTATATGCAATCATTCACTTAGGGGTACATTAAGGGCACAAATTGTGTTCACTTGCACTAGAGGCACAATGAAAGTTCACTGCACGTAGTTTCCTAGCAAATGCAGCTATACAAAACTTTCAATTCCTGTCAACGCTACATACGTTGCCTGCCTAACTTGAATAATGGATTTCATGTCGCCTTGATCCATCCGGAAGTTTCATGCACAACATAGGCCATTTCAAAATAAGGAATAACCTTGGCAAATGTCCCGTCGGCATGCAGAGTGCTCAGCTTGGCATCGAGCGATCGAGGGTACAGGCCAGCCGTACAGGCTTGTTTCGTCATCACCTCTATTTCAAGATGGCCGACCGTTTTTGGCGGCGTTGAAATTTTTCGAATTTTGATTGCTAATAATTCCATCATTACTTTTTCAACGCATCTGCCATTCATCCCAATCAAAATTAAATTACATCAGAAGTGATATACATTCGTTTTTTTAGACCGTTCTGATAGGCTTGAACAACCCTATTCTATCTGTTGTTTGGACGTTTCCAATATAAATAAAAAGGTTCGATACGTGTGTATCGGGCAGTCTGGGTATTGTTGTCTGACTGGAATGCATGGCTTTCTTATTTCTCTGAACCTTTGTACCTCTTAAATAACAGGTTATGGGCCCAGCTTACAGTTGCTCCAAACACCTGGAACAAATAGCCGGATGTAGACTTGGAGTCTGCAGTGTCTCCGGCCCAATCTGAGTCTGCATATTCTACTAATATTGGTGTGGAACTTCGTTCAAAAACAAGGCCATAGTCAATGGTCCCTTTTAAGTAACGTAGGATTCGCTTAAGTAACAAGGCTTGCTACTGGTGAATAAGTTTCTTCATAATCATACCCCTTGCGCTGAGCACATCCTTTCACAACAAGACGAGCCTTGTAGCGATCAACATCCCCATTTTCATATAATTACATGTATCGCTGACCATATGTAAAATACTACCATACCATAAACCACATTATAATCATTTTCCATGATCTCTTAGATTATAACCATTCAAAGGATTACATATGGCCCTAATCTTTGAGTCCGTTATACACGGGGCACGTACTTGCACATTCTGACGTGTGCACGAAGGCGCAGTCAAAATTGCGTCGTGTAAAGCGCTGAATTGCTAGAACACATGCGAGAATGCGTGGACGTGAGATGGTTAAATAGCCCCTGCTCTAATTTCGTTCATGCATTCGCCCAATTCCAAGCCATTTTAGAAATTAATACAGTTCTAATCTGCGCAATTCCGTGCCTTATGTAAAACGACCTTAACACCCTTCAAATTGTGCCTCCAGCTAGTTACCGGTTTTTTTTTCCTTTGATAATCTCTACAGTGCGAGCTTTGCCTTCAAAGTTTTGTCTTAAGCCTCGGGACGGCAGAGCTTTGCACACAAACATGAGTAAATGAATGTCTCATACCGTAAACCACCTCGTCATCTAAAGCCAAAAACACTTCGCTAGTGAGGAAGTTGCCTCAATTGCTGGAGTATTATAATATCTTGCGCGAAATCGGAAAGTCCGCGTTTGAATCCCGGGAAAGACAAATTATAAATACTCTATTGAATTTTCGCATTTCATTCGCTCTTTCGGGTGATTCTTAGAGGGCACGCCGCCCAGAGCGTGAAAATAGAAAAAAAGCAGGCCAAAACCTCTATTTCTCGGTAGACGGTTATTGCTTGGTGAACATACAGACTTGCCTAGCTATAGCCTACCAACGGGGGGTGGTGAATTGAAATTAGCCCGCTGAGAGATAGGCTAAAATAGAAGCATTGTTCACGACACCCAAACTTGACACAACCTAAGAACTACGGGCGAAGACTGAAGAACTTGGACCTCGGTGGGTCTCTTCCTCCTCCCCGTGAATGACAGCGAAGTCGATCGGAAAACTGCTTTTGGAAATATTTGCACTTAATTTGACTGTTGGATTTTCCTATCTTTCGAAATTTTCGTGGCATTTGGTCTCCTGTCCGGACTAAGTTTTGAGTTATTACCTGATGATGACCATAAGTATCTGAAGTCACATCATGGCTGCTACATGAAAAAGGAAAGCTATTGTCGGAAGATAGACCTGAAAAGACAATAACTAAATAATAAGATGGTTCAACCATTCGAATCAATTGTACCGCCATTCCGTTTTCTAGCGTTGATGAATTTTTCCCTCGATCCAAATTCGATCCAAAAGACTGATACAAAGACTGATCTGGCACAAAGTTTTGCTTGAACCCAATCCACTCAAATAATAAAACAATAGAAAATTACAAGAGTTGTCTGTCCATTATTTGGAGGATCCTATATCTCCTAAAGTTTTCTTCGACCGCTTTAGAATTTCATCCTAGAGGTCCAGAATTTCCTTGCTTAAAAGCATGGAAAGTCGACTGCGCAGCTCCACATGGCACTTTTTTTGATGACATTTGCCCACTCTCGCCCTCAAAACATGGAAAGTTTCATCTCCCATAGCATGGGATGGCAACCTTGAGTGGTGACGATCGTGATCGGCCAATCGGGGCCTGCGCGCCTGCTAACAGCAATTCTCGGCCAATCGGAGGACGCGTCGCCTCTCCATGGGGACGGCTCGGCCGACAACAAACAGCCTTTTAACACGCCAACACGTGCACAAGCGAAGAAGAGTCGTTATTTTTGGGTTCGCGAGTTGAATAAGGCGAAAGGATGAGAGGGATTCTTCGTACCTAGATATTGACTCTGCAGGACACTTGCGTCTCGAAGTGAAAGTATTGTTACACCGAAGGAGTCAAAATAAGAATGGAGACGTTTTTGCTCGCCAAAGCTTTTAAGCAGACATTTCTATACGCCTTCATCAATTTGAATGGAATTGGGGATGGAGAGCAACGCTGTTTAAGAATAGAACTGAGAAAAATGTGCCATTCAACGTTTTTCTCAAAGTGTGGAACAGTTGAATTTCCCTATCGCGTTTGGGAATCCGTGCAATATTCACGACATATCCTCATCGCTGATGCTGCTATTTCAGGGGCCACTCAAGCCAACTCATAAGTGATCTACGAGAAATTAATTAAAAGATTAACGGGCTAACTATAAATGCATTTTCAGTATTTGCCTTACTTTGTGGAATTCCATTCGCGTACTTCCTTAAAAAATTGGTAATATAGGCGTTAAGAAAAATTTGAGGGACGATACCATGTTTGTTTTAAATACGCATGCATTTTCAGGCCAAGCGACTCAGCAATGCAGCAATCTCCATCAATTTGAATGGTTAACGGGGCTATATAAATGAACCTGAAAAAATTGCAAAGCAAACACTGGACTAAAATCTGCACTAAAATCCTGATTTCTGTGTGATGCAAACATCATAAACAATCTTTGAAGAATGTCTCCCGGATACCTTATTTCCGTGGTTACTGGGGCTACAAATGGGGTATACCATTACACGAGCTGGCAGCTATTCAATCCCAATACATAAATGGTCTACGAGGATACAAATTTTTATATGAATAAAAGGGAGAAACATGTCATTGAGGAGAAACTGACAGATTAGTATTCTAAGGCCGGCTAAAAAATTATGAATTTAGTCGCATAGTTTGATTGATGAATTTCAAGGAAAACTTTTGTTTTTGTATGGCCATGAAAAACGTGGCCTAATTTAGAATGGGCGTGTATCAGCCGAGGATTTTACTATCTCCAAGGTCATTCACCCAGACCGGGTACCATAATTCAAGAAAAGAACTCTGTGAATAAAAACGAAATCAATTTTGCGACAAAACATCCTTCATCAAATCATTCTCTCGTTGTCATCAAGTGAACAAACGAGAAAATTGCTGACCACTTCCCAAGAATTGGTGACGTCATTACAGTTTCGTCTCATTAACTCTTTCGGAATGAAGCTCTCATCGAAGGAAGGAATGCCTCACAGGAGTGAGAGCTACAACGAAACGCGAAAGCAACAACTTATCTGAGAAAGAGTAAAGTCGTCTATTTTTCGCCGCGATTTCCTCAAGAAGTTGGTAGAGGGCAGTTAATTCAGCGTAAGTTTTCCTGCTACCTTGTGTATTAACCGCCGAATGCACGTTCGTGATTAATATCGCTAGAAGTCAAAAGCGAGAAGCAGACAAAAGAACAGCTGGAAAGCTGGAAATGACATGGGACTGGGGTACGCGTACACGGAACAAATGACCCTCTTCTGTTTGTAGGCGGCGAAATACATGCGACCCAAAAAGGAGGCGCTAGCGTCGTCGTCAAAGGGGAAGAGAGAGGAAGGAAGAGATGAAATTGATAAATGTCGCCATTCGCCGTGAGTGACTCCCTCTGCGACGATGGCCCTAATGCAGACGTATGTATTTCCTCCGATCCAGCCACTTGCCCCTCAATCCCCATTCCTCCGCTTGCTTTCCCCTCCTTGCGCAGCTATTCCCGATTTGGCCCGAAAAGCCCCTTGGAAAGATGGAATTCGCACCGTGCCACAGTGAGCTGAAACCGAAAAGAGCTGGCAAGACCTCGACATCGATTTTTATGAGTACGGAAATTGAAACTTTGCGCAGTTATTATCAACACAATAGTTCATTCTTCGACGGAAACTGATTTTCATTGGTAAATTTTTAAACAAATTACTTGGCCTCAAAGTTGAACAAATTTCGAAAAAATTGCCCTCATTGATTTTTTTTCGAAATTCAGCATGTTAAGACCAATGCCATACCTTCTGCAGTAATTCAATAGAAACAAAAATATACAACATTATTACGCGGTTTAATATTGTTAATTGTTGGTAACTTTCACGACTCAGTTGCATTATTTGTGGCCAATACGATAGAAAATGGCGGACCCTGGTTTTCGTCGAAATTTTGTGTTCGTGTACGATTATAAAATAAAGGATCACCGAGTTACCTCGAGATGTTTACACCACATATACAACAAAATCTGCAGAGTATGATACGAAAAGGAATATTGCGACCACCTGCGACGCCGAAATTAAGATCGGTTTTTCGAACGTGCGGCACAGTTCGCTGCTGGCCACGGGGATTACCGTACTCGACGGAAGTTGGAAAGTGAATCTTTTAGCAAGTGAAATAAGTATAAGATATAATTTATTTAGTGACACATTTATTTTACATTTCATATAGCCTGATTTCTTCGCTGCCTCGCGATATTTATCGTCGATACGATACAAATTGGAAGACCATGTTTTTCATCGAAAATTTGTGTTTATTTGGTATTGTAAGAAAAGGATCATCGAGTTATCTCGAGGTATTTACGTTAACTTACATCAACGTTTTAGTGTATCCATCTGAAAAAATTAACTACATCCGTTAGCATCAAGCAAAATAAAAATCGATGTTTTACCGCGCGCGCAGTCCACGATAGCTCTCTGATGGTATGGAAAGCCGTGACGCGTCGTATTTTACAATTTGCTGCGTACAATCTTATAGTCTTTGATGCGGATTTATTTAGATTTATTTACATATTACCATTTTATTTCACATGGGATTGATGTCACTATGGGATCACAAATGAATTTCCTTCTCAACCCATAGTTAAGGACTAGGCACCATTTTTCTATTTGTAGCCTCAAGATGAAATCGTGTTTACTATCTCCCGGCCCGCCTACTTCAGGCGGGTATTTGCCCGTCTACCCCGTCAAGATTGTTGCAAAAAGGTCCTTTTTATCACCCCGTGTTCCTTGTGTGCGTTCACTCTGAGTTATTTTCGAAAATTCCGATTACAGTCAGATGTAAGAATTTAATTTCGAACATTCAGTAGAAAACGTAAGTTGTGCTCCGGTGATTTTTGGTTATACTCGGATACATGCATTTTGGTTATTCAAAACTCCTAAGAATCTGATAGGGATTCCTTTCTAGCTGTCTTTGTGGCATTAGTCACTCACCTGAAATATACATATATCGTCCAACCTGGTGAGAGATTTTCATTTGGAGTTCTTAATAATTTGTCTTGTTGTATGTACGTGGAGCTGGCGATTTCTTTCTTTTTAGCTAACATGGACACCTCTCAAATTGACCCTTTCTTCAATTTCGACGTATATTTTGTGCTATTGGTTACTCGTTCGCTGATATGGAACCAGAGTTGATTTGAAAAATTAAACAAAAGTGTTTGTGGTAAGCATTAAAATGCCTGGTCTCGAGGTTACTCTTCCAATGCTTTATAAAAATTGATGAATACGGAATTCAAAAGATCGTTGCAAGATGTGATTATTTTGATGCGATTGATATTATGCGAATTATGTGACGGAAAAAATCACTCACAAGGAAACATTTAATACACCAGGAGTTTCAGTTTTATTCTCAAGCGGTATTTTTTTATTTTATAGCAAATTAAATGGGAAGCGTAATCAGAAACCACTCGAGAATATCAAGCAATGAAGAAAACTTTGGATGGAGATTCATTCAGCTGTCAACTACATAGAAGCCTGCAGATGGCTAAACTAGAGGCCAGAAGAATTAAATGACGTATTTAATGTATTTTTTCGTGGGTATTTTGACCGACAACGACGTCTTTATTCCAAGTCGCGTCACAATCTTTCATGATTTAAAATCATAAGTATGAGATCAGCGAATATTGCGAATTTTTCCTTGAGGAAAGTTTGAAAATAAGCAAGGTGGTCAGGTATCTACAAACTGCCACGAGAAAGAATTAATCCTCTTAGGCGCCCAAAGAACATTTTTTTGACCAAGAAAACATCGGCTTGAGGAAAATGTGAATTGTTGTGGTGAAAAACTGATGGTTTTCCTTGACTCACACTTTTTTCGTCCTTTCCTCAATAATCTGAAGGCTTCTTTTTTTACTGATCGGGGGAAGTTGTTTCCGGAGGAAGGTTTATCAACTCAAACAACACAATTTACATATAAGAAAGCGAAAAAGGACCCGATAATTGTGGATTAATGTGTATTTCCCAAAGTTCTTGCCTCTACAATGAAAATAATTCTTCTATTCATTTCGTGACACCCGACAGCCAACAAATTGGTGTTTATTTTCCGCAGTCTTCCCAGACTTAGGAAACAAAAATGGAACTTTGGTTCCCCGTATTTTCTTGAGCGTAATTCGAATTCTTGAATCCTTCAACCTTCTTCCGAGTCTTTGGTGACGTTATTTTCCTCTTAAAGTCGTCCCTTTCTCCTGCATAATACAATATTACCACTCGAAAAATCCCAGGAAACAATCAAAGATATGCAGTAAAGTAAGCGACTCAGGTGAACTGTAGGTACTGGACATTATACAACCCAAGAACAGATTTGCGACGGCTTTGTATCTTAGCCCATAAGCAGACATTGGGATGCAAATCAAAATAGTAACGTGTAAATGACACTAGAGTCGTAAGGAATGAATAAAAACTAAGATTACAAGGGTGACCTCTCAATTAGACTAACTTTAGAGGAAACTTCGCCGCGAAGAACTCTTATGGGGCAACGCCGTTTGTGCACCACTCCCGATAGGTTGCGGTTCAGAGAGAGAATTGCGAATTTTATCCCTACTTTGCATGCGGGATTTGCACTGAAAGCATTAGGTTTATTATTATTGATCGTATTCTTTCACAAAGATAACCATAGACGGTTGATTGACTTATTAAAAGTAACTAAGTCACCGGTGCATGTGACGATTCAGGCTATTTTCGTCATCACTTTCACAAAGACATGTATCTCTGTCATTCAAATGATTGTTTCATAAAAGTAACTGTAACTGTCTCTCTTCTACCTAGTCGATAAACTTCCACCAAAAATGTTGTACGAACAAGTTAAAGTTAGAAATAATAATAATAATATTGGTCCAGCGGGGAAATGTCATTAAAATGAAATACACTCATAACCAGCGAATACTAAATATATTTTGCTGACTTGGAAGCTTGGAAAAAAAACATTTATGTCACTATTGTGCATTATTCCTCCTAGCAGATTCCCAAAAAGCTTGATGAAAGAAATATAAATTAACTATTTGTGCTATATATATATATATGAATAAATGCCATGATAGGCCACAAAAACATAGACACAAATAAAAGAGAACTCACACGTTAGTTTCAAATTTTCGACCCCTTAGGGTCTTCATCGGGAAGGAGACAAGGAGATACTGAGGAGGAGGACAGAGGATGCCCAAAGGCTGAGGGGATTAGGATAAGATAGGGGAAGGGAGAGGGTGGGGAATGGGGGATGGGAAAGAGGAGAAGGCTATAGAGATCAGTGGGCCCTGTTAAGACCAGGCGGGTTGAAAGCTTGGTATAGCCAAATGGAAGACTGCTCAAGAGTTTTCAATTCTAGCGGTGAGGCGGAGGGTGGGAGAGAGGCAAGTATTCCTATGTGAAAGCAATCATCAAATTCTAAATTGTGGGAAAAGGCGTGGGTTCCTTCTCCCTCAGCCTAATTCCTAATTCGCAAGTCAATTGTTAATCTCTCATCGCTAATGACATGAATGACAACGCCACTTTTACGCAAGCACTTCTAACTCGAACCGTTGAGGCTGCTCTTAGAACAAGCACGCAGTGGCCATCGGTGAAGGAACTTCCTCACATCAAACGGGCGAATGCTCCACGGAGGGCAAAGTTTAAGGAATGGAGCAGGATAAAACTTCTTGTTAGAAGTAATTTACACAATATACGCTTTCCATTCAACTCTGCGCCTTTGTGAACAATAATAATCCCAAGGAAAGCACAAAATTTGACTACATTTACTTGGAGCACAGTAATACTAAGGCAGAAATCATCAGTATTGATTTAGGGCATTTTAGGGCACAATACCGAAGGCAAATGGTATAAATTCGATTTAAACCTTAATTGTAAGTCAAACTTATTGACAATTTGCCTCAAGCACTTTTATTCATTCGACCGGTTTCAATGCATTGTGTGTTATCGTTAGATCACGTTAACACAAAATGCAATGAGCCTGGTCGTGTGAATAAAAATGTTAGTGGAAAATTGGTAGTAAGCTATAATTTACAGTATGTAAGAATTCCAACAGATAATGACTAAATCAACTAACTATATTTAAACCCTTATATTGGCACTGCTGAACTATCTCTCTCAATAAATGGGTATAAATTTCCCCTGCATCAGGAATCAATCTTCGCACCTTTGTCTTTAAGAGCCAATGGATAGACTACTGCTAAGCTCTCCAAATTCATTTTTGTCGCGGCAATTCACACAGTTCCACAGTGCTTGGCGCTACATTCTTCCTAACAGAAATTGCCGTGAATTTCACTGCAGTATAACATACAATGAAAGACACAATAAAAAAACATGCACGACTCTAAATTTTCGGTGGCACTACCACCTTCCTCGGAGTTGGGAATACAAGAGAGTGGGAAAATTCCGAAGGGGAGCTGAGGGAGGGATGGAGAGGGTGGAATCGAGAGATGAGGGGGGGGGGGTAGGCAATTAAAGTGATTGAATTCAAAAGCAGGCAAAAATGCCTGCTTTCTCTCTAACTCAATAGGATCTATTTTCCATTACATATTAGAAAGACATAAGATCCACGAGCCTACCTTTCACTGTGAGTGAGCATTTCGTCTTAGAGATTCAGGTCATGCCTCTGGACGCCTCTGGGGACTTCATTTCCCCAGCTGCACTGCCCTCATTGCTTGAGGTCGAAGGTCACAGGGGACACAGATGAAACTCTGCTTCCTGGTCGTTGGGCCACTTCAATTTTAGATTCTCTCGCGGAATAGAAGATTTCAGGAGAGGATTTGTCCAGTATCACTCACTAGACGGTCCGTCCTCAACGATTTCAAAGAAGTTCCGAAAGAAAAAAGAATTAAGCACTGCACTGGAGACGGAAGGTGAATTTAAATTCAAATTTTCACGTCGTACATCTGAACCGCTCTGGACTGCAGGAAGATGAAATTCCTTGCTTTCGGCGGAAAGATCCTGAAAAAAAGGAAAAAAAGATCATTTACGATTGAAAATAAACAGTTGTGTTCCAAGAATTATTCAAAATAATTTGATAAATTGGGGAAGGATGGCTGCATTATAGAATGAGAGTTATAACTGGAGAAGTGCATGGAATGATTAATTCAGTAATTCTTTTCGATGAAAATCATTTGAGGAAAATTTTGAGTTAGAAATATTTTCCTGAATGTAACAGCATTTTTAAAAAGCACGAGCTCTACCCAAACATCGCACGCGAAGCACATTAAGAAGCATCACTATTTGAATCATATGCCATGTTGGATTTACAGCTTCCACAAATCATAAAGGCCGTTTTAAACGGTACACGGAATTGCGCAATCTGACGTACGTGCGAAGGCGCAATCAAAATTGCGTCGTGTAAAGCGGTGAATTGCTGGAACACATGCGTGGATGCGAGACGGCAAAGTAGCCCCTGTTCTAATTTCTTTCATGCATTCGCGCAATTCCACGCCATTTTAGAAATAAATGCAGCTCTAACTTGTGCAATTCCGTGCCCCGTGTAAAAAGGGCTTAAGAAAAAGCTTTATGTTTACCTAAATAAAACGGAAGTAGTATTGGGTATCGCGACTGGTTAGCAGCGGTTAGTCAGGCGTCAATATCTTTGATCAACTGCACTTTATGTTGTACTATTTTCACGTTTTAAACATAAACTATATACACTGGGCTGCCATACTGTATTCTTTCGCTGATAAACATCATATATTTACTGTCGTTTAACACAGGGCACCGAATATCACATCTTCAAACTTCATGATTTTTTCTCAATTGAATCTGCAATCACTTTGGAAATTAAAGCCCGGACTATTGTGCCACGTTGCCAAAAGAAACTCAAAAATATCCATTGTGAAGGTCTGGATGATGGAGAAATTTGGTGAAAGGGTGTATTTTTTTACAAAAACTATCCATGCTCACTAAATAATTGACAGGAGCAAGTTGGAGTAGGCAGCTTGCGCAGCGAAAGCCTCAAGACTTTTCCATCGCTATAAAATAGAGGGATGCCTTCACGCGCCAAGTATTGGCAGATACTGCGGAAAATGCGATGGTGGGTGGCGGTGCAACTCCTTCATGATGCGCAAAGCGTAAGAAAAAAAGATTTTGCCGTTCGACAAAATATATTGTATATTTGCGACCGGTTTCGATACGGCGCATCATCGTCTGGCAATCATCATCTGGAAATTTCACATATTTGTACATAGAATTTAAATACCCTTGAAGACGTTGAAATGAACATGATGTTCCTTGGTCCAGATGTTAAAATTCCGTCCAGTTTTTCCTATGTGACAGGAATTCCAGTCACTACATTGATTTTCGTATGAAGATTTTCACAGCTTCTTCTATCAATGTTGGTGGTTGCTTTCGGGAAAAGCTGCGTAGGTAACATTTTCACACTCAACGTTTCACTCCTCCTACTGGGAGCTTTATCAAGGGAATGGGAGGGAAACCGTTCTCGTCCCGAGCTTAGGTGTATAGGTTTCGTTAACCTATTGTTGACCCGATTTGACTTTCCCACGGAGGGCGATAGGCGTTGGTCATTAGATTGGGCCAGGAACCCTCTCCATATGCGGCTGAGGTTATATCCATCCTCCCTATTGAAGTTGTTTGGCCTTTTCACTACCTATCTCGACGGATTCACGTATAAGATGCTGATGATATTCTTCCATCATCGTCGATACCCGTGTAGCGTTAAGCATTATTTTATGCCCAGGACTGGAGGCGTAATATTCAGCGACCACTGATTCAACGCTCTTTCATGCTCTTTGGAAGATAGAACGCTTTCTCTATCCCACGTAGCTTCTGCCGCAGCAGCAGGGAACCTCATACACTCCCATGGATTGAAGGGGAGGATGGCTATCCTTCGGTGAAGGTAAGATATTTTTAATTTTCTTCACCGCGCAGGTGAAGGTCGCGGTTAGGACTACACATACTGGAAACGATGGGTCTCACAGGAACTCCGGGCTTATGCATTTTGGTGAAACCGAAGAATCTAGGCGCCATTTGGATGAGGCGTTGTTTTTCCCGGGGTGCATTCTGCTATTGCCTTCTTGCATTCTCTTTGGTGATCCGTGGTTGGGTCTCTGGATAACTTTACTAGCTCTAACTTCTTCAAGGGTATAAATTCTATGAAAAAATATTTGAAATTGCCATATGACGATATGCAGTATCGAAACCAGTCGCAAATATATATTTTATTTTGTGGAACAGCATTTTTTTCTTACCCTTTTTGCGGCATACACTGTGATTTGAAATTTATTGCTCTGCTCCTAACTTCGCAAGAATCGACAAGTGCCAATACAGGTTTGGAGTCGAAGTTCTTGACTTCTATATCCTCGAAGTAGTTCAAGCGGTTATTATATTGGAGGTTTTCCCGCGGCTTAAGTTGGAGGGATAACCAAAATGGGAATAAAGTTGCTACGGCTTCCTATCGCAGACGCTCGAGGAGCCAAGATGAATATACCGCATACTTCATTCCGAGGGTCACCGGGATATTGAACGGTATTGCTTCGCCATCCTCTCTATTCACAAACAAACATGTTGGTCACCCCAGATGAGTGTACTCATAGAGTTAACGAGAATATTGCCCGATGCAGGGTCTTACGTGTGCATTGATTAGGCAGTAAGTTTTTAAGGTACATAAGCCTTTAAGGTCTTAATTTTTTAGGGTAGGTGGAAGGGTAAGTTGAGCAACGACAACAATACACTATCTACCGCATTCAACCATTCTCTCTTAACGATATCGGTTTTACAGCCGGTTAAGGAACTTCATTCAAACTTAATCAGAAATTTCATCAGGTCCAGTCGTCCACCGAAACTTCAGCAACAATTTATCGACATCATCCGCCGAGAAAACTTAGCAATTTTAAATTCTCTCGTGAGTTAAAATAAGAAAATGCGAAATTGCCGTTCACTTTAATAGAGTTGGTGACGTCATTGGAGTGTTGGTTCATCAACTCGTTCAAGCAGAACGTTTCGCAGAAGGTAGGAATCGTTCACAAGAGGTTTAACAAGAGCGGAAAAGTGTCGAAGAGCCTCTTCCACGTGCAGTGCATTTGGTCGCTATCCTCTCGATTGAAATTATGAGGTTGTTTAGATATTTCAATCGCCTCTCGAATGATCCTGGGAATATATCTGGATTATTTGGTGATATATTTTGTCTCTTTCCAGTTGATGTCGTGTTCACATAAAGTATGCTCAGCCACAGCTGACAGATGGAAATGTTTATTTCACACCGCTCTTCTATGCTCTTGTATGCGGCACTTTACAGCACGATTTACGAAGTACCTAGAATTGGCAATAGAAATAAAAATAATATGGAATATGGAACAGGGTTATAAAGATCCAATTGTCATCTCAGCTACCGGCATCATCCCAAAACATACACAAAACAGTTTCAAAATTCTCAAGCTTCATTCTAATACATACGTCAAATTACAAAAGGCTGTAATAATTTCAACCTGCCATTTCACGAGAAAATCTCCCAACAGGAGTTGCAGGACAAAGGAAGATTGGTTAATTATGGCGTCAATCAGGGTTTCTGAGTGGTAATTCCCTTCACTTAAGTGATACAGGTTGGATCACTATCCACAAACTTAAAACAAAAGATATTAGCTTATTGGCTTACGTGAGGAGATGCCTTTCATATTGTTTGATGATTTCAAATAATGATATATAGTAAAACATGGTTAATAAAATCGGCCAACATTATACCATAAAACGGAACAAAAAGCGCCAATTTTCTTCCGAAAAGCGTGTACCTCGTGTGACATGGCACTAATAACGCTTGTTTGCATGTAAAAGCCCATTACAAGAACCAAATACTCCAGTGCTTCATCCACGACAACTTCCAAGATGTGATTATAGCGTTCCACTTCATAGCCCTCAACGAAGGACCTCTTGAAGTCTCTATTGAACTCAAAAATGTTGGCTTTGGAGAAAATCACTTCATCCATTATTCAAAACTGAGATATACATCAGACTTTGCATCACAAAATTGCTGAAAACACACCCGTTTCGCACACCGCCAGGCTGAAGCACTAGTAAACATACCGGCCGATCACCTCTGTCTCATTTCTGAAATTGGCCACCAGATGTCAGCTATGATTCCTCTTTATCAGAGTCCTCTGGATTGTTGATAATACACTACAAAGTTGAGTCGTCGCATCCTACCATCTTTGTTCTCTGCACTCGTTGTTTACGTTATGAAAGTGAATGTGGCCGGCAGTTGCTCGGCAAGATTTTCCGTTATTTGTAGTAGAAATACGGCACAATAAGTTGTAGTTCGGCTCCTAATTGCTACATTAGCACCAAGGACGTGTTTAAAAATTTTATTTTCCCTCAAAATATTGAGAGAAGAGCGAAATGGCTTCAAATATGCCGAAGGGACAAGTGACACCAAACAACGTCTTCCCGCCTACGTGAGGTAAGTTTTTCTACACATAATGGTTCCTTTAATACTATTACCTTAAATTTTTAATAGTGCTGATCCACATATTCCAATTATTAGGTTTGAACTGTGTATAAGTAGTAATTTAAAAAAATATGTATTCCGGTTCAGATAATCCGGCGAGGTTCTTGACGAGTGTTTTTGTGCTTGTATGTTTTCTATTCATCAATGGAATATGTGAAATTTTGTGACTAAAATATAATATTTAGTCTGGGTTGCAGAGATGATTGACTTAGTTCTTTACTACGTACCAGAAAGTGTAACAATAACTATTAGTGCTGCTAGTTTTGTATTCAATAAAAATATTTGTTTTTGTCAATGCCGGTATGAAGTAATCTTACGGTCATTTACAACAATAAAGACAATTACGTTTTTGACTAGAATCTGCATATCCGGATACATATTAGTGGACGAAACTCCGCTTTTCATTGCTTTATTTGTGTGTTGTTCATGAGAAGAATGACTATTATATTTCGAAGTAGTGTGAATGCTTAATTTTAGGATGCAATTAAAATCTCGACGAATCGCTTTTGCGACTAATCTTTTCCTTGACTCATTCCGAATTTTTAATTCCAGTTTTGTTTGAAGAGGATTACATTCCTAGGGCTGGTTAAAACGGAAAAATACATCAACACCGAACTTTTGTCGTGGCCCAGTGCTTATACTGCTGTATGCTCCTGTGTACTTGAAGTTTCAACATCTTTGGCCGAATATTTACTTGTGGTACGTATTCGAGCTTAGTAACTAATTGTAAAATATGGAAATATAAAATTAATTAGGTTTTTCTGAAATGGCTTCAGTGATTATCAAAGAGGACGGTACCATTCATGCCTAATTATTGAGAGTTATTAAAAAAAATATGGCTATGGATAACTAGGAGTTTTTGATTATTTCTTCGTACACCATTTCAATTTCAATGCGTTATTGTCAGTGTGTATATTATTCATGTACATTTCTCTAGAACTTATTGTTTTACTTTTATATTTACTTTTATTAAGCCTGTGCGTTTAATTGTGCTTTTATAAATCTTATATAAATAGTGATTATTAAGAGTGGAGTGGAAGCTTATTGTTAATGTGTAGATATAACTTATTCAAGACCAGATGCGGTATTGTGTGAAAATAATACGGTTTTAATGATATCTTGGAGATATCATGATTTCTGTTGCAATAAAAACTTCTTTAAATGCATTTCTTAGTGATATGTTGCGATAAACCTAGGATATTGTACTCCTAAATCCATTTATGGTGTTTATCCTAAGCCGTAGGGGGACGTTCTGCCATTTCCTTTTGCGTTGATTCTATATTCTAGTGATTAGTAATGTTTACCATTGGAATAAATTAATAAATTTGATTTGCATTATCACTTGCATGTTGCTGCTGCTGTTCAAGCAGGTTCCAAGGGTGTCATTTGGCGAGGGAGCAACATAGGAAGAACTAGTGCACGATGCTAAAATTACTGATTGGGCAAGTTCTACATTTTACACGAAATACCCTGACATTGAACGTTCAACTACCCTTTCTCACCAGTATGTATGAATAGGGTACCACATTGCTATTTATTTGTTTCTTAAGGGTTGAGGTTAGTGTCTGTAGCTTTGAATATATTTGTTGAAGGTAATTCATTAGAGTTCCTACAGGAAAATGGTGCACTGCAAAGTAAAAGCCAAAAACCTCATAATGAAAGTGGCATATAAATATTAGACACATTGGTTCTCTTTGAGTTCGAACTTAACTTTAATTGTAGTATAAGCTTTACTTTTTTTATACATCACTGATTGGCTGAATTTTTATCATTTTAAGATTGGCATCATTCTTTTCCAAAGATATTATGGCTTCATCGATAAACATGCAGAAGATAATTCATATTTAAATGTAATTTTTGGGTTTCTTGTTTAGTTCTCGTATTTGTTGTATAGAACACCAAAGAATCATTTTGTCTTCAGTAGAATACATTATAAGGGCCTACTATACTGTATGGTTGAAGTACAACAGAGTGTTTTAAGCATGCTGTAGAGTTGTAATTCTTACTTTCAATTTTCTACTTCAGCATATGGTTAAAATAATTTTGCAATAGGTCATTGCAACATGGTTGAATTTTTTAATCAATGATATTGTAAACCACATACTATGAAGCCACTGCTTTTTATCCTTCAGTCAAGTTTTAAAGTTCCAGTTACGAAGTACCCCCTTATTTTTGCAGAGGAAATTAGTATGTATGAAATGTTATTATGTTCATGAGATTAATGCTGAAATCAAATTACAAATAAGTGCAACAGTCGTTCTTAGAGAGGGGGGAATTCAAGCCAAAACATGTTTAATCAAATTAAATATTGCAAGTAATATGATTCCATACTCAAATCCAAGTCGATATTTGGCCTCACCAACAAGTTGTCTCTTCAGACTCCTCTGTCCTCCATAATGTCAACCTTTTCCCCAACTCATCCCATGCCCTCAAACACTGGGTCATTGCATCTTAGTCTTGGTCTTTCTTGTGGGTGTCTTCCCTCTGGTTGACCTCTCCACACTCCTCACTTCTTCTTACATGACCAAGCCATGCAATTCTCCTACTTCTGATCACATTGACAATATCTTGTTTTATGAAGTTTCCTGCTCTATGTTTTTCAGTATTCTCCAAACCCCTTCGTCAAACGTTGGACCATATATCCTTCTCGATATTTAATTTCCAACAGTTATTTACTTCTTCTAAGGCTGCTTTGTTAGGGTCTTTACCTCAGCCTCATTTAAGAGCACTTGCTGTATTATGATAGTATACATTCTAATTTTTATCTATCTTGAGTTGATATATACCTGGAGTTGGTATATTGAGAAGTTGAATGTATGATAATTTTGATAGGCTCCTGTAGCATCTATTAGCTTAATTTATCCCCATTTGTATCTCTTCATCTATTTCATTTTGGCAGTTAATGGTGACTACCAAATACCAGCAGAGAAATGTTAGGCTCTGCCACTCTTCCAATTTTCATATATTTAGTTTTATCTTCAATCACCTTTAATCCTACTTTTATTACTATTCTACTTGGGCTACTGATTTGAGGTTACTTTTACTATAGGCTTATAAGGCTACATCAGCAGCATAGGCCAATATATTTATTTTTCCTTCGATACTTGCCCTTCTTGGTATAGCTTCAGTTTCTTTCAAAGCTTTTTCTAGTGCCAAGTCTCTTCTTCATAATTGAGAATACTTCTTTTGATGGGTAAGTTTAGTTTTTTTTGTGCATAAATGCACTGCAATTCAAAGATTCCTCTTTTTAAGTTAGTTTCTTTCCAGAAGTGTGGATTGCTTAATCCTTTTGGCAAATTACTACATTATATGTTGTACTTAAAGGAATATATATTCCATGACGGTGTTAATGGAGAGTGTAAATGTTGTTCATCTCATTGATTTGAGGGTACCATGAACATTGACTTGAACCCTTCACTGAACAGTTTTTTGGGGTTGAAATCTGTTCTTCATAATTACTAGTGTCTCGTTTGATAAGCAAGTTTGGTCTTGCTGTGCATAAATTCACTACTATTCTGAGATTCCTCTTATACAGTAAATTTTTTTCCATAACTATTGACTACTTAATCCTGGTCTGAATGTTATTATAATGGATGTAATACCGGAGGAAACTGTATGACACATTCCATGATGGTGTTAATGGAGATAGGTAAATGGTGTTCATCGTTATAATGAGGGTCATTAATTGGGGGGTACCTTCACCATTAACATGAATTCTTTGCTAAACAGTATTCTGGGGTTAAAATATGGGATACGTTTGAGAATACCTATTAAATGTGAAATCTATGAACCTATTCCGCTGTTTGGAATGTTTTAAAATGTAAATATTTTTTAAAGGGGGAGAGCATACGATGGTCGAGATTAGGCAATGGAGTAGTTAAATATGACTGTATGTCTTCAATTTGATAATATTTTTAGATGATCTGATAAATGTTGAAATATTTGTGTCAAGGAGTAATGGCAATGGCGTAACTAGGAATATGCTTTGGGAAGGATAGGATGGCCTGGGGTGGCACCCCCCATCCCCCCATCAGACAACGAATCAGTCCAAGAAAATTTTTGAAGAATAACATTCCTGGAAATACATTTGAAATCATTTTGGCACTAAAGATTTAACTTTTAGTCGATGCAGTTCAATATATAAAATAATTATAAATAATTTTTTTATTTCTCTGAGGCTTTGGGGAGGGATCTTTCCCTTCCTCCCCCCGTAGATATGCCACTGAGTAACAGTGTTGTGGAATGTTAATGTCATATTATTCCTTTTTATAATTTTGTATGCTGACAGGAAGATTGCCATCTTGGTAATAGAATTAATTTCCCAAAAGTTGTCTGCCAATTGAAATTTAATTTATTAATTTCCTATTGCTCAAACCATGAAATATGATATAGAAACAAGTGATTGCATGTTTAATAAACATCTACACATTATAGAACTTTATCATGACTGTTGATTGTGAGAATTTGATGTATCACTGAGATGCTGTTCATTAAAATTACTTGTGAATTAATGCTTTTGGTGTAATTAACAAAATTTTATTTATATTTTTAATTACAGGTTCATATACTCGAGTAGTCAATGTCATTGGTGGTAAAGGAACATAGCAAAATTGAGAATAATGCAAGATGTGTGGCAGCTGTCATCACCTGTACATCATTCTCTCCTACTAATTTGAATCCATTTTAATAGAAATTTTACATCATGTGCACTTCAGATTTATTTATTTTGCTTATTTTGCATTATGTAAATAATCTTAGTTTCAATGAAATTGTTAAATCATTCTGGAAATCTTAAAATGTAACATTTCTGGTGTGTGTACATTATATACTTTGGAAAAATGTGATTTTTTCCTTTATATACCTCCTTTGATGATATCTTTTATGATCTGCAACTCTCGTGAAAAGTACAAAATTGCATGCCAGCTTATGACTTCTGTAGTTTTTCTTGTCTAATTTTGGGGTAGGATAATATTTCCGATTTGTCGGCACTAAAAATTGACCATACTTGTCCTCAAATTCCTCGTATAATATCCATTGCGCTGTTTTCATGGATGTTTACTCGGATATTACATGCGGCATCTCTTCCGATCAGAAGATAACAATTCTCTCTCAGCTGATATTGGACTTTTCAAAATCTGAAATTATTCCTTTGACGAGAAAAAAATCGCTATATAGTAGCCCTGAGAGCAGTAATAGTAGTTTTGGAAATAATTTACCCTGTTTCAGACATAAATATGAGAGTTTCATATCTAGAAAAACGTTCTGTGAAAAGAATCAAAACTTAACTGAAGCGCGAATATTTGTTATTTTTCACGATTTAAAATTTACAAATTGATAGTAAAGTGTTCCTAGTACCTCAAGACTGAATATATTATAATTTATAATTACCGAAAATGCGACAGGAATTGCGTATTTATGAAAAAACTGGCATTATATCACTTTCACCCATAAGACTCTATAGAGACGGAAGAACTAAAATGGCGGACGTCTCAATTCCCATAGTGGAAGTGTATGGAACGACTCGACCCTATGAGGGAGTAGTGTAGAGAACTGCCATCCAGAGGACTCTGCTCTTTATGGCCTTGCTCTTGCCAGTAGGAAGGGTAGTCCTATCCTATCCTTCCTCTACCCTTCATTAAGGCTCTACCCAACCCTTCCGCTACTCTTCCCCTACACTCCCGGAAGGATAGGGCCTACCCAGTGGTGCAGCGAGGGGGGGGGTTGGGGGATAAACCCCTCCCCCCCAAAACTCAGGGAAATTTTTAATTTTAATTAATAGCCGTAAAACTTACCATTTTGAACCATTATTCTTCAAATTTTTCTGGAGGAGGGTCTCCGCAACTCCTGCTTACCCTGGTGGGTATGCAATACCCCACACCCGTAAGTATTACTTGCTCCTTAAACCTCCCTAGCCTTAATTCCTAGCTGCGCCCCTGGGCCTATCCACCAATGTTCTAAAATACGCTCCCCGTCTCCTTTCTTTCTAGTCCTATCCTTCCCTTACCCTCATTAGAGGGTAGGCCTCCCCAAAATTGAGGAGTTTATTTTTATCATGGTGGGAATAGTGTATACAAGCCCAAAAAGACTTGGAAGTCTGTTTGTTTGTTAGATAATAATAAATTCGTGGTTGGGGTGGATATCAAGGATCTGTTATTGAATTCGTTCGTAATGGAAAGAAAACGCCATAAAAAGTGGCATAAGAAGCTATTTATGAGACTATTGAATGCCGCAATCCTAAATTCATGCGTCATTCACTGGCAAAGCATGCGTAAAACGTTGGCCCTGTTATCATTTCGCGCGCAGCTGGTCGAGGTAATATTTTTGAAACATGCAAGTCCATACGGACAGTTTGTACTAGGCCGTCACCCCATTGATAATTTAGAGCCAAGACTCACAGACAGAAATTTCCTCTGGAGAATTCCTGAAGCTGGGAAGAGATGAAGGCACCAAAGGAGGTTTGCAGTTTTTACCAAACATGGGAAAAGAAGAAATAGCGTGTAATGGTGTGAACAATGGGCTTATGCTTGCATTGCTTCTAAACATATCCCACAAAGCACACTTACTGAGGTAAAATCATTTTAATATTTCCATACTGATGTTTGAAACAACAGAACCTAAGCACTGTAGTGGTCCCGATCCACCCCCCTCCCTCTCTTTGGTTCGTGCCGATTTGCCTTCCCCAAGGGATTTAACCGGGAATGATGAGTCGGGGTTCCGCTAAATGAAGGTGGTGCTGTTCGGCCGTAATGGACGATGACTCCGTACGGCCGAAGAGCGATTGATGCCCCTCACACCACTACCAGACTTTTGTCGCGTCAATGAAATAAGGGCACAGTTCTTTCTGGTTCCTCGCTGCACCGCGTTACTACTCTGAGAAGCGATCGAATGAGGGATGTTTCGACGACTTCGGCAAGATAAGCGAACTACGTCCTTTTCACAACACATTTAATGAAAAAATGAAGTGATAGAACAAAAATAACCCTTGTTAACATGCACGGCGTCTCCTTCAATAAACAAAAACGGAAAATTAATGAACCCTCCAAAACACCCACGGCGTCACCTTCAAATAAAAAATATGATTGGAAAACCAGATTGCGGGCAGGGCGCATGACATCGTCTGAAACGAGTGCCCGTGATGAACACAATTTCTGAAATGGATAATTTCTTTTAAAGTTCATTGTCTCTTGTCTTCTCTTTCTGTGGATTTTACTGACAAAGGGAGAACAAAAACACTGAGGTAATTTAAGAGAGTTCGCAATTCAAAGGAATATGTAGGGAGTCAATGATAATTGAAATGTGGGAACCTTCGGAACATGTGGCGATGAGAATTCTTACGACGTTTTTGTTGAGCGAGGAATGGATCCTTCAGGAACCTTGGGCGTTGGACGGCGGGTCAGTGAGACGACGATTTCCGCACTCAAATATTGCCCGGCACACCATTGTTTTGCAGCCTGGTTCAACTCGCTGCTTCCTTTGGCCGCCTTCTCGTGCCTTGTCTTCTCGGTTCCACACTGACGGCGGACTCCCTGCTGCGACTTGCTCGACCACAACTCAGGTCGCTCTCTCCTTCCCAAATTTCCACTTTTTATCCTCACCTCTATTCTCTGGGAAAGCCTTATATAGGTATCATTGTCTCCCAGAATGCATCACCCACACTGTTATCTGCACTTTCGACATTCACTTTTTTTACCGGTTATTTCGAACGCAGACGACCAACTTCACTGCACTGGTTTTACACTTTACAACACAAAATAAAAATGCACTCTGTAACTTTTACATGTAAGCAGATTTAGAATTTTTGACAAAGATCAGAAAATAAATAAATCCTTCTTGCCAAAATCGTGAAAACATCCAACGATCGGCTATCTAGAGTACGGATCAAAATTTTTTTTAATGTGACGGCGTCGGACCATCACAGTACCAATATGACTTGATTCGGTAATACTAGAACGAAGTCAAAGAAATAGGTGAAGTCATGTATTTTCATGTAGGTGAAATCGGTAATACAATCGAAAATATTCAATCGGTTATGAAACCGTAGAACACTAAACTATATCATGTAGTTATTTTTAAATTAATGCGTGGCATGCTTAAGATCTCGCTGGTTAATAGAACAGCTTTTGAAAGCTGAAAATGTATCCATTGAGTTCAGAGAACAAGATACATAAAACAATAAATATTTATTCAACTTCTTTGAAAAAAATCATATAGTAACACATTATTTTAAGCAAGTTTACAAAAATTTTCAACGGCACTTATTGTTTATCCTGTAAGTTATAATTTTTTGAATGAGATGCCAAAAAGGCGAATTCATTGAAATCTCATCCGGCCGCTGGGATGGGATTTAATGAAATGCCTACCGCGCTTAAGGGACTCAACTCTGATTATGTTTCCTTCTTTCCTGAGATAATAACTTTGGAAAAATTTTCCAGCAAAAATTAGACGACTGTCGAAAATGGCAATTTTCAGTGCTTACACCTACGACAAAAATGTCTTAGATTATACCCGCATATGTGTGTAAAGTATCGCCCAGCGGCACTTGCTATCCTGCTAGTACTTTGCATGCTAGGAGAAAATTATGGCGCTATTTCGAATTTTGCAGTGCATATCACCTCGGCAGAAAGACGAATTGAAATAACTATTTACCTCTTCCTGCTTCATATTTCTTTCAAGGTTAGTGAAGGTACTTGGCATTATGTCGCTAAATTGTGTTGAGGTTGTTACGATTAAAAAGGACAACTGCGATTGGCTTTCCTTTGACTTTAATTTCGTTCATTTGCCTTTATTTTGCTAACCAAAAATACATTTAATCAAAAAGTCCCTTACTGGATACTTTGACCGACAATTATTCATCAGCCATCCATTCTAACTCCATTCATCATATTTTCTCCGGAAACACATGTTAGCGGCAGAAAATCTTATTCATTAGCATGCAGCCCATTCTGTAAGGGACCTAAAATTTATATTAATAGGTTTCCCATTTCGAGTGTACCGATTCGGGGATTAAGTACGCTAAGGAAACGGCTTTTTTATGGTATTAAATTTATTTTGGAGGTGACGAGACGAGGGTCTCGTCCGAGACTCGAGACCGAGATGAGACTGGGGTTCACGAGACGAGACTCGAGGCGATACCCGAGGTCAGACTGAGACGAGACGCGCAAGTCTCGTCTCGTCTCGCGGCAACACTACTCAGTGGCTTTAAGCTCAGCCGCAAGATCTGTGAGTTGGGAATTAAATTATTACAAAGGTAGCCATAATATTGTCCTCTATGCGTACGGCACTTTGAGTAACGATGGATGAATGAACGATGATATCTGAATAACTTAGGTACCTTAATTTCCATTTAATTCAAGTTGATCATGCGACCATATTTAAAAAAATTTCCCCCAATATCTGGCATTTCACTTAAGGCGATGTGCTTCATGAAAGCTGCTACTTAGATGAGTTGTTTTCTAATAGTCAAACTACACAACCTTCATGCTCAATATCAATCTTCGATTTCATGTTATTGCAAGACCTGCAGTACAAATATAAAAGAGATGCCTCACTGTCAGTCAAACTAAGCACGCGCTGTGCCACATTTCATATCGTTGTAGGATGTAAACATAATAATTTGTGTTTAGTGTTTTCAGTTGAAATTCACCCCACTCTTATAGTCTCTCCAACAAGCAATCACATGCCTATGTGCTTACTATGCGAACGGACATTTTCAAATGAGGGGATGAAACCTTTGAGGCTAATTGACCATTTGAGGAAGGCACATGGCAAAACAGAAAAGACGTGAACATTTTTTTAGTCTCTTCGTGACAGAGTTCAAAGTCGTCCAACATTTTCAAGTATTTTGTGCAATGCTCCAAAATATATCATTAATGGTTTGCGTGCATCATACAATACTTCATTATTAATGGCCACATATGAAAAGCCACATTGGTGAAGAACTAATCTTACTAGCAATAAGTGAAATCCTCAGTACTGTTCCGCATAAGATATGATACGAGGATGGTTTGATAATTCCGTGACTTTTTGGATATAACATTTTTTTCGGCAAAAAATGTTTCAGTTCTCTATATGGACTCCTTTTAGCTCGATACAATTAGTCTAACGTTTCTCCAAATATTTTATTCCTTCTAAATAAAGGTTTTTATCAAGGCCCTCAAAATAAGCGTTCGATTCAGTGATAACCTCTTGGTTCGACCCAAATCTCTAACCGCTAAGCCATTTCTTCATATTTTGAAACAGAAAGTAGTCACAAGGGGCTAAATCTGTCAAAATATGCAGGATGGGGTGGGAGTTCGTTGCCTAATTTATGGATTTTTGCCATGATGATTACACACGCCTTGCATTGCTCTGACGAAATAGAACTTTTTTCCTTCGTTTACAGTCGTTTTTTCATCAAATTGATATCGAATCTGCCCAAAAGCTCTGAGTAATATTCTCCGGTGATTGTTTAACACTTTTCAAGGTATCCAATGATAAATACACCGCGTGCATCTAATAAAACTGTGGCCATGACTTTGTTGGCAGAGTGACCACCTTAACCTTCTTTGGTGAACGTTCACCTACACAAGCCAATGGTTTTCATTGTTCTTTGGTTAGCTACTTTATATTTATTAATTTATGGCATTCTATCAATATCCATTTCGGATTTCGGGTTTAGAAGTAAAATTGTTTATGTGAATTTCATGAAAATTTTCCCTCTTGTCCATGAATTACGCATTTGCACGAGATTATGCGAGGCATTTTCGCGATCATAAGAGATTCGAGGCTTGCTCTCGTAACGTTTTCGCTGATAATGGGTTGTTGAATAAGCCGTACAATCCTTTGCGACCTTCGGCGCTGAGATATGGGTTCATTCGGAGCGAATCATTTGGATCGCTTCGCATGTCCCAGAGAGTTGAAAGTAGATTTTTTGGGGTGACGTGTTTTGATGCAAACTTCCAGAGATTCTCATTCAAAGAAGGTTCACTTCCGAGCGTGACCCGCCACCCAAGCGCCCTCGTCACTACCAATATGGAAGAGATTTTTGCGCTGAATCGTAGAAACGATTTTTTGGCCGAATTTCTATACCCCTTTTTCATTTAATCTATTGATCTAGAATACTCATTGATATTGAAAACTTGGGTGCCTTCTTTTCTCATTCACTATTAGGGCGTTTCCTACATTAAAAAAGGCGCTTCGTTTGATTAAAATAACATACGGATTCACGCTGCGATATAAAGGTCATCCAGATTCTGACCCAAAGCAAATGAGAAAAAAATATCTGTCACAACTGATTTATGGTGGTGAATGGGAACGATTTGTTGAGGAAATTAGGTCATCCACACTGTGTGCTTCTCATCGTATCAGAGAGTGACAATATTTCAATTGGTAAGAATTGAAATTCAATAAGGGGCTCCATCACCCTTGTATTTGGGAGTCTTACAAAGTCAAGATAGGTCAAAAAATTACTCGCTAAGACTTATAATTTACTTGAGCCGGACTTAAAAGAAAATTCTCATAGTAAACTGCGAGTGCTATCAATGAGGTGTGCAAATGCTACACCAGAGCCATCGCGATGCATGGGATGGCAGTTTACTAAATTACAATGCCAATTCTTAACTAGGTAGCTACACAACACTCATGATATATCCTGCATTCGCCGGCCATGCTAAAAAAAACTTAATTTTATATAAAATTCTATTACCAAAACCTCCAGAAATTACACCTGCAACCCAAGCTAATGAATATTATTAAACATAAACCTTTTCTGCAATATGAATATTTTCAGCTGGTCAGTATCTCAAATTGTTTTGAGAGTTATTTAGTATTTGTACGACGACGATTCTTTCTTTCATATTTCAGTCAAAGATATATTTTTGGAGAACTTGACAGAACTGCATCCAGAATGGTGGGCAAGTACTTTTCCATGGAGTATATCAAATGAAGCATTCGTTTCTTTATTTGGTAGAAATGCGCAGTAACAGCGAAAGTGGTATTCAAACTCATCAGGCAAAAGTCCTTTCAGAGGATATAGCGTTCCTCTGTCATCTCCGTTATTCTAGTGAGCAGCTACCGCTTAATAAGGGCTTGTAAACGTTTAAACAGTCGCATCAATTGCCCCCTGCTTATCATTCGTGGAACGCTACCTAATTCACGTTCATTTCAGTGTTATCTTAAAGGAGATAACGATGTCTACCTGTGTGAGGACTTAAATTTTCCAAACTTCCTATCTTAGTGGAGCTAATTACCTGAGAGAAACGCTCACAAGATGCCACTAACAACCCTTAGATAGGCAGAGTCAATAGAATATTTGCGCACTTCCCATCAAATTTTCCCATTGCAATAATTAATCAATCAAGATTCTTGAGTAGAGTGATATCGATGAAAAATATTCAGTCAACGCAATTAGGGTAAAAATAGCTTTTTTCGTGGAAATTACCAAAGTTTAAAAATTATTTCTATGGGCCAATAGTTTTCGAGATTTTTTGAAACGTTCAACAAGACTTAAATGTAATAGAATGCAATAAATTAACATAATAGTATAAAATAAATGCTTGTAATATATGTATACATATAATAAAATAGTTCTTCAGGAGGATGGAAAGTCGTAGAAGCTGCTGTAGCCCTGAACGTCTGTATCTACTGATAAATATGAAAAGTATGCAACTCTTCGCCCGTTCACGTAAATTCATGTAGTATGCCTGTATAGAACTACCCAGGACTCAGCGTGTGGAGGTGGTTGCATTCAGTGTCCCACCTCCCAAACATGACAGCACTAAGTGTCCGTGTCCGTACCTCAGTTCCTATAAACACGTTATGCCTTAAAATCATTAATAGATTCAAATTTTGGTCCGATTGTTCTGTATGGTAGTCCGGTTCTTATTATTTCATGTCTTTTACTTTGATGATATACCTGCTGTGATGACTTTGTTATTTCTTTGATGGCCCGTTCCACTGCTTGCGTATGGATGGGTGAATTGGAAGCAATTCCTCCTGAGTTGAGTTGAATGTTGGAGTTTATCAATGATGCTCGCAACATTCTGTGATTATCAGCGTCAGATAAGAGCATGGTAATTGGCGGTTCTGTTACAGTTACATCCCGCCATACAATTAAATAGATGTAGTCTTTTCCTAAAAATTTTATTTTCGGTAAATCAAGTGTCCTAACACAAGCTGTTTCACCATTGCTTGCCTGGTTTCGAACATTCATCATTCGCCTGATAGCTGGTTGGCGAATGTGCTTCCTGCTATCTGTTAAAATCCCAGCTAGGATATTTTCTGGGTGGGCAAAATATTCATTATTTTGCAAGCATCTATTAATAACTTGTTTGTGCTCATTATTCATGTAGCTTGTGAACTTTATTTTTTTCCACAAATGTTTTGCTCCCGCTTGTAGCTTTGGGTTGCATTTTACTGTGAACCAACTTTATACATGCTCCTTTACAATGTATTTAGCCAATTTAGTCCTCTAATGCTTTGAAAGGTGAATTTGAAGAAATGTAGAGTCGTAAAATGCGGTTATCAGAAGTAACCCTTAGCGTCCCGGGATTTCTGTCTCCAAATCCAGGAGGGCACTCACCCGTTGAAGCCACTCTACAAATATCAAGATTGTACCAACAATTGCTTTGATCAGTACTCAGGTCTTTTCTTAAATCAGGAAATGGGTACCACAAGAGAGGTCCTGATCGGTTCAAACGTAATGGGAGACAGTTCTTGACAGTCCGATAGGGCTTTCCCAACTGGACCACTAAGTATATCCTTCAGGACCTGTTGTTTTGGCATCTAAAAATTCAAAAAGATGTCATAAAGGAAGCTCATTTGTGTGTATAAGGCATATTACCCACTGAAGTGGCTTTCCAACTCTCTCTTCCAGGATTCTTATAACACCTTTGTGCCTGCCTGTATTTGTGGGGCAACCATCACAACCTACACAAATAAGTTAACGTATGCTGACGCTTTTTTCCGGCATATAATCTACGATTGCGTTTGCAATGTCCACTGCTTTTCCTGACAAAGGAATGGCATGACCTATGAATTTAGAGACAGGTTCTTGAATAAGCGATGCGTTCTCGTTGGTGCTCTTTACCGTATTCACTTGTTTCAATGCATCAGGCGTGGTCAATTCTTCCATCAAAATGTATAGCTTGTATCACGATAACACCATGAAAATAATTTTTTTTAATCCATGTACGATTTTTTCCTATCTCGCCTCACTTTATTTTGGCCAAAAATTGCAATTTGTAAAGTTGAAGGTCTAGCATCTGAGTTCACATCCCTCAATAATGCTGAAGCCAAAGCTGCAGCTGGCCGGTCTGATATATCATACCTATCGCAATGCGATACGCATACGAGTCGTATGTTCGAGCAAAAGTGTTTAAGTTTAATATTGTTTCCTTATTTGATCCTAGTATCTGAGGATGGTTGTAACTTTGATCGACATATTCATCATTACATTCATCTGATTCCCTGTCCAAGAAGCTTTCTTTAATATCTTCAGTTTCCGTATTCATTCTCATTTATTTACACGCAAGCTCTTGAAGTTTTCTTGCCTCATTTTTACGATCCTGCGAGGTTGTTTTGGAATCAATTTCATGTGATATTATCATCTTCCGAGTTGTTCTTTGGCCTGTCAAAAACTACTGCTATAGCTGTGAGACATTTTTTCCCAGTGGACATTTATACGTTTGGAAATCAGTGCATTTACAAGCACAAATATGAAACAATTTAATTGATATGTCCAGGAAATTGGAAAGCCTCTTTATTTTGGTCTCTATTATGATTTGTTTAATTGTTTGTAGACATCCAAGTATCTTTTTAATAATAATTCATCGTAAGGTCAGACACACATGAAATTGAAGCTCTCCGCCACACGGATTTACTTTTTCCAAAGTATTATTAGCTGTCTCAAAATACCCTGGTTTTTTCGCCGTTATGTTTCCGTTTTTGTAATTGCCACTCCAAATTGTAGTGTCTAATTACATCAATTATGGTCGGCAATACTGTTTCACACACTTGTTTATCAACACCAAACAATTTGTACTCACTGGATGACGAATGCCTTGTAGAATACGCCATTGTAGATATATAGAACACAACATACACCAACCACAAAAAGCTACAAATTAAAACTTTATAGCTGCAAAATGTCTAGCGGCTAAACCACTAAAGCACTGCTCAGTACATACTACATCAAATAACGTCAACATCGGACTCAGACGGAGCAACCAACGGTATACCTGCGCGCATGCGTACTTCTTCCCGCGCAAACTTTCCTTACCGCGGGAAATTTCCCGCGGCGACTTCCCGCGCTTTCCATTATACATATAGTATATCAATTGTGGAATGGGCGAGCGGTACAGAAGTTTAAAGGAATGTGGTGCGCCCACATAAACAATTGTATCACATCCATGATATATTTTCTGTGGTTATCAAAGCTTTCTAAGATATACATGTTTTGGCACGACATAATTAAACATATTTTTGAAAATACCAAAAATTTCAATTTTTTCTAAGAATATGAAATTTCAAGGCGTTTGAGCAGTCTAAATATATTATCCGTTGGACTTAATATTTTATACCGTTTCTTCTACTGCAAGTACACAACTTTTAAGGTACTTATAGGGGAGAGTAGGGAGGACTGGGACACATTTTGGAACACCATTTTTTGTGAAAATATTGTAGGCTTAAATTAAATATTTTTGCAGTCCATACTTGCCTTGACCCCTTCTACATTCCAGAGAAAATTCTTCTAAAAATTATAATGGGTAATTAAGTACTGCGTAGCATAGCATTTTCTGAACACATGGCATTTGCCCCAGTCCTCCCTCATTCCGGGAGGAAAGGAAGGGACGGTTAAGTAGGAGGAAAGGAAGGGACGGTTAAGTAGGAGGAAAGGGACACTAATTATAGGTGCAAAAATGCTAAGAAATTATAAATAATTAATTCAAAATACGTAAATAATAGATATTGTAGTTATTTATTATTATATTTATACGATTTACGGTATCAGTAGTAAATGTAAACAAGGGTTTAACTCTTTCAGTGTCTTCATACAAAATTGGAGAATTCAGTTTCATGAACAATATCTTTTTTCTCAATGAAACAAATAACTTCTTATACAAGAATTGCCATGAGAAAAACTTTCCCTGGACCGGGAATCGAACCACGGACCTTTGGCTTTCCGGGCCACTGCGCAGACCACTACGCTATCCAGGTTCCTTAATTCTCATGGCAATTATACCGAGGCTCATGGTACTAGGTGTTAGGCCCTCGCGGTCCATCAAGGATGGCAACGCGAGGGAGAAGGACTTCCAAGAAGCCACAACCGGTTGACAGCCTCAAACCTGCGCTAAAGCCGCGCAAAGCGGTATGTCTAAACCTGCCGCGTGAACGGCGGTGAAATATACAAGAATTGCCATGAGAAAAAATTCCCCTGGACCGGGAATCGAACCACGGACCTTTGGCTTTCCGGGCCACTGCGCAGACCACTACGCTATCCAGGTTCCTTAATTCTCATGGCAATTATACCGAGGCTCATGGTACTAGGTGTTAGGCCCTCGCGGTCCATCAAGGATGGCAACGCGAGGGAGAAGGACTTCCAAGAAGCCACAACCGGTTGACAGCCTCAAACCTGCGCTAAAGCCGCGCAAAGCGGTATGTCTAAACCTGCCGCGTGAACGGCGGTGAAATATACAAGAATTGCCATGAGAAAAAATTCCCCTGGACCGGGAATCGAACCACGGACCTTTGGCTTTCCGGGCCACTGCGCAGACCACTACGCTATCCAGGTTCCTTAATTCTCATGGCAATTATACCGAGGCTCATGGTACTAGGTGTTAGGCCTAGGGCCTACTACCTGGCTTCTTGGAAGTCCTTCTCCCTCGCGTTGCCATCCTTGATGGACCGCGAGGGCCTAACGCCTAGTACCATGAGCCTCGGTATAATTGCCATGAGAATTAAGGAACCTGGATAGCGTAGTGGTCTGCGCAGTGGCCCGGAAAGCCAAAGGTCCGTGGTTCGATTCCCGGTCCAGGGGAATTTTTTCTCATGGCAATTCTTGTATATTTCACCGCCGTTCACGCGGCAGGTTTAGACATACCGCTTTGCGCGGCTTTAGCGCAGGTTTGAGGCTCTCAACCGGTTGTGGCTTCTTGGAAGTCCTTCTCCCTCGCGTTGCCATCCTTGATGGACCGCGAGGGCCTAACACCTAGTACCATGAGCCTCGGTATAATTGCCATGAGAATTAAGGAACCTGGATAGCGTAGTGGTCTGCGCAGTGGCCCGGAAAGCCAAAGGTCCGTGGTTCGATTCCCGGTCCAGGGGAATTTTTTCTCATGGCAATTCTTGTATATTTCACCGCCGTTCACGCGGCAGGTTTAGAAATATTTCAAATAACTTCTTGTTCAGGGAGGAAAAATTTTAAATTGGCCCCCCTTTTTTGCATGAATTTTACATTATATCATCATCATACTCATTGCTAAAACCTTTCCCTGTGTGTTACAAAAGAGGAAAACCATTCCACATATCAAATTACTTTGAAAAATCACACTGTCCTTGTCCTTGGAAGCAAATGCTTTCATTGCATGTCTTGATAATGCGGATTTTGACGATTTATTTACTCTTGCTACCTCTCTCACACTTTTTCCTCCATCACAAACCATCTTCACAGCTTTGAGAATGGTAAATTTTGGTACTGGTATCATATCTGGACTTTTTCACTATTACCATTCTGGATTACTTATTAGGCACCCATTACTAAAAATTAAAATGCCTTATAAAATAAAGCAAAAAAAATGATAGTGCTTGGAAGAAGTGGGACATTGTCTCATTCCTCCCGCATATCTGATGTCCCAGACCTCCCTTAAGGGCCATTTTATATTTCATGTGTATTATTAAGTTTTAAAAAACAATTAAATGTTAATACAATTATCAGTTATAAACCTAAAGACATGCATTTTCATCAGTCCCTTCAGCGAGAGAAAGTCATAATTTAAATAATAGAAATTTAAAGCTAAAGCATCTCACCAAAGTTACAGAAATTTGTGTGAAAACCAATTTCCTCTTCTTGAACGAGAATGAGAGATGTGAGCCATTTTAGAAGATTACATTAGCTTTCGCTAAGAGACAAATTTGATATATATATTGACCAGCAACTATTAGTTTTATGATCTCACATGCGCGCCACGTTTTTCGTTTAAGATCGCTGAAATGTTCTTTTTTAAACATATTTTACTTTCTTATCAATCACATTTTAAATTTTCAATAATTAAAGGCGCCGTAGGCAGATATTTTCTTCTTTTCCTTTAAACATGGATTTTTTTTAATTTTATATTTATACTTTAATATTATTTTAGACCTTTTAGTTTTGTTTGAGAGGAATTTTGCCCTAGATTTAAATTTTAAGTACAACCACCAAGGAGTTGCCTCAAATATTGTTTTTCAGACCCAACAGCGATAACTATTGCTATAATTTTATGCAGCATAAGTTTTCAGATTTATTTATAACAAAATGTCATTTCCCTCGCGGTTGCCGATACAGGATGATCTTTAACGATGCAAGCACATTAAATCAAGTAGGATAATTATTATCATAGTCATAGTTGCTCTATTTTCTTCCGTTCACATCATTTTTTTGAATCAAGTAAAAGAATATTTGTTTACAATTACCTTTAAAAATGAATAATTTCCATTCACTTTCATTCATCACTTATCGAACTGTAAAATTAGAAGTATTTTTTATAATTTCTAATATCTTAAATAGAAAAGAGAAGTAAAGAGCTAATGAAACAATTTAATCAAGACCTATCAAGAGTTAACTTATGGATATTGCGTGTAAAAAATGATCACGCGCTGTTAATTTTATGTTATAATTAGTTAAATCATATTAGCCTGAGAGCGCCAATCTGATAAAATATTCTAATTTAACTGTTCCTCTTGTCAACGGGCGCCTTGTCCTGATGCCCTGAAATTGATGTATTAACTAACTGTACTATTATGCAGTTCCTCACTTCCTCTTTACTTTCTTTCAATTCATTGTATTTTTTGCACTTCGACTATTTTACCTGATTATTTCTGGGCTCATTTCATTCCCAATATCTTAAATCAACAAACATCTCAAGAACTAATGCAATAGTTTCATTCAGAGCCGTCAAGAGTTTCGTACTGGATTCTAATTGTACTGTTCATCTTTGCCAACGTGCCTCGGGTGATGTCTTGAAATTGATGTCTTAACGCAATGTATTGTTATGCAGTTCCTCGTTTCCCCCTTTCTTTAAAATCTTTTCTTGTTAACTCCTTCCTTCAATTTGAAATCGTTTTGCAGCAAGCGTTTGTTTATTCAATTGTTGATTGGAACATAAAGACGGCAGAAATTTTGCGCGAAGTCGAAAATTCCACGTAGCAATGAAGAATTTTCAGAGCAATTCATAAAAGGAATGGTAAATCCCGGGCTCCTGTTGAATATAAAATATACGGGAACTTAACTCTTTAATGAAAGATACTTTATCGCACTTCATGTGATGTGAGCGTCTCCATTGGATTTAAGTGGCCATATGTAGAACTCCATATTTAATTTTTATTTCTGAATATTACTCGAGGTTTTCTTCCAGTCGTGGTAAAAGTGTAATAAAATTGCATTGGCATCCAGTTCTAAGCTATCCTGAAAATTTTAGCACTCTAGGTAATCATAAAGTGGTCGAAATTTGAGTTGCAAGATTTTCCGGACGGGCAAACAAGAAAGCGAGTATAATAAAACGTGGTAAAAATATAAGATGTCTAAATCCGCCACGAAGGAAGCGTTCAGGAATGCATTCATGAATTTTAAAAGGATAACACTCGTAGAGCAGTTGAGGGATAACCCAAAAGCATGTTGGCCTTATGTTAACGAAGTTCAGTGCAAAAGATCTACCGTATGTTCGCTGAAGGCCGTTTTACACGGTGAATGATCATTCGAATTAAATTCTTTAGCCGTAACCGCTTTACAAGGTGAATGATTTCGGCGAATTTGCTACGCAGAAACGATGTGCACTGGTGCGACTATCGATAGTGCATGTTGATTCTAACGATATTTTCGACCGTTTCTGACCACGTGATTTGTATTGGAAGTCGCAGACGACGGAATGATACGTTTACATGTGCGCTTGAATATATTTTTGTATTTATTTGACTGTCGGTGGGGCATAACGTACTAAGTAAGGAGAGGGATGAAAATGGTACGTATATGACAGCGGAAAACCACTTTAGGAAATCGTGCGTTTTGCGATCCCGTAACGAGGTAATAAGTTGTTTTTGCTGCAGTGCAACCATGACTACGCTTCAAGATAGTGCGCTCTTAAACATGATCCGAAGGAATAGACAACTATTCTCAGAAATTGCCCCCTTCTTGCAGTTAAGATTCAGTAAATTCATCAAGCAACACGAAGTAGTATCTAATGACTGGAAAATAGCCAATGTAACGCCCATATACAAAAGTGGAGACTAAGAATAGCCTTCTAATTACATACTGATATCTTTAACGTCCATCTCTTGCAAAGTTCTTGAACACATTTTAGTCAGATCAGAAATGAAACAGACGAGAGCCTATCAATATCGAATATCCGTTCATATATTTCCTTTAAATGAATTAAGTCAATTACAAATGATACAAGTTATTATTTAGCGAATTGCAAAAGTAACGAAATGGACACTTACCGCAGCATTTCAAAATAGTCAGCGATATCTGAGTAAAAACTACCTATCCCAAATATCAGCTGCGCTCCAACGGAAAGGAAGGTATTTAACATTGAATTTTAAGAGATTGTTTAACTCGCAAAATAAATTCTTTCAATAATATAAACCTAATTGGCCAATTATCTCTGAAACCGATATTGTTAACTTAGTTTCGCTTTTCAAAACAAATAAAGACAGCCACTCTCAGTCTTACTGCGCATGCGTCCAAGGAAAACAATCGTGTAACGTATTCCCAATTCCAAGTAAATATGACAGCATCGTAACTTTTGATTGCTTGTTGACGATCGTCCATACACAATCGCACTTACAGCTAACGTTCGAATACCGGGAACTCAATCGAGAGTGAACGGATCTCTAACGATAGAAAGGTAGCCAAGTTACACAATCGGCCCCATGAACGGCATGAACCACACCATAGACTTGATTCGTTATGAACCCTTTAAAACGAGGAGCGTATTTCGATTCATTCGGTCATGCCAATGAACCGCTCAAAAAGAATGATTCATTCATGAACGACACAGCTCTAGCAGCTCTACGTCATAGCACCAGCAGCCCCCACCGGTGACGCAGCGAGGGGAGGATAAAACCCCCCCAGAGCTAAGAGAAATTTTTAAGTTTAATCCATTTTACTTAATGGATTAGTATTACTTATAGAATATGGTTAGGATTAATCAAATATCCCTCAGAAAGCCGTAAAACTCGCCATTTTGACCTCGCCATTAATCTTAAATTTTTTCTGGAGGAGGGCCCCCGCAACTCCCACTTACCCTGGCGAGTATGCAATACCCCCACACTCCTGAGAATTAGTTGCGCTTAAAGCCCCCCCTAGACTTAATTCTTAACTGCGCCCCCGGCCCCCACCACCACCACTCTTCATATCACTGCATGGTGATGGATTGGGTCGTTGTGGCCTGCGCCCCACGGCTACAAATACGAACTTCTCGCGCCATTTTAGCGTGTTCTTCTTACATTTACGATGCATGCGATTGAAAAAAAAACTTTTGTCAGTTGGATGTATGATTACAATTGAATGGGTATTCAATTTTTTTCCTTTTTCAAATCTTTGGGAGGGGCGGCGTTACGGGCAAGCCGCCGCCGCCACTGGTCTTAGCTTGAAGCGCGTGCAATTCGCTTTGCTGCTAGTGCCCGCTCTTGCCCCTACAGTAGACGGCTCCTCTCAACGCCGTGGCGGAGGAGCGGGGAGTTGGCTGCCGCGTTCTGATAGGCCGATTCCGGAATAAAGGCGATGATTTTTGGCTCCACCACGAAGTGTGTGACGTCGGCAGGGCAAAACGCGCCAAACAAAACACGAGCGAGGAGCGAGACAAGACGCGCCATTGAGGCGGATCGAGTGGGCGTGACGTCACAAAACCACGTTCCTCCATTTTGCTCGTAAAGTTCCCCTCTCCGAAGCAGCGGGAGTAACCCCATTCCACAACCAGAGATGCTCACGCCCTGCGTTTTAATAATAGTTTAATTCCTCCTCCCAAACTTCATGACTCGTCTTCACCTAATATTTTAACGCAAAAAAAATCTTTGAAACGGAAAAACCCCACTTATCAACCCCCAATTTTCTATCTAATATCACCTCTTTTGTGGGGTAAATGAGCAATATTTTCAATGGAGATCGACGTCAATGAAGAGAAGACCAAGCACATGAAACTTTCATTTAAACGATGACCATGGGCTGCACATTATAATAACAGGCTCCCTCCCTATTTCATTTCATTTACTGTCGATTTCGATAGAGTTTGACGGGTAAAGAGGCGCGTCGTATTTTTCCGTTTCTCTCTCCGCCATGCGTTGCCTGCATCTCCAGCAATTCGCTACGGCAATTGGGAAAATCGACTGTACAAACTTTTTCGCAAATAAGTTGATGACGTCACGAACTCATTTTGAGAAAGACATCGCGTCTCCTCGCGCACCGGACTTGCGTGGTCGGTTGTTGTTTGCACTCTTTGGAGCTATTCCTTTCCTCAATTAGCGATTTTCCGATCGAGTAAATGAAAAGATACTCTAATGACGCAACCAACTCATGAAAAGAGGGCGGCAAAATTTTCGCCTACTAATTTAGAGTTTTACGAGAGAATGGCTGAACTTTTCTGTCGACGAAACCTATCCATCTCTTCCATCTAGAGAATTCTATCAATAAATTACGATTTCCTGTCTAAATAAACGACTTCATGGAGTGTTAAAATTTTAAAGGGGTGACGGAATTTACTTACCAAGAAATCGCAATAAACAATGAAAATGAACGGTGTGTTGAGATCAAACGTTGGAAACCATAATGGAGGGGGAAAATACATTTTCAGGAAAGGAATTTATAGAAAAACCCCTGATCTTATGATAGGGAAAGGGTTCGGAAAAAGAGTTGGAAGTCATGGATGAACGAAAGACGTTTAACTATCCGCGACGCACGTGGCTCTTCTAATTTCTAATTATAGTTCAAAAGGGTTGGCTGCGTTCGCCAACGTTTTAGGAAGGCCGTAAAGTTGTCAGTGGCATTGCCCTCGTCGACACATGGCGCGACTCTCGCTTTCTCTTCACTAATTGCAACGAGGAAAATGACCAACGTGAAAGGCAATTTCATAGGTACTTACGCACTTAATAAGTATTTTTCTAGGACAATTAAAAGAACAAGGTTAATCAATCCTATTTAACAATGTAGTGGAATCACCGCGTTTACAACAACAAACAGCGTGTACCGAACACGAGCACTGTGGCATGTCCAAAGCATGAATTGAATCCTTACATTATTCCTAAAATATATTTCCAAAGTGAAAAAATTACGCAATTACAGGAATTAAAAGATCAAAGAAAAGCCTTTGGAAAGGAGGCTACAGGAAGGACAATAAATCATCACAATAAATAAAATGCCTAAGGAGATGGTAGCTGAGCAAAATATAAGAGTGGAAAATGAAATTGAATCATTAATTTTGAATCAGAATAAATTTGACAGTTTTGCAATGCGCTAACAGCTTGATGGCTGTCTGGACAAATTTTCTAGTCGAATGAGTCGAAAAAACTAGAATGAAATTTAGCACCATGGGAACTGCATAGAAGAAGCTCAATTCCGCTCCATAGAAGGCTGATATCTGTGTCCTCTTCTGTCGCATTTAAATCGGTTTTCACAAATGTCCGCGGCGCGGTGATGAGTGCAATGCGATCAAAGAAAGACATTCGGAGGTATGCCGCGTGATGTATCGGAATTGCCCCGACGCCACAGTGGGCGGAAATCGAAAAAAGCTGGCCAAAACCCCAATTTTTCACTATTTTTTTAAAATCCAAAAGTTGTGTAGTATTGTTCTAGAATATCTATTCTTCCAAATACGTTAACTTTTAAAAATTAATTTAGGCTCTTTATGTGTGTAATATCCTTCAAAATGTGATAAAAAATCGCGAAGTTCCAAATCTACGTTTTTTTTTCAAAAAATCTCTATGTTTGTTGCCCTGGTGTGTGAACAAAACATAAATATTGTTCTATTGGCGAATACACAACGATAATATATATCTTTTAGATGCTATAACGCTATTCATCGTGGAAAACAACACTTTCCGAATGACCATAATATATTAATTAAAAGTTAACTGTTTTTCGTTTAAATTTTAACAAAATCAGAGATAAACTTACTTATCTCCGCTTATCTCCGCGGAGATATTGTCATCAACAGTTAGAGCGAGGTTTATTCTATGTAAAGGAAGGATAAAATCCTGCGCATACTTGCAACTTTTCCACTTATGTTGAATAATGTACGCACGGCGCGTAGCGGAGCGGCGTCGCAGTGCTCGGGACAGAGGGTGTTCTGATTGTCTTCTGAATTGAATTCTTTGGAAAACTAGGATTGTAATCACACTTGCTGTTCATTTTGTATTTTCCACATATTCCCTTTATTCCTTTTTGGGCTATTCCCAGCTCCTGTGTTTTAATACTTTCCTAGAACTCCGCAGTGTTCAAACTTTGCCCGCGGTTCACCAAGATGGCAATAAATAGCCTTTATCACTGTCTCTTACCGTCTTTTGTCTACAGCGGCAACTGGTTCCTGTATGCAAAAAAATTTAGGGGCACGTGCGAGGAGTATTGGTCATAAACTGCCTTTTCCTAAAATTATTTCCTCAATATTGGTTACTCGTGATGGAAGACCATTGACGCCTTTTGAGAGAGCAAGTGATAGGTCCAAAAGAAGAAAAACAGAAGAATGTGAGAAGCAGCGCTTCAAAAGAGGAATTATGTGTGGAAGTTACGTACCAAAGGAGATGATGCTGCAGAAAAAAATGCTAAACAAGCAACAACAATTACACCAACCAGGACCAAGAGGATACTTGACAAATGGAGAAGATATAGCTCAAACCGAATTATCGGGGCAAGAGGTCCCTTATTGTAGCGGGCCATTTGACAAAGGCGCGGTATATATTAATTCGTGAAACGGCGAGAAATCATGACCACAAAACATACCCAAGTTACTACCAAATCAATTTGGCAAAAAAGCAGCACATCCTGAGAGAATATATATTTCTGAGGTAAAATGTTAAGTTAACTTGCAGTCTCCATTAAATCACACAGCCTTAAGGATAATATCTTCACTTAAGTTTTTAATGAAAGACTGCCCCAGCAACCCATCCTAATTTGCAAATGGGGTTTTGACGGAAGTTCTGGCCTTTCCCAGCACAAGCACACATGTGAGAAACCTAATGTATGATACGAAAGCTAGTTCGCGACCTCTCTTGTTAGACACTACATCAGGTAAACACATTTGGAAATAGTAGTATTATCACCACGCAACGTTCTCATTCTGAAACGTAAATGATAGAGTTTTTTGACACAGGTAAATCTTATGGTCTTATCCTCGCCCATCATCGACCAGATTTTGCAGGACAATAAGAATTCAATGGATCCGAGAAACGAGACAGGTTTCCGTGGAAGAAGAATGGTATATTAATGAGCAGATAAAGAATCTTTGACCAATTCAGATCGACAGTATTTTGGTGACTTTAATATTTTTGCTTATAGTGATTGATGGAAAGATATGGCATATAAAGCTAATAATAATAACTAGTTTTTATCAAGTATTTACTCTTCAATTTATATCTAAATTATTTCATAGCTTGGTTTTGTAGCTATGCGATGCATTGGCAGAAACGAGCAGTAGAAATGCTATCTGTTAGCTGCAAATAAATGAAGCTGTATGAACAAAATATTGTTGTTCCACGGCCAAAATTTGTGTCAAAATTTATTCGGGTTCTATATGCCGCCTAATGTGCATTAAGTTTTGATTCACGATGCGGCAGTTATTAAAGACGCAATTATTCGTATTGGCCAGCTATCCGAGGAGGCCTTAGAAGCAAGGAATAAAGATATTCGACGATTTAGAGAGCATCACTCAGGAAAAATATACAGACTAGCCACTAATCACGATCTTTTTCACGGAATACTTCTTACATCCGACCCATATATTTCATCTAAACCAAAAGGTGGTATAAATACAAAGAAGAAGGTATATGACCAAGTCAGAAAACTTCTTTTGACGGAAGAAATTGATTCAGATGCTAAAGAGGAAGATTCTGGATCATATCTAGATTTTGAATTTTCATATACCTTCTTGATGTTTTTATCCTTCATATTATATTTATTTCATGCATAAAATGAAAAACTCAAATATGATAATGCGTTTAATAACTTTAATCCTCCCCATTCTATGTAAACAGAACTAAGCTCATCCTCGAATCTTTAAGAGTTTACTATATTGTTTGCATGGGAAAGTTATTAAACTTCTAATTCGTATGGTAAATAGAAGACTTATAAAGTCAATATCAAAATATTAGACTGATGGAAAAATATTTGGGGTAGATTTCCAGAAATTAGACCAACCCATCGGATGACGCAAAAACGGCCTCTCCGCCATTTTGTTTTTAGAGCGTCTTCTTGTACAGATAGAGTCCTAAAAATACTAAAATTGGATTCCTCAGATGAAAAACATCTAGAATCACCACTAATTAGCCATGAATTAGCCAAAAATTCTTCCACAGAGGTTTTGGCCAGCTTTTTTTGATTTCCGCCCACTGTGCGACGTTTCGCGACCGACTGCTGGCCACTTCTTCAAGGGATTTGGTTCTGCTGCCTTTTTATTTCAGGCGGCCGGAGGGGGTGAGGACTGAAGGTGGAAGATGAAGAAATGTTGTGTATGATGCGCTCCATGTATCACTAATTCTCAATCCGGTACCTCTGTTACGTATAATTATTTTTGTTTTTTCTCCGCGGATGAGTCGGGTATGTCTCTCTTTAATCACCATGAGCCGCGAGAGCTTCAATCAAGAACAAAACAGTGCAATGTGATACACTTTTTTTCCAATATTTTGCAGTAATTTTTTTGTGATTGCAAGGAATATCATTGCGCTTTTATGCATTTCATAGAACACATCATTATGTTCATACATTTCGATTAAATAGTTAATTATACCTTATTTTCCCGTGAAACTCGGATCGATTTGTCCGTCAGCGACGCGAGTGGCGACTTTTGTTAACCCATTGAAATGCGAGGTGTTTGACAACACATTCAGAAACCGACTTGAGGATCCTGTTTTGTAATATTCGTGTTTAACACTTTAATATCTATACTTGATTTGGGTACTAGATGAAAAACCTCCGGCTTGTGGCATTCACTCGTTCAGACTCTGGGGGTCATATCTTTTCCCTCGTACTTCTATTTTGGGTTGTACGAAAACTTTTTCCAGGATTTGAACGGGAGACCATTCGATCAGCAGCAAATCAAGCGCGCTACCCACTAGGCTACCACTCTCCCCATTGCATAAGTGAGAGCCGGTATGATGATATTTATGATGAATCAATCGGTTTAGAAATAGACAAGAGTAATAATAAACATGGTGGCGCTAGTCTCCATCAGATATAGGTACATTATTTGTTATAGTATTCTACCGATTAAGGTAGGCTTCCATGGAGTATTCGAGAAGTGATCTGGGAGCCTCCCGGGGGAGGCAAGCCGTAGTCGTTCAAGTTGTGACAATTAAGTACAGAAAAGGAAAATGAAACCTTAATTTCACGAAAATAGTGACGGCACTTCATCATTTTATGACATTATTTCCTTGAAAAAAATAATGATTTTTATATGATGTCTCATAATAATATAATATTTCTTCAAAGGAAAATTTTGCACTAAACTTTCGTTTTGATCTAAATTTTTTTTCGCTTCTAGACGGGGGCAGCTGCTGGGTACGCCCAGGAATACGCAGTGAATGAATAGGAGCGCGTGAATGGACAAGGCAGTAGGTACGTACTCGCCCAGCTTCAACCGCACCCACACGCTGCCGTCTCAATATGCGGCCTCTGCCGCATGACACGTTCGGCAGTCGTCACTCATCTGTTACTTCAGTGCGAAAAATGATTTCCTCTTGTAGCTATTCAGATTAAGCAGATTTTCGAAGTAAACGTGTTCGGATTAGCGGGACTCCATTGTACATAAAAATGCTAATTTGCCTGTTAAAACAAAGATATGCGGGGATACACACTCCCGTTGTTAACACTTGAGGACCAGAGGAAGTGAGTCATTGAGATTACCGCTTCCAGAATGACGGCCACCAACATTAACATCGCCACTATATGGCTATTTACGACCCAAGAATAACGAGTTACCCGAAACGTAGCCTAGCGACTCATCTTAAGCGGTGATCTTCTTCCTCGTCCCCTAGGTTTTATTCACGCATAGAAGCGCGTATTGCGAGGGGGCTAACGGAATTCAGCCCCAAATGAGGAGAGTCTGGCCACAACGGATGAGGTGAATGAATCATAACATGAACAGAAGTGAATTGACTCGCCAAAAGACATAGAATCATATTCTCAGAAATTGCGAGTCTGTAATACCAGAGAGGACTACGGATAGCTTGGTGAGCATCTTATGTAGCCATCTTCGACGATTCAATTAGTAAAGCATATTATTGAAGAATAATACCTTAAATATAACAGCACAGGGGAAGAAGAAGGTGAATCGGCCGATGAAGAAAAGTAACCGTACGTTACATGGTTGGTGAGGTGATACACTACTATGAATGGAAGCACAGTTTCATCAGAGCATTAATCCGAGTATTTGAGACGTCAGTTTAGTCGTCGTTGCATCCGGCTTCATTAAGTCGGCCAAGTGAGGAAGCAAAATTTACGACCAAAATTGTGTAATAGTGATCCTGCATCGGAACAGTCACGTGACTGATGCAGGATTGAGGTACTGGTGTACCTCAACATAATTGGGTGAGGCTCTGCGTGATTGGCTGCTGAACTCACTCAAGATCCTCTTATAGCGGGCAACAAACAACCGGAGACAATGGACTGCTTTGAATAGTGACATGAATCTGAAGAAGCAAAGCCGATAGCCCACGACTAATGCCGCTTTTAAGAGTGCGGCGATGGAATAAACAAAAAAGGAATGACTCCAACCGAGAAAACAGCTCACAACTTCGCAAACGCGCAGAAGTGCATTCAGCGAGCAATCACTATGATTTTGATCAGGTGCATGAATTGGCCGGAAATTCTCCAACTTCAGTGCAGTGACCTGAAGGAGTAGACTGCAACGTCAGTGAAGCTGTTGTCCTACAAATTGATGAACACGGAGTAAATCCCAGAACATACCGTCCTTCACTCAAATGATTCCTGGGAACCCTACTCTAGGATTGCTAGATGCATTACAGAATGGTACCAAAGGTGCGGCAGGAAAGTGTTTTACGATAAAACGGGGTCCTAAAGATAGTATACGTATAAGGTAGATTTTGGGATAAGAGGTACTAAATTACGATAGCTCTTTCTCTTTAAAACTGGTTATATTGTTATATTTACCTTTTAAAAAATGGCATAAATATATTTAGGCAAATAGCGGATAATAACTAACAATCCATAGTGAGGAAAAATGCGAAAAATGATGTATTTAAATTTATTTCTAATTCCCTTAGAATGAGCCGTCTATTATAAAGTTCGTCCATCAACCAACCCTCTGTCCATTTCAAGTTTTCACTGAACGCCCATAAAATCCATCGCGTCACGGAGAACCGTGATTCCAGGAACGAATAGTGAAGCAGCAGGGGGAGGGGGAACGACGATAAACCCATTAACCTCTCATAAACGTCGTCACGATAAAGAATCCCTTTCGGCCCTAAAAACCGAACGTCAACGCAAATACTAAATCAGGAAATATATCTAGAAATTCCAGTGTATTTCTAATCGCACAGTTGGACGCATAACATGTGCAAATAATAACAGCAGTTTCGCATTTGCACCGAATTTATGACTGCACACAAATTTATGACATTTCATCCTTTCTTGCAACTACTTTGATGGAGATGCATATACATCCATGCCCAAGATGGGAGAAAATCCACCCAGGCTTCATTCGAACTCGCGACCCCTGGTTTCGAAGGCAAAGACTTTACCCCACCGCCACCGAGGACGAGATGTTGAGTTAAATAGCTGTGAGAGACTTTATAGAGGTCCATATCAACGGTGGGAGTGCGCCCGTGAGATGGATGAACAATGTATTGAAATAGGTGTTGCAAAAAATAGAGCCTCAGATACCGATCGCGAATTCAAGGCCTGGTGCCGGAAAGGCACAGAAAATGAATCGCCTTTGTAAAATTGGTTTCTCACATATTATGTCTAAGAGAAATTTTCTATTATAATTATAGTCGACGGCAAGATATGAAGTTATTCAGATTTCACATTAAAATATTCATTCACGACCTAGTCTTCGACTGTCAAAATTGTGAGCATAATTGCAGACACATGCCTGTATGCAAAATCCCACCTAATGATTCATTACGACACCTTATTATAGTAAAAGGTGATCTGCAAATAATTTATGCAGCCCAGTTCGAATTCCGGGAGCGCAAGGCACAGAAGAAGCAATGTTGGCCCACAGGCTGCTCAGAGAGAGAAAATAACGGAGATAATAAGTACACTATCTAACACTCTTTAATACAATTGTGTCCCAAAATGTACTCCTCAGCATCAGCTAATTCCTTACTTTTCCCACCCATCCACTCAGCCTCCACGACTGCTTCCACCACGCCTAGCCATGCTCTTTACTAGGGAACCTGCCAATTTTAGAATGCCGAAGTACCCCAACAGAAAAGGACAACTAAATTTGGGAATCTGTCAGATTTGCAACTATTCAAAAAATCTTTCGATTCAACCATAAAGTTGCCTGAAATAGGGATTGGGGGTACCTGAAGGTGGCCCCGCAATCCTTAGAAAAAGTTTTTCAAAGCTACTTACTTATAGTAGGTTCTTTTGGCTGTTGCCAATCAGGTGCGAATTTCCGAATTCTCTCACTTGATACTTGGCATTGTAACTCTTAGGTACTTTATTGATTTTTTTTCTTTTCTTAACTCGTAATTCACTATATCTAAATACTCCTCATAATTTTAATATTGTTGGTTATGCCTTCGTTAACCAGTGGTTCGACTTCCCTGGGTTCAATCAAAAGCACTGTAGCAGTAGTTTAATTAGCTTGAATACCCCAGAAATGATAAAACGAGAAAAAACTACAAGTGTAGGAAAATCATTTTTTTTTATTTTTGGAATTTCTACATTTATTTTCAATTATGTTAAAAAGCCCTAGAAATACTTCATATGCAGAACGTACATTAGGTTCTTAAGGATTCAAAATAAGGTAATACCTGTTAACGTGAAAACACGGTTTGATAGGAACATAGAGTGTAGAGCTGCATCTAACCAATCTCAGTTCTGTTAAATGATGACAAATTTACAATAAGATCATTATGTTGAGCAAAAAAATTTAGTAGAACTTTATCATGCAGATATCAAGATCCTCACCAAAGTAAAGCGCAAAGGAAATTTATTCTCATGGCATGCTGGAAATGGTATTTAGAAGTGACGCTGTCCAGTCAATCAGCCGCTCTTCATCGTTTGTGTCCAGAATAAATACCATACATACGGAGTATCTCGTACTCCTCTCGAAAGCGCTTCGGCTCGTAGCAAAAGACCGCAGTGCCAGCCAGTTTCAACTGCGTTGGACTGGAAAAAGCTCACTTAGTGGTGCGGGATGGAGCGATAATGACATATTACAGTTGGGTTCCTAAAGAGAACGACTCTGGAGTAGTGATAGCTCTATCGCAAAGACTTCCTCGAAAAATTGGAATTTAACGGAAGAAAATAGATAAAACGAGAACACTTTTGGGCAAATGTAAGAATGAAGAAATAGGAATTCAGCGTCAAAAAAAATATCAACGAAATTATAATTACGTATAAGTACTTGAAGTAACACTTTTCCAGTTGAAAAATCGGAAAAATTGAAGAAAAACAGAGGAGAAAGAGGGATCTCTACTTTATTACTATAAGAGGGATAACTATTCATATAAAGACGCTATGAAAATCATTTCGTAAATTTAACGCTTTCTCATACCTCGACCGTCATATACGTATATTCAAGCGCATAATTCCGACTACGACCAAGTCACTAGTAAAAACGTTTATTTTCTTGACCACAGAGAATAGAACTGGGAACTTCAAACTGATAAATTACACGTCACTTTCAGCATCAAAACATTTGACAAAATAGGAAAATTCAAAATTGTGCTCTATCTGAAATCACGATGCCCTTATTCAGATCTATTACTATAATTGTCCATGATACACGCAAAACGAGTCTAGGCAATGGTGGGACTCCTGGAAAAATCTACGTACCAAGAAAAGATATGGGATGAAAGATTCTTATGTAATATCATGATGCTATCGAGGTACCTTTTTAATTGAATTGAGATACGTGAAATCCTTTATAATGCAACTGGTAAATAAAAGAATGCAAAACTTTCCGATATCAGGGATGAGAAATGTAGTGATTATACATGGGAGTAAAGGAAAAAGGCTGATTGCACAGATGATATTTATATAAAAGGCAGCTTCAAAAGGTTGAAGGAGTCGCGAGTTCAGTGTGCCATCTTTCGATAGACCTCTAGACCCGATGATCCTCTAAAGCCTGACCCCCTCACACCCCCTCAAATATGAGTGTTCCCCTTCACTATCCTTCAGCAACAACGGATACAATAACCGAATAATATCTTCCTTTCGTCTCAATTGCAAATGGTTTCTCCACATTATACCTACAGAGAAAATTTTTGATAATTAACTCGCCCAAATCTCGCTAGCATCTTAAAAACCAATCATATCTCTTCTTTTTCTACTTTTTTCATAAATCACTTCTTATATTCGAATGCCACACTCAATACAATCAGCTAAAAAAGCCTTAGTGTACAATTATTTTCCAATCCAGGCCCAGAATTCACCATGATAGGCTTTCCTCAAAAACAGTTTCTCACATTTTTGTCTATTACATTGTAAGTGTATGTATGTCAACGAGGGATAAGAAACCAGGTGCGATATCAAAAGTCCTTATCAATTGATGTCCTGGGTTAACGTATTGGGCTTGACCGAGCATGTTAGACTAAAGGCTGGAAACTTACACTTCTCCTTCCTGACTGAAACAACTCTGAAATCGGATTAAAACGCCTCTAAATAAATGTTGTGTTCAAAATGGTATCAAAAAACTACAATAGAATAAAATTTTACCGTCATTCTAAATACCTCAAGTTTCCAGCAGAGTTCAGTAATTACTTGCCTAAGTTGGTGGTAAAGCGATGATAAGACCGTCTTTTTCACAGACTCTTCAATGGCGAAAAGTTGTACAGCATCACACTTCACAGCAAAACAAGAATACTGCGCGTCGTGAATTCTAATTTCTGCGAATGCATGAAGTGCTTGGGCAAAGGCAAATGTTGATCCTGTGTTGAACTGCATACCCAGTGAGTGAATTACCTCCATAATCAATTAACGGTGGAGAACTAGACATGATACGTCTATAAGGATTATGTACAAGAGAGGAAATAGGGGCAATGATTAACAATCAAAAAAGAGCAGACAGGAAAGAAGAAGGCAGTGTTTGGGGATGCTTAAACACTTAAATTTCGTCCTATAGATATTCAGGATGGATGTGTATTTCGGCATTCTCCACTCAAACGAAATCGGCCACAAAAACGCAAAAAAAAATATTTCTAAAGAATTATAATGATTAATAGATTTCACTTCATGAGTATAATAAAAGACAGAGAAAATAAAGAGAATTTTCGATAAATTTCATATTTGTTCAAAATTCTTATTTTTACCACAATTTGCAAGTTTTTGATGATTCACATTATCTACAAAGCTATATATTTCATCAAAATAACTTTACATTACTGACTACTTCATGCACTAATAGTAATACATTGAAAATTGTAAATACGTATTACACTTAGCGTCACTAAATGCATTTATCGCACACGACCAATATTTTACCGGATTACGCCAGAATTGCCTAAATAATTTAAATTATGGGTCCCTTGCGTAAATGGCCAATATTACCCGATTTTAAAATAATTTCTCATTTTCGAACTTGAACCGAAACTATTCCGTAGGTGGCGGGTATGATCCCCAAAAAATCAATTTTTCGGCACACGTAAATAGCAACACCCACCGAAGCAATTCCAGCCTGCCACCGTCATTTGCCGACCTCCGTCTTTGCACAACATTTGCAAATGCTCCCCCCACTCGCTATAATTCGCCAATTCCCCAACGACAACTCTCCTTCCTTATCTCAACGAGCTCTCCGCCAAGCCTCCTCGTAAGCACTGAACAAGTGAGAGTGACACAATCTTCTATTTGGAAAAATTGCACATTTGCCCCGAAATACTGGCTTCATAAGTTGACGATGATTTCTGACAAAAATAATTCAAGTTATGCAATTGGCAAGCTATCATCATTATGGCATAATTATGGCTGTTAATTATAATAGATGTTCCGCTGGGAATTTACCTAGATAATATTGCCTTGAAGTTGGAGTTCGGCTCGACAATATATATTTCAAATATGATAATCATTCAGTGCTTCAGTGCGAAGTTTGTTTTGGGTAGGTGCGGTTGGAGCTCACTCCAGGACTAAGGTAAATGCGAGTGAATATCACACATCCAGGGTAGGTGGGCCACTACCTTTGCCTTTGCCTCCTACTTGCACCTTGAGGATATATGGAGCTAGGCTTCACACCAAGTATGAACCCGAGGCCCTACGATCAATATCCAAGCACTCTATCCACTTGGCTACCATTCCTCCCGATATATGATATAAAAGTGGAAATGAATTCATTAATTATCGGGTACGCTGCAGATTAAATCATGGATACAAGTTTTTTTAAATCGTTTCGAAGACATTTTTAAAATAAATGTATCGAAAACTAGGGAGCGATGGACCGTTTTCCGAAAATATGTCTTTTTAGGTGCGTTTAGGTACTTAATACAGCACAAATTGCCAATTCACTTAAGCGAATGCATGCATGGTGCTTGATGTCGTACATTGTGAATTACTAAAATCACCTAGGTAATCATGACCAACTTGGCAGTATATCACGAAACAAACATTTTTTAACACTTGCTTACGAAAATGGGTTGATATAGTTTTCGTAACTCACGTGTATGCGACAACAATCATCTGAAAACCTCCTTCAGGATTCGACTCGCGACAAATATTATTCACACGTCACACAAAATTTGATATTTTGCAGAAATATCAAATTTTGTGTGACGCGTCGTAGAGTTGTACCTTATTTAGCCAATACGAGTAAAAGAGGACGAAGAAGTCTTTCACTTTATAGCACACTTTGGCCTCTAGCTCGTGACAACGTGGACAGGAAGCAGCAACGTAGACAAGAATAAACATTGCAGTCGTACAAGAAACGTACGCAGCGGCTCACCTAGAAGCTTATACCTTGTTGTTTAGGACACCTAATTTTGTCGCACATTGAAGGATATGAGAACTTCCTCGTGAGCCAAGTCTGAAGCCGAGTTCATAATGCGAGCCCTTGACAGGATCCGTAGGGTGTAATAGGAGCGAGCGAGGAGATGGCTCAGCTGGATGAGATCCAACCCTTCAAACGGATCGCAATATTTTCATTCCGGAGGGCTGGACCCCCCTCGTGATATTTGCCCCGCTTTTCACTACGAAGCACTTCCAGGACGTCAATAAAAACTATTGAAGAGTGTAACTAAAAATAAAGCTCCAAAGGAAGCACGATAAAAGTCAGAATAAATTAAATTCTGGCGAAGGAAAAGGAGACCTAGACAGGCGTGTAATTATGAAGCTAAAATCGTAAACATGGAAAGTTATAGCATTCCCATGACCCCAAAAATGATATTATGCTTCCGAGCTTCCGAAGGCAAATGAATTCTTGCAGCGATTTAAGAACAGGAAATTCTCAGGTAGGCACATGAATATCAGTTTATTCTTTGTGTTAAGTAAGCATGCGGCAGCCTACTATCGGAGCAAAAGAGGTAGAACGCATTTGACCTTAAAGTATTTGCAAGGAATTCTGCCGCAGACCCATAGGGTCGTGTCAAATGTATCGTTTTACTCATTGTTCATTCGACTACAACAGTGAATCATTAAACAGTTTTTAAACGTAAACGCTTTCGCGTGCGAAAGAGAGAAGAAAAACTCGCGAAAAACTATGAGAATTACGGCGATACGGTCGTCTTTCTCCTCACGACAAAATATTTTATTTGTCCACTTCATTGTTTTTTTATAGAGATCGACATATTTGCATTACAAATAGCTGTTTTAATATAAATTTTATCCATTCCTTGATTTTTTTAAATTGCCGAAAGGTTTTCCGAGGCGTAGAAAAGTAGATGAATATCGAAGTTACGTATGCTATAAGGTAAAAATATTTCCAAACTTTTCGTGCAAGGAAATGTTGATATAGTTTCTCTTCCTTAAAATAAACAAAAAAGACGAAATCTCCATTTTAGCAGTGTGCATTTCCGCCTACGTGCTTGTGAGCGACGCAAAGTTTTTTATAAATGAGAAAAAAGCAATGCTATTATGATGTGAGCCACTGCTGCGTTATAATGCTTAGCATATAGCGAGAATGGTTGAATGGGGAAGAATTTTTTTCATTGTAACTAATACTCCTTTGCCACCAGCCGCATTGTTTTAAATTAATTGCGATTTTTGGCCTCAATGAAGCACCCCATTGAAAAAAACGGCATATAAACATATTTTTACGAATAAGTTTTCAACGCGGAACTGCCGTCACTACAGCGATATAAGAATCTTACGCTTTAGTGCAAAGCAGAATACTCTCCAGTCACAACTTCCGCCAAATGAGGCTGAGGAACCTATTCTATAAGCCACAGCTAATATACTGAAGAGAACTGACCGCATGCCATAAAGTATTTCAAGTCTATTAAATAATTATCATTCACATTTACGTGGAAAATAGTTGTGAAGGGATTAAATAACCCAAAAACCAATTAAGCCACGATGCACAAACCCCAAACATTTCTCAATCTGTACTTAAATGAATATTTTAGTGATTTCATCATATTTATCTCCAAATTTCAACCCAAAATAAATTTCCTGTCAACAGCTGTTATTGTAACCCTAATATCGTAATAGTATTGTAATGGCAAAACTCCTATACCCTCATTAAGCTACGTTGGATAGTCAAGTCCCAAACTTTTCTTGATCAGTTTTCCGAAGAAGGTATTGATTATTTCATCATATTTATCTCTCGACTCCATCAAATAAATATCCCATTAATGGTACTCTCTGGACACATTCTTTAAATGAAAAATTAGCGTTCGAAATACTGGTAATGACTAAAGGCATTTGTGAGATAGTAAAAGGATTTGTAAGATAAGATACAACTATAGATGATGTGGTAAGCAATAAAACCATTGTATCCTTTTAAATATTATTTTACTAAAATCATTTCTATTTTCCTATGTCAAATAAAAGCCAATTACTCAGCCAAACAGCGATATGATTCATTTGAAAATAATTTTTTTCCTTTATTAGCCTGAATTTTAGACGTTAATAAGCCAGTTTTTTTCACGCCTAGCGAGAATCCCGTTCCTCTTGGCCTAATTTGAGTCTGCGTTGCAAGGAAAACAAGACAGCACAAAATCTCGCGTCTATGACCTGATTGGGTGATTAACACAATTACGCGGCAGCGAAGAGCAGGAGATGAGCTCATGAGCCAATATTTGACGGAACATAAACCGACAGGATATTTGCTGCAATATTTCAACGTTTCTTGCGCCCAATTATTCTAATAAAGGTCCAATTAAACTCATCACCATTAAGAAACCAACAAACAGATAATAGTAAGTAACTTCGATTGCAATCGATAAACCTTCAGAAGATGATCGGTATAAATAAATGCCTTAAATGGGTGCTGCTTAATTTGCACTGGTACAATAATGATAAAAATTTAGCTCACTAAATTTGTACCAAATCTCTACATTAAACTTTTAAGTTTCTTTTTCGTTTAGGTAAATCATATTTAAATAGATAAATATGTAAATAATCTGATCAAGCATCAACTCCATAAACCTTTTGTGAAAAGTGGCCTTGGAAGCTTTTGCACAATTTTTCTTCCATAGCTACAAAATGTTTTTTACTGAAATTAGTGGACAATAGGACCAGCGCCCATTGAAGGAACATCGATCTCATTTAATTTTAAATATCCATCATAATCCGCAATCAAAATTCTAAGCAACGATCCACTCTAAATAAGTATAAATATAAAGGAATTCTATCCATAGCCATTAAAAAGTAATTGCCGCCATTACATAAAAACTGTATGATAGCAGATATGTTTAAACGAAAGTAATGGAGAAAATCTGTTCATTTGATACTAAAAAACAAAATAAATAATTTACACCTCATAAAAAATTATATATTATTTGAACATGCATTTTTAACGAAGACTATAATTTGAGGACATATGAAAGCTGATAGAAACTGTAAAAACTGTTAGGCAATCGAAATTAGTGCATGAATTAACTCAATTCCTTCGAATTTTCTATTAATTTTACGTCCACGAGGCACCGCGGAAGCCACCCCCAGGGTGTATGGCGCGAAGTGATCAAGACAAAAGCATACTGCATTAACCCTATCCTAAATCAGACACGCGCTCGCGTGTCGGGCGTAGCACAAGCACACAGGACAGCGACACGCGGTCAGACCAGAAATAGGAGAGTGCTACGGACATTAGCATTCTACTATGATAATAAAACGACTCGGAAGTAATAGCAAAACGAAATATTAGTGTGGTAACTGATTCATGCATGAGTTGTAACATGCGAAGAAACGCATCCAGATTGCTGGAATTGAAAATTACAATGAGTTAATAAGCATACATGCAAAGCCTATTTGACCCATTTCGAGTCAGGCTAACTTTGAGCTTAGCCGTCGCACGCATAATGGTCCTTAAATCTATCGTTTCTACAGTCTATTTTCCCAATTTATCCTTGAGATCGATTCTACCACAATAATTACGCTCTCTCTTAATATCTTGGACATCAGGGAAACAGCATTCATCTTGAAATTTCCGTAAATGATTTAATTTAAAATTTTCCCTTCGCTCGGTTAGACTTTCCCATTCTACATTCCTTATTAATTCAGTTGCAATACTGCTTCCCTTAAGGTTTTTTTTAAATTGAATTTTTCAAATTATTTTATTGTTGTTGAATATGCCTATGCATACAAAAAATAAATATTGTAAAAAAGTGAAATGAATCGAAAGAATAATAATAAAAAAATAAATAATCAAAAGGCAAAAAGTTGCAACGGAAAAAAATAATAATATAATTACTTTTGGACCACATATTATGACTGCAAAAATTAGAATCTTCTGTTCAGAATTTTATCAATTTAGTGAGTAAGTTTCTGCTAGCACAAACAACACACTACACTCACAACATAAACATTTGCGCAGCATAAAAATTATTTTAAACTGGCTTTTAGTGGTTCACCAGGACAGCGGAAACGCACCCGCGGCGCGTCATCTGATTTGTGCGACGCCCTCACACTCTCGCAACGGAACCATCGCATGACGGAATTAACTGACAGCAACTGTTCGAAACGGGATCTGCCGAAGCATGCCCCGCTCAGAGTGACCTTAGCGCAGCTCCTTCGCACAACAAGTATTAATAGGAGGTGGTACTGCCCCTTCTCCGGCGGAAGGATCTTCAGGGAAACTAATTCGTTCTATCTCTGCTTGCAATCGAGCGGCAACGGTGGCCTTTCAAGGAGTGGGCCCCCACATTTCTATGTCTCTCAGAGACGCATAACACCATCTCTACCAGAGTTCCCGCACAATTCTCTCCTACACGGCGATGCCCGCTCGAAGAGCCGACGTTTCTGAGCATCGCGGCGGGAATTGGCCTATTGGTGATGTACCATTCTAGCCTTGAACATAAAAATTTACAACAAACATACAATAAAAATCTCCACAAAAAGCCATGCTAAAGAAGACGGGCTCGACTTCGCAAAAATTATATGTGCTCTTAGATTCGGCTAGAATATAGGAGTCGTTAGGGAAAGAGAATAATCAACGGGAATGCAATTGCTAAAAAGGGGTAACACCGCACACCTAAAAAACGCTAAAAGAACAACAAGATAAAAACATACTCAAAAATACAACGGAAACATAAGAAGTAAGGAACAGATGTTAAGTGAGTACGGGTAAGTAATTAAGAACGACTAAAAATTGTCTACGTGATAAATTCTAATATTTATTTCCGTGCTTCATTTAAGATTATCAAAAAACATTCTATAGTTCCAGAAAACGTTATGCCGCACACCAGGTTTTACGTCTATAGCGTTACTTTGAGGACCAGAATACGTCAATGCTAGGACGCGTACCGTGTGAATGTGCAAATCATGTTTAATACATATTAGCATTCCACCAAGTGGGTAACGCCTGAAACCTTCAACTTAACTAAAACCTAATGTCCTTCTCAGTGACTCCACTCTTTCACTGATTACTCCCTTTTGACTTATCATGTGTCGCTTTCATTACTCTTACTTTCTACATAGGAATTTATTTTTATCAACCTAATATAATGGCTTTAGTGCTGTTTTTGGCGTTCAATATTAACGTAATTGGCTATTATATTAACGTAAAAGTGTTTGTTCGCCAAAGTGTTCACCTAAATGGTAAGGTAATTAATTGTTTAGGTGATTTCCATACTATATGTGCTTAGTTCCTGCAACCGTCTAGTGGCCCTTCCAAAAGGGGTACATTTCTTCCATGCATGGTCACGACAGCTAAAATATTTCAATAAATTTAATAAGTAAGGTAAAACCCTACGCTTTTATTCGAGCTTAGTCTTGGCTCAAGGTGCCACATTTAAATTTCACAGAGGAATACTAAATATTCAGAACTGAAAAGGTGAGGTGCAATTGCTTCACATCTGATAGAGGAGTGATATAAATTCATCATCATATGTTTCAGATATCAGTCGTAGTATTGTAATGAGTATTTAAAGAGAAAGAATCTGATTGAAAATGTTAAAATTGGTGCATTCCGCGTCTTTGGTCTTCCAAAAGTGAGTAAGTAATATCTATAAAATTTATGCGAGAGACGCTGAGGCGATGCAGGGTGGTTTATTTTCTTCTTTTTTGTTCGAATAAAACCGTGTTTTTTCTGTTAATTTATTGATTCATTGTGATTTTAATTTATCACTTTTATTTTAACAAAGTGGAACAATATATAATATAAGGCAATCGAAAACCCCTGCTAACGAAAGTGGATTTAGAAAAACCTAAAGCGATGTGGAAATGTGGGAAAAGTAAAATCCCTGCCAGGATTGGTGCATGTAAATTGAGATCCGTATATAGACGTGTTATCCGTTGTGCAGTGACAACCTACTACGATCACGAAGAATTAAATCTTTTAATTTATGCTGCAGCTGATACCAATGTTGATGGTGGCTCATGTTGCCTCTGAGGAACTGAAACTTACGTACATGCATTGTACGAATCTGGTTCTAACCCGCACTGAAAATTCTAACTCCATAGTTAATCGGTAAAAGGGCTACATTTGAATGGCAAGATTTTTTTTCCGGAAGGGCAAACAAGCAGGAAAGAAAGTGCCTTAATAAAAACAAGGGAAAAATATAATGTCCACGTGATATCATAAAGAGCTAGCATAAAGATCTCTCGAGCAATTATACGTAGCATTCTCACTTGCCCAAGGTTACGTTTTGTGACGCAATGCCATCAAACAAGAAATGGTTCCCGATCACTTTCCTTCTCGCCAGTTACATTTCAGGTTGAATTGATTTGTTCACCTGTTACTCCCTCATCCCTCTCCTCCCATTGCTGCCAATCAATATGAAAAGACAACCCTTTGAACGCACTCGCGGCTCAGAAACGCGTGAGAAATCGCAGGTGGCCCACGAAAGGAAATCTGCCCTTGATCTGAAATTGTGAATATTGCACGCAATTGGCTTTGTTAGGGAAGAGCTCTACCGTAGCCTATAAAGCCAACCTTTGAAAGTTAACAATGAGCGTGGGAGCGTTAGCCGTTTGAGGGCGGCTCTCAGTCCTCATGTTCTCCTGCGACGCAAAGGCTTCAGTGGCAAAAACGTTTAATATTTCAGAACTCAAATATGCAAACACTCAATCGCCTTTACTTATTTTGCTCCTACAGCCATAATTCACCAAATTGGTCGATGATCATTTCCTTTTCTTCCACTTACATGGATAAATATACTTTCTCCAATGCCTATTGAAACAGTACCCTTTATTAAATTGCCCAACTTATCATTTTGTCGCGCTAGCTAGGCTTAGAGCGGCTCGTGTAAATTCTCAACCACAACAAAAGTGTATAAACGACGACTATCCACTCCAATGAACTAAATTTAGTGCTATTCCTCGCCACTGCTAATTATTTATTGCAATCTGCATTCATCGCCAATCTGCGGACATTTTTGGAAACCGATTAAAAAACAGCCGAATTGGCAGTATATATCATTGATATGACCACGTAAATAATTTTACAGGAAAAATATTCAGGAGAGTAGCTGTTATTTCGTCTTGAGACGTTTTTGAGCATATGTTGATATCCAGGAGGACACGCATCACATAAACCATGACCTTGCATGAAAAATTCTAATTACCGCCAAATTTATCCGTATTATCAAAAATACCTAAAAAAAAACTTAACATCAATAAAACTTTGTATTTATTGATATAATAAAAATATTGTTGTTTTAGTGATTATCAACATTTTCGTTGACAATTGGTAAACATTTTAAAGCTAAAATCGTGTTTTTCTTTCAAGTATCCTCAATAAGACACTGATTTACGTTATCATGCTGAGTTAAGACTCTGCCAATATGATTTTTAGACGAATTTGCAATTTGAGCATTACGATCCCCACGAAAAAATCGAACATCGAGTTTTTCGTGACCACCCCAATATATCTAGCATCTTTGGAGGGGAATGGAACAATGGAACTTCTTCTGCTCAGCCCCTTGGTATTCATGCACTCTACATACTATGGGGAAGAAAATTATCTGAGTACATTTTGCGCCGCCACTATCGGTCTAAAAGAGAAATTCAATTTCTCGTACGCATGCTTTTGATTCTTGGGCCGAAGTAATGAAGACGCCATTTCAATCACGTCGCGACGAATCGTCGTGAATTTATAAATGTTATGCTCATGTTGGCTGGAATTATCAGAGGAATACTTATGAAAATGTTTGACTCTAAGTAAAGAGATCTGTATTTGTTTCGGAAAAACATAAGAACATTTTTTCGCAGAGTATAAGAAAGACGTAAGAGGTGGGATAGGAGGATAGTGTCGTATGAGGTTTATTAGCAGTGTACGAAGGGTGGCGACGAGTTGAAGAGATCAAGAGAGCCTTAACAAAAGATGCAGACTGAGCGTCCACTGGCATCCTATTCCGAAGGACGGATTGCTTTGGTTGAAGTCCTCCGTGAACTTGGAACCGGAAGCACAGGTTGATATTCCTCCGAAGAGCCTCAACTTCCGTACACTGAATGCCAATCAATGCCACCTAGATGGGACGGCGAAAAAAGTGCACAATCGAACTGATGCGCGTTGATTGTCGAGTGACAGTCCACAATCGAAGGAGAAAGTGCCGATAAACTGTTTTCGACATTGAGTTCACTCACACCTCCTTACATTCGCTCAATCCTCTTTGCAGTGAGCAAGAAACTTATTTTCTCTTCGGAACGGAGGAGTACACAATATTGCTGAGGCAAAGGGATGCAAGTGAATCATTGATAAGGGTAGATATATTAATAAGATGTATTCAGCTATTCACTTGTGCGCCTTAGCAACAGCAATATTGCGTACTCCACTGACCACCATCTTCACTTATTTCCAAAACTATAAAAACTGCGCCTGCACCCAATTCCAGCCTAATATGTTCAACAATTTTCCATTACTAATGGGCAAAAAAATATGAATACAAATTTTAAAAAAGCATCCTAAGTAAATTTCCGCAGATTAGTTCTTATGGCATAATCTTGGCTCATCCAAGGTGCACTCATTCACTGCGTAATGAATGAATTCAATGCGTAATGCATGCGCAAGGCGACCAATCAGGGAGAACCTACACCACTGGGCTGCCTATATAACGGCGGCCAAAACACGGCATAATCACTTCGACCTGAAGACGCCTGCTGGAATGCAGGAGAAACTGTTGTCCCCAGCGCAAAGACGACGCGGTGAATCCCGAAAAATGCAGCCTACATTATATTGGATAACCGTCTGATTTAACAACTTTGTTTAACCTACGGTAATCGACCACTAGTCTTTCGGATCCATCCTTTTTAGGCACTAGAAAAGCTGGCGAACACCAGTTTGAATTGGAAACCTCAATCACTTTCTTATCAAGTAAAGATTGGATGTGCTTCTTCATTAAATTAGCCTTTGGAGGTGACAACGAATAAGGATGGGATCGAATCGGAGTTGAATCTAGCAGTTCAATTTCGTATGTCATAACAGATGTGACCCCCAATTCTTGAGAAATCACATCAGGAAACTTTGCCAATAAACGCTTCAACTTATCACACAACGTAATTTCAGTGGACGACAGAACATGTGATTCGGAGGAGTTACTAACTGGCGCCGATTTAAACGCTTCGCAATTGTCCGTAAAAGAAAAAAGAGAATTCGGGGCAATTTCAAAACTGACGTTCGCCGGACGAATGATCATCTTTGAATTACAAATGAAATCCACACCCAGTAACACGGGAAACGGGATTTTAGCTAGATAAAACACGTAGTTCCAAGAAAACTTGCCTATTTGAACCTTGAGTGAGACAGAGGAATTGATATGAAAAGGCTGCCCCGACACAGTGATTAAATCGACGTCAACATTCTTACGAATAACCTTTCTCCGGCAACATTTCAGAGAAGCAAAGAAATCTTCATCACACAGTGAAACTGAACACCCAGTGTCAATTAAAGCCTGGCATGGCATAGAATGAAGATTAATAGATAATATTGGCAATCGAGTCGAACACTTGTCACGGACACTCATCAAACTCACGGCAGGCTGAGTAAATCGTCGTCTTTTGCGACACTCGTTCACTTTGTGGCCAGGTTTATGACAGTAAGAACAATTAATAGGAAAAGAAACTTCCCTAGGCGCACTGGAAGAGGCAACAGAAGACGGATTCCTAGAGATACGATGGAAAGTGTTGGAATATTCAGCACAGTCCATTAAATGTTTAGAAGCCTGCGTGATAACAGAGTCCAATTCTACAAATGTGTTAGGCTGATTTGAGAACATAATTGCAGATTTTGTTAAAGGATTTAACCCTTGAATAATGAGTCGTACAATGGAAGACTCGGAATACTGCAAACCCAGCACCTGAGTGGCATTACGCACAGAACACACGAAATCGTGGGGCGTTTCGCGAGGGAACTGAAATCTCTTAACTTTCGTAGTGATCAAGCGATCAAACTCTCTGTCACTAACAATTCTAGCCCAAACTTTTTCTGTGATTTGAGACCATGCGAGATTCAAGTTTAACATAGACAACCAAAAATGACGAGAGCTGGCAGGTAGTTTAGATACTACAAGGTACAATAACGTTGACAGAGGAATCAAAGACAAAGAAACGATTTCATTAACTTTTAACATGAAATTAAACCAATTCTCACTGTTTGACACTTCAAATGGCGGAAAATCACTGAGTAATTGTTTGACAACTACTAACCCTTCAGAAACTGGCAATGTCTGAGAAGCAGACATTTCGTGAGAGACGTGAACATCACTGCTTTCCTCGTGCGTTGGGCGAGGTGGAACCACTTCTAAAGAAGATTCCCGTTCATTATTAGAAACTTCACTTCCTACGGACACATTAGCCGTACCCCTAGCCTTACGATCCTCGCCCGTGGTTAAATAAGTTTTATTGTACGGGTTGTCAGTACCTCCAGGCATTTTGAAAAGTGAAGTGACGACAACGAGAAAAAGAGAGAGAAAGAGCGAGAAATAAAACTATCTCTCATTATTGGAAGAATCCAATAGGACAAAAGGGGTGCGAGAATAACTAGCTGCTATCCAAACTATCAAGAACATTACGAAAAAAAATGTCAAATGGCATATGACCACGAGGAAAAGTCGGCAACACTAGTCACGTAATCCCACACGAACCAAAAAGCAACTTAATGGAACATAAAATAACTCACTTTTAAGAGGAGAAACAACCAGAAACTGCAAAAGGTGGAGAAATAGTGGAGAAATGTCACCATTGTCCAGCACTCGGAGACCTCGACGAGAGGACAGGAAATCGAACCACAACTCTGCTACCAAAATGTGACGTTACGTCGTAAAATCTGGTTGATTTTTCACGTAAGTCCAGACAAGGGAAATACTCCAACCGTCGGTCACATGCTGGATCAGGGAAAGACTCCACAAACAAGAAAAACAGCTCACAAGAAAAAGGTAGCAAAAAATAATTTACGAGTTATTACCGTACGATATCTATTCAAAGTAGAGTATTCAAAAAATCAGAAGTATTACAGAAAACAATGATAGTAATTCATGATCCCAGAGGAAACATTACCAGCTAAATACCAGCAGAATAATTGCTCAAAATTTGCCATGTCTCACTAGACATGTGACTCCGAGCAGACCACGATCAGAAAGAGGCTCTCCTATTCAGGAAAAGCCAGGATTTGAGGGGAGGGATTCTTCCAGGGAGTGGAGGGGTAGGCAGGCGAATTCAACTACGGCGCCACTCTGCATAGAACGGCCGCTCCACAAAATCAGCCTTCCCTGGTTTTGAGACAACCGCACAGCACCCAGAATTTTCCCCTCAACTTCTGGGTTGGAGACATCAGAGGAATCAGTTCATTGGAACCAGGGTTGGGCACGAATCACCTAATATTGATTCGAGTCGCGAATCACGAATCATGGAAGAAATTAGATTCGACGCACGAATCACGATTCACGCCTGGAAATTTGATTCAAATCTCGAATCATGAATCATGTGATTTTTCCTTAAAATATGATTCGTGCGGTTCACGAATCACGAATCATATTTTAAGGAAAATCATTGTGCCATTTCAGATTGACAATAACACTAAGTAATGGTCACATTATGAACATTGGTCCCATAATTGGGAACCTATACCAATTTTTTCGCCTGTTAATTAAAACTTGTGCAGATGCAGTGTGAATCAACGGGATATCATAAATTACCAGAATTTCTGTACATCAACATCCTGCAAGCCAAAATAAAGGTGTGTGGTAGGGGGTGAATTCTCACCAAACATGCACTACATATCATGCATGAAAAAGAGTTGGCAATAATGTACTAGTCTAAACCGCACTATTAAAAAAATAAATCTAGCAAAGTAAGAATGCAAAAATATGCCGTTAGTTGGGTTACCTTCACGTCCTTAAACCAACATGGAGCTACCTATGATATACATTGATTCACTCGTATTGGACATATTAACCTCTATTAATATCCCTAATTGTAAGAGGAAAAAAGGAATTAAGAATCATAGGTTGGCGATCAATTCATCTATTTTTTTTATTATTAAAAAAAATTACAAACGTTGCTATCAAGGCATTCAGCATACTGCCTCGGGATATGAAATTAAAAACTTCAAATAATTTTAAAAACATGGCCTGGAAATGGTTGTTTCCATTCTCTTCATAGAAACCATTAATTTTTTAAAAATAATGGACAGAAGATGACAACAATGCCCCCCGGATTGAACAGCTATATAAGCGCAGAAGGGAAGGCCTGCAGTTCATTTCTGCTCAGAGGACGATGGAAGAGTGTTACATTAAGTAACGAGTACATTACGAAAAACATTAGCCACGAATTTTCTCACTCGGCTGGAAACCCAAGAAAAAACAATATCATATAAAAAAAACTTATTAGAGACAGCAATATGGTTGATTGCCTTTCAGAAATATTAACTTCTCAAACACCTTGTCGGACATTTTTGATCTTTCTGGTTTCAAAATAAAGTTACCCCATGAAAATAGTCTCTCCACTGGACCAGAAGAACATATTGGGGTATTGTATTTAATAAAAAGTTTACGAATATTAGGATAGCCCTGAGTAAAACATTTGAAGGTTTTATCTGAATCAGCCATAAAAGAAGCAAACTCTAACTGACTTCGAGATGTCTTGCTTTTACTTGGTGAGGCTAAAACATAAAAATCTGAGTCCTCTTCACTATTACTGTGGATAGATGGTGTGCCATTATTCTTGACTTCTTCCAAACAATTTAGGCACAGGTTAGTAATTCGCTTACTATCAATATCACTCACATTATTTGGCAACCAAAGCATTTTGAACTGAGGGTGGAATGCTGCTGCCAGTATTGCATCATTCACTTCTGGAGATAGATTATAATATTTGCCAAAACGAGTGTTCAGAGCGGTCAACAACTCAGGAATTAAATATAAGGTATAGAGCAGTGGCTTCTCCAGCTGATCCGCAAGTTTCTTGCGTATTGAAAATAATGTGGGTAGAAGTTGTCCATAGAAACAGCTGTTCCCACTTTGAAGCACATCAATGGCTTGTGCAATTGGTCGCAAGCAAGCAATGAATTCTTCCATATAGTCAAATTCTGTATCAGAGAATAATTGCTTCATGTCCAGTTTCCGTAACACATCATTCATTTTTGGCCTCAATTTTACAATTTGAGAAACTGCATCAAACAGTGAATTCCACCGAGTAGGGCAAGGGTATACGAGACTACAATCAAGAATTTCAGTAATAATTTCTGAAGATTTAGGCTTACGTGATGCATTCCAGATATAACTACACTTTGCCATTACAGATTTGTGCAAGCGATTAACCAAAGATGGAGAGTTCTTGAGAATTTTTGTTAAATCTGTTGTTGCAATTAAGGATAATGTATGAGAAAAACACCGCAAATGTTTGGGTAAAAACCTGTCTTCTTCTAGATCTTCACATGCCATATTTATTGAGCCAAAATTCAGATCAATGCAAAGCTCTTCAATGTCGCTATCGTCTTCATGCATGGGTAAATCTGTAAACAATACGACTGATTCAGCAAAGACATTGAATTTTTATGCATAAATTGTACTGTAAGAAATTCGTCAATAATAGTATCATATTATTGTCTTAAGTTATTACCATCGCTGTCTATATTTATTATTTCACTGCAGCCAAACTCTTTGAATGCCTTTACGAAGTTAGACCCATTATCCGTAATCATTGTGGCAACTTTCTCATTGTTTAACCCAAAACTGATGAAAATATTGTGTAGAGTGTCTGCTATATTCTTGTAATCATGTGTACCTTTAAATCGAACACATGATAAAACAGCACTTTCACGAGTCAATGTTTCATCATTTATCTGGAAACATAAATCAGTTAGCATATTTGATCAATGAATAAATAACGCTTAGGCCACAAAAGGCTTTATATAATATTATTTTACAATTTACCCAATGAGCTGTGACACCAAGGAAGCTTCTATGTTTCGTGGACCAAATATCTGCAGTAGAAGTCATAAATTGAATTTCTGTAAATTTGCTTGCCAAATTTTGGTTTACATTTTCAAACATGAGGTTTAATTTTCGACCCATTGTTCTCCTTGACATGATCTGAACCGAAGGATCAATATCTATCAAAGGATAAAATACATCAGCACATAAAGTAAAAACAGAGTGTATTAGAAAAAAGTTGATGTAGGACGTCATTAGAAATGTGAGAAATACCATCACAGAGTTCATCGTATTATCAATAAATTCCCTTAACCACTTGCTGGCCTGAGAAAACTTACGTTGAAACATTCGCATAAAATTTTCATCTTCCACAGTGCGGACAGGCTTCATGCTATGAATAATGTAGTGCATTATATCTTTGTTCAGCATTTCATTATTGATTTTCACTCTCATGCATTTGGAAGAAACAAAGTTAGTAATTTTCTTCTGCTGAATTTCACCAGTCCGTTTGGCATTCTTCTGTGATTTATATTTGTTATAACTTTGTAATGCGTTGTGAACCAACTAAAAAGCAATGATGATGCATTATTTTAATAAATTTGGAATCAATCATACTGTTGTCAATAAAAAGTTGATCATTTTTTCGTACTTTAAGATGCCGAGTAAAATTTGAAGTGCTGCCTACCACTCCTTTAACCACTTTGTTTACAGGCAAGCAAAGCTGACATTGGGCAGAAATATATTTCTCAGATTGACTTACAATTTGGGAAATTTACCATCAAAAATTAAATTCGATGGGGCACGGTAATTGGTACCACCTTCTGCAACGTTATCACTAAGACCATGATTTACCTCACCTGAAATGACACGAATTCTATTATAAAAATCACTTTGTAGTGTTTACGAATTTGAATTAGTGAAATGATTAATAAAAGTAGAGTAAGAATTATAGGTAAGCATAAACTGCAATAACAACTTACTGGTACTGGCCATTTCTCCAGACTGCCTTCTTGACATTTTCTTTGACTTGTGTCTTGCTATTTTCAAATTTCATTTCTATCTTGTCATCTTGTTCAAAACAATTGAAAGTCACATTTGAACGAATTTACAGTGCAAAATATATTTTTGAATTATCCGAGTGGCTGCACTTCTGACTTGTACGTATACAGCAGTGAAATTAATTCGTGATTCGTCAGTGAATCGTGAGCTGCATCACAAATATTCGACTCACGAATCACCTCAACTAGTGAAAAAAGAGTCGACTCACGGTTCACGAATCACGAAAAAAAAATGATCCGAATCACGAATCACAAATCACAGTTTGTGATTCGCGAATCATGATTCGTGATTCATGAAGACGAATCATGCCCATCCCTGATTGGAACACATGGAGGGGAGGGAGATACTGGGGTGAGGTGTTGGAGGGAGAGAGAGTTGTGATAGGACAATGGTAAAACTTCTCACTCCAAGTGCAATACTAAGGCCTTAGCACCGAGTTCCCCTTGCTTGCCAAGGAGTAAGTATTCCTCCGCAGTAGTCCTATATAAGTCTTGGATTGCAGGTAGGCTGGGTTCGGTGCTGGGTTCGGTGCTGGGTTCGGTGCTGGCTTCGGTGCTGGCTTTCGGATGCTGCTTTCCGGAGGCAGCATTTTCCGGAGACAGGATTTTGCGAGACAGGGTTTTGCGAGACAGGGTTTTGCTACAGGCTTTTGCGCGAAAAATCCTTTGCGCGAAAAAACCTTAGCGCGAAAAGTTCTTGGCGGGAGAAGTTCTGCGGATAAGTTCGGAGGAAGTTCGAGGAAGTTCGAAGAATTTCTGGGGGGGAGGGGTACCAGAAATTTTAGGGGGGGGGAACACTAAAAAATGCCACAATTTGATGACGTTCCCTACTGTGAACTCTACTGTGGCTACTGCAAGCCTAGAGCAGCAGTAGCGGCAGTAAGCAGACAGAAGGCGATGTTCACCTGTATTTGGAACACAGCAACCGCTTTGTTTAATAACATATGGTACGCAAGTAAATGAAGTATAACGGACATAATTCATAATATATTCACGTAAACTGAGAAAAAGAACTCCAATTTTCAATTGTAAATATGGATTGGATGTGAAAATGGCAAGTTGTGCGCTAATGAGTGTTTGATTACCTATATGAAATATTTGTTTTGCTAACTTCGTGTGATTTACCGATGGTGTCTTTAATAATGTCTCGTAAATTCCAGTGGTACACAAGAAGAAATTCCTGAAAACTTCCACGCAAGAAACTATTATTAATAAAATTACGTTCTCAATGTATGTATAGGTATCGTGTGTTACATAAATGCATACATAAACTTTGTTGATTTCTTTCATCAATGCAATGCATTGATACATAGACTTTCTTTTTCCACCGTACTGTTTAATGTGTGAGCATAATAATAACATAAGTAATGGCAAAAGCAATTTTAATTACACGTTGGAAATTCGTCTCTCTATACTACATTATTCTACCATATTAACAGTACGTATGTTATCGTGTGCTTAAGCTTCATGATACTGACCTAATTGTTTTGTGCCATTGCATGAAGTACGAATATGTGAAGTGTATTGCGTATAAATTTTCTTCAAACATGAATATTGAGGTACTACATCTAATTCATCCCTGTATCGGTGCCTTGTAAATTGTTCTTGATTATGTTTACGCACTGTTTGAAGGCATTTGTCAACCTGAGATTGAAGTACTTTTAATTTTAAAAGTTTTACATGTCTATCCTCAATTGCAATGGATATTTAAAAAAATATTTATTTAGGCTGCAATCCATCAATTTCGAACTTTCATGCTTACAACGTATATATTCAATTTACTTTGAAAATGCTATTTGCACGATAATTTCCCTATAAACACAGAAAGTATTAAATCTGTATTAAACCCGAATTTTGAAATCCATAAAATCCCAATTATATCAAGAATTAATCTCTTTCAAAGGTGTTGCTATGTTCACTATTTCCCGTGAAATTATCAACAGCAGCTACTGTTGACCGTTCCGAAATCACTGATTTGCTTACAGTGGCAGTACTGTTTTCCGTTCCGTTTTGCAGCAGCAGTAGCAGTACTGCCAGTGAATTACGGAACGCGCCCTAACTCGAATAAAAATTTTTAAATGCAACTTCAATATTATTAATATATTTAGCAAATAAAATTTTAAGAAATAGTGTTAAGAATTTCCGTAATAAAATTGGTAAAAATAAAACAAATAATTTATTTTATAGTTTCGACCGACTTATTATTAGTTGTAGTGTTACCAAATCCTATAAAAATATCCCTAAGAAAAAGATGAATATTTTTGTGAAAGTTTCCTATTTTGTTAATGTTTTATATGTTATCCGGGGCTGAGACAAATTCAAAGAACCTAATATCATTAAAATCGATGCAGCCGTTCTCGAGTAGTAAGTGTTCTAACTAACACGATTTTCGACTTTCGATATATATATAAAATGCCATGAGAGGCCACAACCGAGGTACTTCATATGACTCATACTATTAATATTTAGGCTATTAATACAAACTCTTTCTTTAGAAGGCAAGCAATGAGGTCACCTATAATTAACGTCATCCGAATGGCACAAGTATAATTTTCATGCCAAGTAATATATAATTAGATTTAACACTTAGAACAAAATTATTGCACAAGAACCAATAATTGATTGTATTAAAATCTTTTTGCATTTATGATAAAACATCAGAGAAAGTTATTAACGAATAATATAATGCCGTGCCATCGGTAAAAGAAGTAAGATTTCCATTGACTGTGCCGTTGCAAAATTACGGACATAAATTAAAAATGAAATTGGTCCCAAGATGGAACCTTGAGGCATATCAAATGTGAGGAATGATACCTCTTCACAAGTGCATTCGTTAATTTGTACCGCTTGCAACCTTCTCGACAGGTAGCACTTCAACCAATCGTTTTGGACACCTCTAATTTTAGCCTCTGACAATCTGTAACAATATAGCGTGATTGACCGAAACAAAGGCTTTAGTTATCTATATATCATGAAATCCCCTTACGACCACTCATTCATTCATTCATTCACTCACTCATACAAATGTTTGGGGTGAACGAGACGAGATACGGCAAAAAGTCTAATGAAGACCCCCTCTAAAATTGTCTGAAACCCCAGGAAAAATTATGAAAACACTAAAACAATTATTTATCTGTCTATTCATATAAAATTGAGTATGGGGATTAGTTCAAAAAATGTCCACCAAATTCCAATGGCGGCGCGGCAGTCATACAAACGAACAATCATAGCAACATATTTGTTTATGCAAACAAGAGGAGCTAAATTAGGAAAAAAGATAAAGGAATTAAAACGAAAGGATGATAAAGATAAGGAAGGAAATTAAGAAAGTAACATTTGAAGTGTCTATTTCTTTGCGTCTTCTTTCCGCAAGAACGAACATCTGTTTAAATCAAAGCGCATTCAAATGAAAAGCGGAGAAATATAAGGTACGAAATTAGTTGTTGTTTTTCATATATTACATCGAAAGTGTGGTGGTTATTAATTTCAAAGTTAAGTGCACCGAATGCCAATTTAGAAATATGATTCGTGCTGTTGACTATAGTTCGTATCTTGTTGGCGATACACGATTGTAGTAGAAAGACTTTCAAACAAGTCTTACATAATATAGGTAGGTAAAAATGATTTTATTTTCATTTTTTGTGATGGTGATAACTTTTTATTTTTGTTTACGTTCTTTTTCCCGTTAATGTCCTTTTTAATGTACAATGTTATCCGTGAGCTGCAGGAGTGAATAGGCAGTGAATAATACAATATGTAAGATAGTGCAAATAAAGGTATTTCTTATTCAATTATTTGTCTTGCGAAAATCACGTTTGTAGCGAGCAAACGAGTATCGATATATAAACCACCAGTGTCGTCATTTCTGTTAAAACTCTCACGTAGGTCAGAGCAGAATTGTAGTAGGACATCCTCAATAGATTTATATCTTAAATTTGGAATAATTAAAATAATAATTTTTATATAAAAATATAATGACATAGATTTGAATAATTTTTCAAGATTTATAAAAAATTGGAAGAATGGAGATGGCAATATACTGCTTAGTTTCATTTTGATCTCCATTCTTAAAAATTGGCACAATCAGAGAGCATTTTAATTTATCAGGCAAATTCTCCTATTTCAAGCTTAAATTAATAATATATGTTAAGATGGGATCAACGTTATCGTTAACAACTTTAAAAGTGTTGATTGAAATGTTATCTTAACCCTTGCAGTTATTCCAGTACAATATTTTGATTGCATTCTGGACCTTCTCAGCGGATGTCGGAGAAAAGGACATAGAGAATTGAGAGTAGAAATCAGGAAACAGACTGGCATTATCTTGTGAATTAGCTATATATTCACCTTCGCAATTGGGAGGACTTGATTTTGCAAACAACATTTGTCAACGTTTTCGCACCCATAGTATCGTCACTCCATTGCTTGGCTATTACATTACAATTGACTTCGAAATCGCGCAAAAAATAGTTTTCTTTTTGTTTGCGAATATCTGCATCTAGTCTCTGTTTATAGGATTTGTAATATAGGACCAAATTAACATTACACTATTTCATAATTTTTTACATAAGAAGTTTCTTTCCGAAATACGTTAGCAAGGGCCTTATTATTATCGTTATTGTTATTCATTTTTTGATTTAATATATGACTCTTTTGTAGTTTTAATGTTTGAGTGGAAGTATCTAAATGAGAACTGAGTTGACTTAGAAATGTGTCGTAAGCTAATGAAGCATCGTTTTGACGGTACAACGCAGACCAATGTGAGTCTCAAAGTGGATTATTCAGAGTGTTAAGATCAATTTTAGATGTAGGGGAGGGTGTTGTAGCACGGAACACTTTTCCAACTTTCTTTATATAAAGCAGTATGCATATATTTACTAAAGATCCAGTCTAATAGAAGCAATTCAATCAACAGGATTACCTCACCTAAGTTTTAAGTTTTAGACTTGCACCATTATAATAATGGATCTAATTAAAACTTCTACCAGTGTTTGCAATTGTTCCTAGAAACAGTCGGATTCAAAAGTGTTGAAACGCCACTTTCGCCGCTGTTTGGAAATTGAGTTTCGGTATTTTCTCTTTGACCAGTAGCAGGGAAATTTTAATAGAAATATTCCCGCCTCCCGCGATATTTTTTTTAGAACATCATCAAAGGGATAAGTATGAGGGATATGTGCATCGTTGATAACATGTAAATTGTGCAGCTAATGTTGGATAATAAATCCTCCTCCAGAACTTCAATTTACTTTCTCTCGTAAATTGTCCGATCCGTTGAACTATATTTTCTTACAATTAACGCTGAAGTTTTTCGATGAAAGATAGCGAACATAACATACATATAAAATATTCGCAGCAATATCACTACAAATAATTCCACTGCGTCTTAAAATTCAGTTTGATACAGTGACCCTAGAAGACTGATTCGTTCCCTTGAATTACTTAGTAGAGCTCGTGCCTAATACGCTATTATAATCAGTGAGTGGGTTGGCCTAGTGGTAAAGATAGGATTTTTTACGGAAGCAATCGGTACAAATTAGGTGGTTCGAACCTCTCTGAATTAGTTTTTTACAGATACATAGTATGGCAGAAATATATTTTTCTTACCCACGATAACGCATATTAGCCACTGCTGTCGTTATAAAATTTAGAATGGCGAAAATTCATTTCTCTATTCCGTGGATATCGTTGTTCGTTTATATCGAAGTATCAATACACGAATAATATGGAAAATATTTTAGCCAGCTAATCAGCTCCATCATGTCCTTTTTCGTACTACCCGAATGTTCTATCGTTTTCGATTATATGTAGCCACTCACGAGATCCACTTAACTTATGGGGCCGGGTCAGTGAAAACTTGGTAAGTGGGCACACGAAGCAAGCTGCACCATTTGCCTTCATACCACCAAGAGATCACGAGGACGGACGCGGACGCGACTGAGCCACAGAAGCTGGAGTCAAACTCCAGGAGCAAATGTCCGATCGGCATTAAGATTAGCGGATGGAATGCACTAAGGTAATTCACGTGCCTGCAGACGTTGAGCCCACGGAAAGTTTTCTTTCGGGCTCTGTGGGGAGGTTTTTTCCCTTATTTAGCTTGAAACGCGAAAGTACGTCAAGAGGTACGACTCAATGCGATGGATTTTTATGATAACAACTAATTACTGGTTATCATAAAATCCTTCTTTAAATTTATTTTTTCCCTGAAAGGAGAAAAAACTATTATCTAATTTCCCTCCATTTTAAGCCTGGTCTTTCATCAGGCAGTTTATTTCCTACACACCGAAAGCTTAAAAATGTTCCTCAGTGATGATGTAAGTAGGATGAGCATAAACTCTTTGCATACCATTAATGGTAGAATGTTTACCGTCCTTTGTAACTGAAGGGATGTTGAATACTTGGTGAGAGTCAATCTCGGCTGCATATGTGCAGATGTCTCTGTGATCGCACCTAAAACGATGTGAAACCTAGTGAGGAGTACTATAGGTAATTTAAAGGTTATCATCTACATTTACATTGTTTTTTATTCAAAGTACTCAAATAGAGGCACGGCACAACTATTCATGGATAGACGCTCCACAGTTCCGAAAGTCTTTTTTCGAAGCCCCTCCTATCAATTTTTTTTAAGTTTGCATTGAAGCATACAAATACGCTCGCATAAAAATTGAGTTGTGTATTTTTTAAAGTTTTAAACTTGTTATGATGTTATCGTGATGAAAAGTGTCCACGAAGTTACGCCAGAGTATGTTGATTTCGTGATTTCTTTTAATTGTTTCCGTTTTTTATAATCTGATTGTGAGTGAAATATTTGGCAGAATTTCGCACTCAAAACGTTCGACCAGAGTTTGCTCGTGATTATATTCATAACTGCGAATGCCTGCATTGTTTCCACGCTGGTGGGTGGGGTGGAAGTGGACGAGAGGAAAACCTCCCTCGCGAACAAACTGCTCTTCAGACGGTTGAAAACTGGCGACCACTGGCAAAAAACACAACCATTTCAGAATATAAACGGCAAAGTGAAAGCAACAGAATGCGAAGTTTCTTTTTGGCACTATGAAAACACTTCCTATCACTAGAAACCGCATTTGTTTGTAACATCGATAATATTAAATAAATAGTTGTCACATAGTTATTTACTACGATAACCTTGCTAAAAACAAACCTCAATAAATAAGACCTCGATAGGACACCCATTTAGGCTTAAGAGGATGTTTTTAATGCCCAACATGCCGTATTTAAAAAGTGCACGGATAAAGTATGCTTTCAAATCTTAAAAACTCTAATTTTTTGCGCACAAATTTCCGGATGGGGGAGGCTTGCAGGTTGACGTAGGCCGGAGCAGACTGACCTGCAGTACTTCCTAAGAGATTCAAACCGAAAGCTAGTTTGCTAAGGTGAACGTAGAGCTCACCTCTAATTGAGCTACCGGCCTTGGATTTCAAAGCGCGCAATAATAATTCAAGGATTCGATCCAGAGCGTAAATGAAGAGCAGCGGCCCTTAAATAGGGGTGGGAATTGCCTTCTTCTTCCCCCCCCTTTGCCGCTGAGCTTGTGTGTGCTTTTTGAGCCCCGACACGCGTTCACCGAGTAAACATGCGTGCGTACGGAGAACAGGAAGCGAATTTTAAATTAGGAGTGAGCCATATCTCGGATATTTAAAGGACTTATGGAACGACCCTCGTATTGATAAATTATCCTTTAAGCGTTTATGTTTTACCTCATCCACTGCTTCTGAAGAACTTCGTCCCATTTTGAATTCTTTGACAAAGTAGGATGATATTACAATTTTACCGTTGAGGCTTTCTCATAGAGGTGTTGGTTGTGCAAGGGGCTTTATTCCTTTACGGCCAGCCGAGTGCACATTCAATGGTACAATAAATCACTAAACCTCAAAGGAAACTGGCATGAAAAATGTAGGAAAATTGACCCATCATAATTTGATTTTCTACCTTTTTCATAAAGATCCTCCACGCTTTCCTTCCATCTACTCTATACCTCTTCTCGCTCGGTTAGTATCCTTCTATCTTTGGCCTTAATTTTATATATGGCTTGCCATCTTTTGCTGCCCGATAGCAACTTAACTTTGGCGTATAACGCGCCTACCTCTCCTTCCTTCTGAAACTTTTCCATTTCCTCACATCATCTTTTCCCCCAAGCCTCCCTTGCTCTCTTAGTTTCACGCCGTAATCGATTATTAATTTGTCTACACATTCTTTTTCCCTCCTCTGTGTCCACGTTCATCCACTTTTTCCTCCATTTCTCTTACCGTGTTCTCCGTTATCCACGGCTTCCTTATGCTTCTACTGCCAACGCAGCCAATGGACATCTCAGCCGCTTTGACTATTCCCGTTTTAACAGTATCCCATCTTTCCTTAACAGCCTTTGTACTTTCAATCTTCAACAAGTACCTGATATTCTCTCCCCATACTCCCGCGCTTCCACATCCCATTTTTTCGCCTTCCTTACTATCATAAGTCTTTTGAATCTGGTGTTGCATTTCATAAGCACTTGGTTGTAGTCTGAATCCGTATCCGCTGCAGGGAAGCTGCCCGAGTTTTTCTGATGTTTTCGTGATGAAAAACTTGTTTCTCCAGCAAAATTCTGATGTTTTCTCTCCCCTGTTGCTCCGCATTCATAATCGAAATTCTCCAATTTCGTTTCCATCCCTTCCCCGACTCAGACGTTCAGGTCCTCACCACTACTAGATTTTTCTGGCTCGGTCTTACCCTTATTATTTCCTGGAGCAGTTCATGCACCTCATCTCCTCCTTCCTCCCTATAATTTTCAAGTAAGCATGTAAACTTGAGCCACCACAAGGTCGCGCTTCGATTTCTACCACCAGAATTTTATCGCTCAACTGATTTATACCTACTACTCTCTTACCTATCTTCCTGTTCAATACTAAAGCTACTCCACCTTGACTTTCCTCCCCACCACTATACGTATATAACCCTATTCCCACCACGCCAGTGGTCCCTACCATCCTTCCACCTCATTTTGTATAGCCCTACGATATCATATCTTCCTTTTACTATTTTCCTATTGATATCCTCTAGCTTATCGGCCCTCACCATTGTTCTCACATTCCACGTTCCCACACTTATTTCTGTCTTATTCTCCTGCGTTTTCATAGTCTTCTTTTCTCTCTCTTTGATTGCTGCTGCTCATGATAAGTTTTCCTGAAATAATGTTGTCATTCTTTTTTAATTTACTCGGACGCATGCTAATCACTTAAGCTCATTGTTGCTTCTCATTACGATTAAAACTCAATTTTTCATCGTCAGCATCGATTCGCGCCGTAGAGATCATCGAGAGCGTGGAAGCCGATGCTCCGCCGCAAAAATTCCCCTCGGTCTCACGAGCGAACATGGTAAATGACGATGATGTAATCAGAATTAAATTCATAAGTGTATTGACACCAACCACCCGTTAAAATGGTTCACTAATACCCCCACTAGCGTGACAGATACAGCAATCGGAATTTCACGGGGGAAAACTGTAATTAGGGAAATTAACCTAAATTCATACACGTGACAACCACATTTATTGAATTACCAATTTTCAAATCCAATTCTTTGACACCTTTTACACGGCACATTAACCCGTAAGAATTTGGTTCATGCAGTCGCATATTTTCCTTACCGGTCCACAAAAATCGTTCATGAATTTAGACATAAGTTCGTACGGGTTGAAGTAGCGGGCAAGGAGGCCTTTACGAGTGAAAATACTTCATTGAGAATAAATGTATCGCTCTGTGCTCATCGCCACGCCGTGAGCATTTTTAAACACCGATTAGCATGCTCCCAGAGCATAATAATCGAAGCGACACGGACTGCTCCTTGCAATCCCTCACCCCACACTCACCGGGAATCAAATTATCGCCGCGCGCGGCACACCTTGGCGTCTGACGCTCACGCTCGGATATCACCAGCCCAAACGGAGATTTTCCGAAGTTGGTGACCTTTTAAAAATGTTATCAACGGTTTTGACATGAGCAGGGTGGTAAAGACCCCAAGCGCATTACAGGCAGACTGGTTGACATTGCGTCGGAGGGGCCTGCAGTGAGATGAGTTTTTGAATAAGAAGGATGAAATCACCAGCTGGATGAATCGAGAGCGGAGTGGGGAAGGAATAACCTCGGTGAAATTGGGAGTGGCTTTAAAGAGAACATGCTACAAGACTAGTGAACGGCGGCTGTATTGAAAGCCGAAGGACCCCATTGCTCTGCCAGCCACTTCTAGCGTAAATTTGACGCGAATCGTCACTAAAAGGAGCATTTTATCCAAGAAAACAACCGCGTAAAAGCCAGCAGAGTCATCCATAAGTGTACGCAGAGTGCGTAAAATTCCTTGAGGAAAAATCATTTGTTTTGAGCGTGATTCGAACCCTAATCTCCCGAATTTGCTGTTTTATAACTTAAAATTCCAGGAAATTTTGTTTCTCTACGGAATTTAGTTGGCTTCAGAGGACAATGTGGCAGCATGTACCATTTTATCCTCTAAATCCAACGAAACTCAGCAGAAGATGCCTTGTTAGTTCAATGGTTGGAACACAGGTAGTGAATTTATGAGGAGTTATACCGCTTTTCCTTTATTCAAAACAACATGTTCAAAGTATCTATTTATACGTAAGGGGTAACACATTTGGCATGATGATTTATCAACTTAAGCGCTCACATTATAACTATAATAAATAGTCCGCGTTTAAATCCAGAATACAACTTCCACACGATTTTTTTCGCCCACGTCCACGAATGATTTCATCTACGCTTTTCAATGATATGTAAAATTAAAAGAGAGGCCATAATTCATTTTATAACACAGCCATTTAAATAAAAAACACATTCTCAGGCTTCGTAACTGGCACCACATTGCGATATTTGGAAATAATTTCACTTATTGATGTTCCAAGCATGTGGGAAGTTGGTACTCTAGTCCCGCCATTACGCGGCCACAAAAGGCAAATTTCACCCTTAAAAATGTGGGATGCACAATTTAGACGAGCATTTCATTATTTCTGAAACAAATTAGTCCATCTTACAATTTACTGTAACGGTCTTGTCAGTTCTCTTGATATATGACTGAGCATGTTCATGGCTATATTCTTGTCTACCTAAAATGCCAACAGTATCTCTGAACGTAAGCATATCTCAAAATATTCTAAAGACTAAGAGCTATACATCCCGGAAGTTACTGGAGTGAATTTAAACAGCACTCGCTCAAAGATACTCGTATTCACGCGGCGCGGCGGTCAGGGCAAACGGCCGTGACAGCGATGAGGATATCCGCCCGCCCTCACTGCCCCTGGTTCAGCCGAAAGATTTTTTACTTACCGCACTACGTTTCCACTATTTACAAGCCATACGTTAGATCACTTCGTACTTGTGGTAGGCTAGAGAACTTGAAGGTGGAGATGCGAAGAATGAACTTCGACGTATTAGACATCAGCGAAATGAAGTGGCCTCAAGAAGGAGACTTTTGGAGTGGAAGCTACAGTGTGATACCCACAGGATCGCTAAATGGTAATGCTGGAGTAGGCATAATGCTTATAAAGAGTGCCGAGATGCGTGTTAAAAGCTACCTGCAGTTTAATGAAAGGATAGTAATGGTGAAGATAGATACTAAACCCGTAGCTACTGTAGTGGTGCAGGTTTACATGACTACGTCAGATTAAGAAGATGAAGAAGTAGAAGTTGTCTAACAAGATATAGCGGAAGTTATCAAACAGGTAAGAAGGGGAAAAAATCTTATTATTTTAGGTGACTGGAACGCCGTCGTCGGCGAAGGTCAAGACGGAATAATAACGGGGAAATATGGGTTAGGTGACCGAAATGAAAGAGGAGAAAGGCTACTTGAATTGTGCACTGAGCACAGGCTAGTGGTTGCCAACACCTTATTCACAAATCCCCTGCGAAGAAGATACACGTGGAAGATGCCAGGAGACCCTAGAAGATTCCAAATCGACAACATTCTAGTGAAACAAAGATTCAGGAACCAGGTGAAGAACTGCAAAAGTAATCCAGGGGCAGATATCGTTAGTGACCATAACTTAGTTATAATGAAATGCCACCTTACATTTAAAAAATTGAAGAAAGCCGTGAAAAATATATGGCAGGTTGAAAAATTGAAGTAGGTTCAGCATCAGCTGGCTTTAAAGAAGCTGTAGAAAAGAGAATAGGGGAGGATACGACCAATAAACCAGTGGAAGATAGTTGGAAAACCATTAGAAGTGGTCTGCAGGCAGCAGCTGAGGAAGTTCTTGGTAAAAGAAGAGTCGTTATGAAAAAACCATGGATCACGCAGTTTGTATTAGATCTCATTGAAGAAAGAAGAAAATACAAGGCTGCGAAAACAGAAGAAGGACAGAATTGTTACAAGAGAATAAGGAACGAAATATGTCGTAAAGCGCGGAAGGCTAGAGAAACGTGGATGAAAAATATTTGTGGAGACATACAAAACAATCTTAAGCATGAAAAAGTAGAGGCCGCCTAAAGGATAGTGAGGAACCACTTTAAGGAAAGGGGCGTAAGATGTAATACCCTTAGGGACAAAAACGGAGAACTAATGATTGCAAACGAAGACAAAGGGAAGAAATGGAATGAATATATGGAAGATTTATACAAAGGAAGCAGCCTAAGAACGAATGCTAGCGAAAACGAGAGGGAAGTGGATGCCGATGACATGGGAGCCCCAATTTTAAGATCAGATTTTGATGCGGCTGTTAGAGACCTTAGGATAAATAAAGCGTCTGGCATTGATGATATTCCCGCAGAGGTAATTAAAACTGCAGGAGGGAAGACGTTGAACCAGCTATACAAAATCATTGATGAAATGTATTCTACCGGTGTGATACCAAAGGACTTCGAGAGGAACATTATAATCCCTATTCCTAAGAAGAAAAGAGCGGAGAAGTGCGAAGATTTTAGGATCATAAGCCTAACTACACATGCGTCGAAGATGCTGACAAGGATCATCTATAGAAGAATAGAACGAAGAGCAGAAGAGTTCTTGGATGAGGACCAATTAGGATTCAGAAAAAAACAAAGGCACAAGGGAAGCAATATTGGCCTTTAGACTGCTCATAGAGAAGAGAATGGAAAAGAACAAGCTAACGTTCGTTGCGTTCGTTGACTTAGAGAAGGCATTTGACAACGTGGATTGGAGCACAATGCTTGGAATCCTATAGGAAATTGGGGTTCTTTACAATGACAGAAGAATCATTCACAGTTTATAAAAAAAAAACAAGTAGCGGTGATAAAATCAGGGCCCAGCTGTGAAGAAGCAAGAATAAGGAAAGGAGTGCGACAAGGCTGTACATTTTCTCCCGTAATTTTCAATGTTTACATTGAGAAAGCCATTAATTAAATCAAAGAAAAGGTATTGGGAGTGAATATCCATGGAGAAAATATTAGCATGCTAAGATTTGCCGATGACATAGCTGTTATAGCAGAAACAGAGAAGGATTTGAAAAATATTCTGGTTAATATGGGTAGGGTAATGGGTGAATATCAACTGAAAATAAGCACGAAGAAAACCAAGATATTGGTATGCAGCAGAAGAAAATAAGTCAAGACTAACATTAAAATAGGGAAGCAAAAACTGATAGAGGTGGATGAATTCGGTTATTTGGGAAGCAAGATAACTAGTGACGGGAGAAGCAAGAAAGGAATTATCAGCAGAATAGCTCAGGCGAAGAGAGCATTCCACCAAAAGAGAGACCTGCTTACAGCGGGAAACTTAAATATGGAAGTAAAGAAACAATTTATAAGAACCTACGTTTGGAGTATGCTCCTATACGTAAGTGAGGCGTGGACAATGACCGCAGCGGAGAAAGCAAGGAAATGCGGTCGAAATGCGGTGCTACAGAAGAATGATGAAGATCAAATGGATCGACCGAGTTAGTAACGAGGAAGTCCTAAGAAGAGTAGGAGAGAGGAGAAGCCTCATGAAAACCTTAACAAGAAGACGGAACAACCTTATTGGCCACATATTGAGACATGATGGCCTGATGAAGACAATCATCGAGGGACAAGTGGAAGGCAAGAACGGAAAAGGAAGACCTCGAACAAAATATATGGAACAAGTAAAGAAGAATGTGAAAGAGAAGAAATACGTAGGCTGTGTGAAGAGATAAGCTGATAGGAGAACTGAGTGGAGATCTGCGTCAAACCAATCTTAGGATTGTTGACCAGTGATGATGATGATGATATCAAATTCGTGCCTTAATGATGACTTCTAAAGAGTTGAAACCATGGTATGCAATTAAAAACTTTCTGTGGAAAATTATTAAGGGATTTTTGTTTCAAATAATGGCAAATTTTCGTTGTGATTCGATACTACATCATGTCAAGACCTTCTCTTCAAAGCATCAACTTATTATAAATAAGAAGCATGGAAATTCATATTTTCTGCGGCACTCTGAATAGCGGCGGGTCTTTGGGTGGAAATAACTTAAAACAAGGAGAGACGGAGAAGAGTAAGAAGCTTGGAAACAAAATTATAGCAACTGATTTATCAGAAAGTGGAAAAGAGACCTAGTGCTAAAGGAGAATGCTGAGTATGCGATGGACGGATACCTACGCAAGGAGTAAGTAGCATTTAAAGAGTAAGAAAATAAAAAGAAACTATGGATCGCCGTACGCCAAAGAAGTCCACGGTAGATTGGTCGCGTAATGAGACAGTGAGAAAAATAAAAGACATGTATGGAAAGAGCCCCTTGACGAAGACCACCAGTGCTATCGTTTTCAATAACATGCAGACACCCACGAGTCCCTTTAAACTGATTGGGTTGGGTCGGGTCGGCGAAAACTTGGACCAGGCGTGAGAAACGGGAGTGAAACTCCAGGGGCAAATAAAGGCCTTAGCTTATGGAATGCAAACTCACGGCCACATAAACGTTGGTAGGTGTATTCCATGCGCGGGGGTTGGAATCCGAAGTTTACATACCGTTTTAATTCTGTAAAAGATTCATTCTTAACATCAACACAACCGATGCAGGTATCATATGACTCAAGGAAAAGGTAACGCTGAATTTTCTTAAACGACTACATTTACTAAAATGATGACTATCTTCTTTAGCATTTTACTTCTAAGCAGATTCATTCACTAATTGTGAAGGAAACAGCGGGGGAAGTGGCAGTGGTTGTATCTTTGAGTCCTTACGGCTAATTACTGTCAAATCTCCGCAGAGTAAAATTTCTACACATAATATCGATAATTATCAATAAATTGGACCTCATACCTCAACAGACAGGAATATTTTGGCTCATATGAAATTTATGGCCGAATGGATATCATCCATTCCGGTCATTCGTGTTTAATAATTAATAGTCAATGGATTATTTCGGTCGAAAGAGTTCATATACCTATTTGTTTCCACCTGATCCTTACGTATAACTACAGTTCACCCACACACTGGAAAGAGAACGTTGGCCCTTACAATTTTCCTACTTCCCGTAACTTCCCACGTAACTTCCAATAATTTTTCGTGGCCAAGCACCAGAAGTTTAAAACTATGGTTATGAACGAATTACAATCATTTTGCATTCTTCAAGATTGTCAAAGTGATTAATAGTAGTGAGTCTGGTTATTTCGTGGGAATATCAGATAATATGAGTAGGAATTTTACTCATTGGAGATTTGGCAGTAAATAGTCGCGAGGACACGAAAACACGACCACTCCCTCTTCCCTCTCTTATTCTTTCTCAATGAAAGAATCTGGTTAGAAACAAATGCGTGAAGGTAGATGCATTCGTCATTTAAATAAATTGAGTAGTTTGAGCATATTCAGCATTAACGTTTTCTTGAGTCAGCCGTATCGATTGTATCGATCTTAAGAATTTTTCATCTACAATATGAAAAAAGTCTGTCAACTTCGGATACGAACTCTCCCACAACTTCACCGCAATTTCCGCGCACGGAATAAACCTACTTGGCTACAGAGGCACAAACGGTGAGACCAAATATGAATCTAAATAAAGGTAAGTAAAACCTCGCCTTAAAGAAAACACTCCGACGGCGGAAGGTGCGCGCGGACTTCACTTCCCTCAGTGCATCCGATTCGCCGCTGCCGTTTGAATGTCGTTTCGTTATCCTGGTCGCATTTTAGTCCGTCCTTGTCGGCTCTTGGGTGCGCGAGAGCTAAGCACTGCAGTTTGCCTCATATGCCCACCTTTTCCAAGTTTTCATCGACCCTCAGTAAAACGGGCCACGTGGGTGTCTACATATCATTGAAAACGATAGCACCTTAGACAGATCGAGAGGAATTGGAGGAAGAAGAGCTTCACGGAGGCAAAATTACTTACGCTGGAAATGGAGGGCAGCGGTATGTATACCAATTTTACCATTGCAATACCACGACTGATAAATCCTCAAACTCCCTCCGACTGAAAACAAACGCAGCGGTCCACCACACCTCCCGCATGGAACGCCCTCGTATGCCAAAGCTCTCGCGCTGAAGCTGACGGATAATACGGGAATCGGATGAGAATTATGGATAAATAACGGAACTGGGGAGGCCCCTGGAATAAAAAATTACGCTCTAGTTATAGCAGCGGAAGAAAATTTAGCAGCATTCATTATTCTACTTGCAATTGGTCAGGAAAGGAGGACGCAAGAAGAATGGATACGGGGGACAAATGAGAACTGTCGGTGAACAGAGAAAATGTTATGGGCGAGAGAATGGGCGAGTCGAGATACTGAAGAGTGAGAGATTGGCGAGCATAATGAAGGGACGCAGAAATAGAACAGGATATGGTCAGCAACAACAGCAGTGGATTCACGCCATACCATAGCATTTCCTTCATATTTTCCAAAGAAAAAAATCTGTTAAATTCAAGTCGTCTTATAGGTCAGTATATTCCTCTTTCCTCAAAGAATGATTCTTTAGTTCTTACATTCTAAGTGATAATTCTCTTTCACTAAAGCCCACCAAAGTACGAGGATTAGCTTAAGAGGTTGATGATCGGCAGAATGTTTGGTCATTTCCCGACCGCTTAGCCGACACATATTTGGTTTTGCCATACAATCCGTTGCAGTGGCGCAGCGAGGGGGGGGTTCTGGGGGTTAAACCACCCCCCCCCCCCCCGCCAGAGCTATGATAAATGCTTAATTTTAATCCATTTTACTTAATTGGATTGATATTTCTAATAGAATAGTGTAAGGATTAATAAAACATCCCTTAGAAAGCCGTAAAACTCACCATTTTGAACCATTTATCTAAAAATTCCGTAATTTATTAATCTCGCACCTACCGCTTATCCTGGTGGGTATTCCATACCCCCAAACACCCCGGTATTAGTTGCACCTAAACCCCCTCCCCCCAGCCTTAATTCCTGGCTGAGCCCCTCATCCGTTGAATAGGAATCCCGTAAACAAATACTCGAGCACTCACGAGAATTATCTTTTACGGCTCTAATCTCGAAATTAAACATACTTTCATAATATTTCTCCTCATTCTAGCGTACCCATCTCGCGATACCACTGTTGAAAGGAGTAAATCAGCCCTTTCTTTGGTTGCCTCCCCTCTGGTGAGGAAAGAAACAAATGGACGGAGGGAAAATCCAAAGCGCAGCAGAAAAGCCACATAACTTATACATTGCATCGTTGTTAGTGTTAGAATCAACATAACTGGCGCTTACTTTTTTACTATATTCTGAAGAGAATTAAAACTGGTTCCGATATTTATATCGACATCATCAAGTATGCCAACTTGGTATGACGGAATTTTCGCTTATGAATGGAGGTATGAACTCAAGACTGTTGGCGGGTACTTTTAACACGAAATTAAGAAAAATGCCAATTGATTTGAATCAAAAATGTCCAAATTTAAAACTTAAGTTATTGGCATTACTTAAATGGTGTTCTTAACCTTAAACAAGGAGGTTATAAAAAAAACCTATATTAATCATTACTACCCAATAAACGGTAGGTTGGGGATGCTACTAAAATCTTATAATTTAAAATAATACTCAGATTGAAACCCTGTCGGTATCATTTTTATAAAAACTTAAAAATGCAACGTCCATCAATTTTACCTCTCAACACACATAATAAAGATGACAATGTACTTTTTTAATCCGTCACAGCCTTAAACTCAATCGGTCGAACCTGACAGTGTTAGGAGACATGTGACGGAGCGCTGAGGTCAAATTTTCGTAATAAAAAATGAACGCAAGCAAACACTCACCCTTCTGTAAGTTTCGTCGACTCGAAGTCTCAGGATCTCTCCTGCTTGAAAGCAATGCCCCTCCCTTTCTTCGAGAACACCACGATGTCGAGAGCACGCTGCACACCCACTGACAATCTGAGCGAACGCGGGAGGGCCTCGCTTTCGGCTCCGCGGATGCTACTGATAGTAGCCGTCAAAGCGCGGTGCTTCCTTCTCCCCGTCTCCGATAGATGGAGCTACCGGCACGCGTGCGCGCCTCTGCCGAGAGGGTGGGATGAGTAGGAGTGGAGGGGGAGCGGAGGGGGCTGTTGACAAGTAAACAAAGCGAGCGCGCCGCGGACGAGGCGCTAATCACTCCCGATAATTAACAAAACTATTTCCGCCCAAGTTATAGCTGAGTGGAAGGCGACGCAGCAAACTGTTTCACTGATCAATGCACATCCACGTGATTCGGGAGAAACTTAAGTGGGAATTTCCACATCTAAACAGCCAGACAACTATCATTCAATTCAGTGTAGTGATCTAACAATCTCGTGATATTTAAACAAACAAACTATTTACGGGCATCGGGTGGTGTGGCGCTATATGACTTCCCACTAATTGGGCTCGGGTTCAAATCCCACCGTTGGCAGACAGGCGGGGCTCGTTCTGGTTTGCAGGATTGAGAGTGGCTTTCGCACCCTGCAATGGGACACACTCTTCAGAGACTAGTGACGGGTCGTTCGTGATCGATTCGTTCAAATACTTGAATCACCAACTGACTCCAATGACCAGGGATGCCGACTTAAAAAAAATATTGGGGGGGCCCAAACCGGGGATCTTGCCCCGGGAAATTTTATAAGTAGTGAGTTTCCACTTTTTAAAGCATTTTAGAAGAGTCATATGATCAACGTTAGAACCCTGATAACTCGAATCTCGATATTTGGACTCTCCGGGAAAAATCGACAAGCCTGACAGATTTTTTCTCACACCCATAACGAATTTTTGAGGGGGCTCGAGTCCCCTCAGGCCCCATGGAGTCGGCGCCACTGCCAATGGCTCATGTTTCATTCCGCAAAATAAAGTCGATCATCGATAAGCCAGACTTCCAGGTTATTCAGTGACTAATTCTGATTATTTACTTTTGGTGTGAATAGATCTGCCGTTTTGCTTTTATGAAGTTGGTTGATGCGTTCATCCGAATAATTCCAGATAATCGTTTTTTTCACCCACTTCCCATCATAGTTTTAAGTTCCGTGCTGTCATAGCAACGAATTTGTTGAAAATCTATTGATTTTCAAAGAAATTATAATTATCTGGAAATATGCCCATGCACGCAAATACCATCAAGGTATTCCATTAAGTTTTTGTACATTTATATAGGTGTTATGAATCAGTTTCCGGAAGTTGTGCTTGTTTGCATTACCCTATGGTCACTGGTATAATATGGCATATTATCATATGTTATACATTATTTATTGTTATCATATCATATATTAAAAGATGAAGGCGGCACTGTTTGACCTACGCAGGTACTATCGGTCCACTGGTTATACGTTAGTTTATCACATTTTCGTGGCAATCTTCGTCGGCATAGGTATTTAAACCTACAGTAGGCAATGAACTCATAAAAAGTTCCTATTAAAAAGGAAACTCCCTTCCCTAGAAAAAAACTGTCTTCTCGCGGTTGAGCTTTAAGACACCGAGTGCGTTGCGGATGTTGGGTCGACCTCTAGACGTGGATGTTAGGGCAGGCGCGCACTAGCGCGACCACGACCAGTTTCAGCATTGCAACAAATGGAGCGACGCGCACCAGGCCAAGACCGACTCGTTGGTCGGACCCGAGTCGTCCGACCAAAATTTTGAATTTGGTCGTCCCCGACTCAGCGGTCGTTGCGGCCAGAAATTGCACACATTCTAATGGCGTAGTAACCATGGGCGAACCCAGCTGCCCCCTCCCCCCTAAAAGCGAAAATAAATTTAATTCAAAACAAAATATATGAACAAATTTTCCTTTTGAAGAAAAATGATATTAGTATAAGACATGGAACTAAAATAAAAATCATTAATTTTTAATGCAAATAATTATAAAAACTAATAAATTGCTGTCATAATTTACTTAAAATTTTGGTTTCCTTAACCTTTCCTGTCCAAAAAGGTTACAACTTGAACGACCTCGGCTAGTCCCCCCCCCCAGTTTTGATTCTGAGTACTCCCAACATTTACGACTGTAGTAAGTGTAGTGCTGCGATGTAGAAGGCAAGGAAAAACCACCACATAATACTCCCGAGAAGTCGCAGCTAATTCACTCACTTAATATCGTGACTCTATGGAATTCTCTCGAGTAGAATGTGATAGAATGTTAAGGATAGGAACATGGAACGTTGGATCACTTCGTACCTGCGGTAAGCTAGAGAACTTGAAGGTGGAGATGCGAAGAATGAACCTCGACGAATTAGGCATCAGGGAACTGAAGTGGCCTGAAGAGGAAGACTTTTGGAGTGGAAGCTACAGAATGATACACATAGCATCGCAATATCATTGCAAATTAGCATCGAGAAACATAACTTCTGACACCTTCTTTGAGGATAACGTGATTCGCCTTTCAGAAAGAATCCTTCCACTTTTAAAAAATGTTCTTCCAAAGGAGGCAGATGTGACTGGTATGGCAAGTCGACTACACATCATTTCAATAAGATACAGGGTTTTACGGCTCGCCCACCACGCCAGAGGATTTTCTGTCCTCTTAGTAATGTAAAAAAAATAAAAATAATGAAATTTCCCCTTCTCGTGTATATTTGTCAAATTTAATAATTCCAGCTGCAGTGCTATTTCTTCCAACAATAAGAAACAATTTAACCGTGGATTTGAGTAGTGAGAATAAAGTTCCATGGAGTTGTCAAAATCCTCCCATATGGAAGAAGCTAAATGTTCCACAGAGCAGGTGGAATTCAAACAAGGTTCTTCTGGGGCGTTAGAGCAAGCTTTCAGCATGGACAGCCTCTGTTGAATTTCTCTCGAGGTATTTTTCAATGCAACCTCTCTTGTTAGTCAATGTTCCTTGAATTGCGGCTCCAGAAGCGTGCTTTCTGAGAGGATAGGGTTTGCCTCTTTTTAATCAAATCGTATTTTCATTTGATCATTTATTTTTGTTGCCATTTACTTATGTCTTCAGGCCAGTTTGTCTCACTAGAAATTCTCTCTACATGCTTCTGCAGAGCTTTACTCACTAACATCACTTTCGATATTGTTACTTTATTCTAACTACTCAATTCCACTTAAGGTTCCTTAAAGTTAACTTTCTCTGGAGAGATGTCGTGGAACAGCATAACTAGTGACCAACGAAGATATCGCATAGCCCACAGTTTCATTCACAGAGTACTACACGTGTTTAAATTGTTATACAAAATAGTTTCTGGTGGTATCTGATGATGACTGTATAGCAATTGAAACACGCTCAGTACTCTGTAAATAAAATTGTGGGCAATGCGATATCTTCGTTGATCATTAAGGTGCCTTCTTAAATACTAGTGGCACCTCTTGGAAAGACATTACATACTTGGCTACACAGCCCACATTTTGCCTTTCTCGATCCCACTTCTGTCTGAATGATGTCCACAGCAAGCTTCGCTTTCACTTCTCCATGGCCCTTTAAAATGACGTTTAAATATAAGGACATATAATAAATAGTTTATACTTGTTCTCTAGTATGAGAATGAGTAGGTATCTCTACTTCTGGTATTACTTGTTTCAGAGCGAAATAACAAATTAATAAAAAGGGTCAGTTGTATTTAGTGTGCTAAATAGATAAACTATTACAAAAGCACGTGCGAATGTTTTCATAGAGCATGATTACCTCAAAACCCGTAAAACTCTCCGAAAAATATAAATTCAAAAAATAATTTTACGTATCTTCATTGCCAATTCGCTACCAACACTTAACTACAGGTGACGAATTATTTAAAATCATCAATTGGCAACAGTTTCTGTGGTACGTTCATTGTCATCAATTTGTGTAACCTCCCGATCGTACTTAGTTGAAGTTATGCGATTCGTTTCAATGGATAGGTCTTCATCCGTCTATGATCGGTGTTGATTGGATAAAGGGCTTCAATCTTGATTCCATGGTTCAATCAGGGATTTGAGTCAATCCCATTTCATCAATCAAAATTATTGAATAATGTACGACTTTAATTTCTCCTGGTGAATGCTATTGATGAATTCTTCTCGGGTTCTCAGCCAGGTTAATTCCTTCGTGTAAGGCGACGTTTCGAGAGACGACTTGTCTCCCATCTTCAAGGCCGTATTACTCTTTGAAAGTCAAATTTCACACTCAAACGATACGACCGTTTACCGAGGACAACAATACGGCTCAGGTGTCGTCCGATTGGCTGTAGGTCTTTTGATTTTCTTCGTATTCTTTCCTTATGTTTTTTTATAATCAGCTGTATAAAAAACACAATAAAAGAACATGAAGAATTTATTTAAGAGTTGTAGAGCTGTCGAGGCCAGTAAGTTCAGAGATCTGCCGAAAGGTGGCGCTATCATGTATCTCATGTAATAATATCGTTTTTAAAGTCGATAGGTCGTTCTAATGTCTTAGCCTAGGAGTTTCAGCTTTTGCATGAGTTGCATTCAGCCACCATAGTAGTCCAGGTGGGTGCCGAATACCTTTTCGTCAGCCGCGGCGGCCGACGTCTCCCGACTTGGCGGCGTAATCGGAGTGGATCGCTGCATCACGCAAACTTTCTTATGCGATAATTATATATCCTACCCTACCCTACTTTTTTTACTCAAACTGCGAGAGGATACGTCAAAATTGTTCTGGGATTTCTATGGAAAAAATGCAACTTTAAGTTTTCTGCGGACAATACCGTCTTTCAGCCATTTAGGGTACTACGTATGTCCGACATTGATTTTCGCTTATTCCATTGTTGAGTTTATTTTCCTTCTTGAACGAACAAAAAAGGGGTTACTTTGGTTGATTAAATGAATTAAGATGTAAAGAATTTTTTTTTGTAAAGCTAAAGCTAAGTTCTATAGTTCGTTCACGAAGATTCAAGATCCATTAATATCGCAGATCTAAATTCTAATAAAAATTTCCAAGGTTCCCAAATCTTGCAACTTAGGAAAAAATTACTTTGCGAAACTAGTTTGTTGCGAAAGACAATTTTCTGAAGGAAATAACGCTGTAAAACTGAGACGTCAAAACCTACTGCCTGAGCATGTAGAACAATTAGTTTTTTTTCTGCAGGAGTGTTTGAAAGAATAGAATAGTATGTTATTCATTAACGTATATAATCTTTATTACAATTGTACAAATGCGATTACTGAGGGCTCTTACGAGCAGTTTGGATTCATACATTAATTAAATTGAAGACATATTACTAGAGGTAAATTCATTTCAATTGTGCTTATAAAGTGTTTAAGACACGATAGTTTTCATTCGCCTCCTAATTTTGACACAATTGCCATCAACTTTCCTCATTGTCTCTTCCCTATTAGATCGAGCTCAGCACTCGGAATAGAAAATGCACGATGGAATAGGAAAAATGAGAATGTGTTGGATCATGCATTGATGCATTGCCTAGTTCAGGAATCGCCATGCTCGACTCGACTCGAAACTCACGATTAGTTTTCAACTCGACTCGAGATCAAAAAGTACTACTCGCACATCCCTAATTGTTTCCTATTCTGTCAGGGGAAAAACTGTATATTCCGAATAAACCCCACGCGTATAAAAATTGCTCCCCATCTCTGCTCACTACCTACTTTCCTGGCCTTCATTCTCTAGAGGATAACCTGAAGGACTTGTACCCCACTGTAACCACAGATCCACCTCCCAGATGTTCTCTGCTACACCAAGGATCACCCATAAATGACCACCAAATCTAAGCACCATTTTTAAAGCCATCCGCCCTCTTCAAAATCCCAGTTAGCCACCACCCTCACCGTGCAACCGTCCCAGATGCAAAACCTCATCTTGGAGTTTTGAAGGAGGACTCGCTGACAAAAAAGACATGCCTCCCCACATTTCCCTCCTTCAACCACACCACCCGCTTGAAAGTCTTGTCAACTGTCTCCTCTCCAGGGTCTCGCGCGATTCTCTCCCTCGCTCTCTTAACCTAACCTCACCCCCTCGGAGTCCGCTGCCATCAGGAAACTCCGAAAAATTCGAATATAGTGATTACCTCGAGCGACATAGGTTCCACGGTCGGAATCTACGATTACACCACGGAGTGCAACAGGCTATTAGGTGACTCCTCCTTAGTCTGACCCAAACTCTGATTTTCACAGGGAATTGAACAACGCCCTACTACAAAACAAAGGTCCCCTTGAGCAGTGGCGCAGCGAGGGAGGGAGGGAGGGTTTTGGGGGATAAACAACCCCCCCACCAGAGCTCACAATCAGATAAATTTTTAAGTTTAATCCATTTTACTTAATTGGATTGATAGTACTAATAAAATAGTGTAAGGATGAATAAAGTATCCCTCAGAAAGCCGCAAAACTCACCATTTTCAACCTTTTATCTTTAAAATTCCGCAATTTATTAATCTCGCACCTACCGCTTATCCTGGTGGGTATTCCATACACCCACGCACCCCGGTATTAGTTGCACCAAAACCCCCGCCCATCCTTAATTCCTAGCTTCGCCCCTGCCTCCGAGGGTCTAAGCCTGTCCGACATTTCCCTTCTTCCACCTTCTCACACCACTTCGCCATCTTTCTATATCCTTCCAAAAATTCATAAAGCTAATAACCCATAGATAGAACCCATGGCCGTCTCATTGATTCCGCCCAAAACTCTCCTACGGAGCGCATTTTTGCAAACGTCGATTTCTCTCTCCAACCCTTCGTCCAATCCCTTCCATCTTACATCAAAGATTCTCATGACTTCTTTTCAAGACTCAATTCTATTTCCCTCCCTCGCAATCCGCCAATCACCATGGCTACCATTGCTGCCACCTCACTGTGTATACCTTTATCCCTCATTCTGAAGCTCTCCGCCACTATCTTTCATAATGATCCACTCCTCAAAACCACAGCACTCTTCTTGATCTTTCCCATTTTATTCTCACCCACAACGCCTTCTCGTTTAATAAAAACTACTATCTGCAAGAGTCTGACTGTGAAATGGGAAGTACATCTACATTTACAAAATACCCTGAAATAATGCCCCTTTTCACTATATACCGCTGACATTTTTAAAAAAGAGCGTCAAGTTTTCATTTTTGAAAGAGCTGACTTTGATGGGTTTAAGAGTCATCTGAAAAATGCTTTCCCCGCGTTTCAAGAATCAATAATTAAGTTAAATGTAGAGGGTACTTGGAAAGCTTTTCTTTCGCTCGTAACTTCGGGAATAAATAGCTACATCCCTCGTAAAGCAGTTAAAGAAGGCAGCGAGCCGAGATGGTATGACGCAGAGGTGAGAAAACCATTGAGGAGACTGAGAGAGTGTCCTGCAAAAATGAAAAAAGTCAGCACGGATTTATCCGCTAATGAACGCGAGTTAATGATTAAAAAATATAATATGTCTAAATCCGCCACGAAGGAAGCGATGATTTCACGAATTTCAAAAGAAATACACTAGTAGAGCAGTTACCGGATAACCTAAAAGCATTTTGGTCTTATGTTAGGGAAGTTCAAGATAAACGATCTACCGTATGTTCGCTGAGAAACGATAATGGAGATGTGTTGACAAACAGTTCCGATGAAGCCAATTTATTGAATTCTTACTTCAAGAACGTATTGACAGAGCCTTCTGAGAACTTACCCGTGACAGTTGACAATCTCTGCCCACGACACGGAAAGTTATTAATAAAACTGAAATCTCACGGCTTAGATGAAGATGCCATTTCCTGGATAAAAGAACTTTTGAGCCACCGCGTGCAAAATAAAACCCATTTAACGGTTAGATTGGCCTGTTATTTCCCGAATATGTTTTTTCCACGATAGATCATTATTGAGTCTAACTCCTAGATTTTTCACGGATTCAACAGCCCCGAATTGGGTGCCCCGGATGATATAGCTATATTGTGGGGAGTTATTCTTCTTCCAGAAACTCACTACTACGCATTTTTCAAATTTAATTCTTACTGCAATGCATCGCACCACGTTAGGATAGCAGCAAGGTCGTTCGTTAGTTCATCCCTATCTTTGCTGGAATGGATTTCCCTGTAAACTAAAGCGTCAGTTGCAAATAATCGTAGCATACTGTGTACTACTCCGCCAATGTCGTTTATATAAAGAAGGAATAGGAGTGGGCCTATGACACTACTCTGAGGGACGAATGACTCTAACCTCGTTGGAAACCGTCTAATACTACTCTTGGCACGCGGTGGCTCAAAAGTTCTCTTATCCAGGCAATGACATCTTCATCTAAGCCGTAATATTTCAGTTTTATTAATAACTTTCCGTGGGGCACTTTATCAAATGCTTTTTTGAAATCAAGAAAAATTGCGTCCACTGGAATATTGTCCTCTCCGGAGAATAAAATATCGTGGGCGAAAAGCGCTAACTGGGTTTCGCATGATCTATTTTTCCTGAATCCATGGTGAGTTCTCATTAGCATGTTTTGTGCGTCTAGGTGTTTCATTACTGAGCTGTCTACGATGTGTTAAAGGACTTCGAATGAGATGGACGTTAAATATATCGGTCTGTAATTAGAAGTCGGAAAGTAGGAAACAGGAGGAGGAGCGGTAGTTTTCCATCGCCAATAAGGAGGTTAACCCACGTCATCCCACTGAATATTCTCTCAGCCCACGGTTTGCATGAGGTGCAGAGATCCCGCCTGGAGCCATCCGAGGACAGCTGTGAACGAGAGCCTGGAGATCCCGATAAGTAGAGCCACAATCCCGAACTACGAACGCCCCCACAAGTAAAGAGGAATCTTAACTTAAAGCCCCGTCGTCGTGATCCTGAAGAAATCCAGAATTTCGCCCCTTTTCAAGAACAGAAGAGCCCCTGTCCCCCCCGCTGAGGAGTCGCCCCCGCATTTTGCTCGCCCATCGCATTAAAATTTCTCGTTGTGTTATTTTTGATCAACAATTGTGTTCAAAGATCACTTTTTTGTTTCTTGTAGATTCATTTTTTGCCAAAGACTGATTAAAAAGGAAGTTTTTTTTTATGGCGTTGCCATATTTTGTTGAATTGATCATTTCGGTTATTATGTCTGGCCAGTTTGAAGAATATTAAATTATTATTTGTTTTATGTGTATCATGCCTTGTTTTTTCTGCATAAAATATTCTGTCGGATTCTAAATCTATATGTAAGCCTCGAATTTTCGATTCTAACGTTGTTTCCGACCGTATATGACCACGTAGAGCTGTTTTGAAAGTCGCAGACGACCGTATGCTTCCTTGACGTGTGCGCTTGAATATAATGTTGCATTGCTTTAACCTTCGGTGAGGCATGACGTACTAAGTAATGAGAGGGATTTGATCGGGACGTAATGTATACCGGGAAACCACTCTAAAGGTACGTTATCTTAGATGCGTTTCAGGCGAGGAGACGCGTCTAATCGGGATCTTCAGCCAACCAGAAGCCCGAAATCCTCCTTGGCGTGAGTTCTCGCGAGACGCCTGAACTTCGCCAACATGGCTGTTTGCGTCAACCTTTATCTCCGTTGATCAATTCATAACATTCGAAATTAGGGAGAAATATACCTACGTATACAATTATAGAGACTACAGGTAGCGAAACAAATCTCAAATATAAAGACTGGAGGGAGATAGGAGTCTTTCTAGGAGTAATCTTTTTGGAATGGAATATACGGAGAACTTTAATTTCTAATGATTCTCAACGATTATGAATGTTGAACCTTGAGTGTCAGTATCATTGTGTTTGGCAGCAAAAAGTGTGTCGGGCCAGATGTCGCGTCCCTCCGGAACAAATATCACACCCACTGCAAATTGACGTGTGAAAGAGAGTAATGGGCTACCAGAGAAAATGTACAGAATAGGGTAGTTTCCTTCAAAGAAAACGAAAGGCATTGATGCGATTCCTTACCCATCATTAGTGCATTCATAATATACAAATTATTTGGTTTTATAAATCCCAGTTTAGACGAATGGCAACGGTCAATTTTAACCTCATTTGAAAAAGGCCAGATTGGCGCCCATGCGATTCCACTCCACGTAGCGTCACAGGGACCTAGTTTCTATACGAGTAAATAGGAGTTTTACATTGTCTGAGATTACCAATGCATGCATGAGGCACAGAGCTCAGGGAAACATCTCTTAATAATCACACATTGCAAATACCTAAGTTCGGAAAGTTTCCTTCGTTTAATAGGGGAATAATAATCCTTATTTAAGCCAAGCGCTACCTGCTAGCAGGGTACTCTGCTACTTGGTAGCAGCCTACGTCGTATCAGCGCTCAAGCCTCGCCCCAAGGTCACCTTACAAGGCGGCAGGGGGAACCAGAAATACGTCACACGGACTTTTCCCATCATTCCTACTTAGCCGTCGCGTTTTCGCGCGCTTGGAAATTTTCACTTTTTATTTAATCGCGACAAATAGATATGGCCATTTAAAAATCTAATAGCGTGAAATACGTACTCCACGAGTAATAATCTTTCTATTTAGACAATAAAAAAGTAATAGGATACCACCCTATTATACTTATTTGGGTTAGATGATCCACAAAAGATAAGCAACACAGCTACTGTGGAAGTATTCATGGTCTTCACGTTTCATTTTGTTCTGGCCGGAACATCCTTATATTTTTCTTTTCATTTGAATTTCCCTCCTTTCTTCTTTTTTCCCGCCTGCCTTGGTTTTTTTGTTTTGTGCCGTACTTTTTTGCCTAAAGAGGGCTTGAGTAGCCCCGGAAGAACAGGGCAGGCCTGCGGCACCGGTATTCATTCCTTCGCTTGTGTCCAGGCGAAGAGGACAGCTTTCGTTCATCTGTGTCCAGGCGAAAGGGACGCATCTTCATTCGCCTGATGTCAAAGGCGAAGGGGACGGCTTTTATCTCGCCGAAGCTCGGGCGAGGAGCGAGTGATCAACGGACGCCAAGGTAAGGCGGGATTCTTATTTTCTTTTCCACCCCCGTCATTTCTTCCGTTCACTTTATTTAATTCTTTGGTTTCCAGTCCCTCATTTCTCTTTCTAATTATTTTCGTCGTAAACGTAAAGGCCAAGTTCCGGCCCTGCATGACTTGCATTTCGGGCGGGACGCCACGACCCCGTGACGCGACACATTTGTTTTATAGTCGTTTCTCTGCAAGGGGGTTGAAAATATCTGGAGCGGGCACCACTGGTTTCGAGCGTGGAGCGAAGGGTGGCCGGAATGGGGGTGCTTGGGAAGAATAGCCACGCCCACTTTGATGACCAAAACATTGACAATCCCATAAGGGTCAATGCTTACTATGTGGTGAAATTTTTTGTTATAACTCTTTAATACATTAATATAACCCATGGAACGCACAATGTAAAACTTTTTTATTACTTCATTGGTAGGCATCGCGAACATATGACTCAAATATCTTTTCCCAGGGAAAAATTAATAGCAATCACTACGGTTACGTTCTACAACCAGCTCAGCTGAAAATAAAATTTTGAGAGAGTAAAGCAATCATTTACCTGCAATTATAAAGGCATTGAATTTTATTGTAGCCAACGGAAATTAAGAAATACAATAATAAGGTACATTTTCAAGGATCCAGATCCTCCAGTAAAGTGGCTAACAGAAACAGAGTTTATACATTAACAGAATTACCGCGAACGATGAGAAAAATCCTATGACAATCACCGGCGAAATACTAATGATTATGGTAGCATTTTTCACTTAATTTCGTTCATTTTAGAACAAATCTTAGCCGCCTCAAAATATCAGTCGGAGACTGAGTCCAAAAATTGTCAAACTAAGATGTCGGAACCACGCCAAAAACTCGGAATCGGTGCCTCCAGATAAATTATAACGTCCATGAAGAAAGATTTGATGCTTTCCCGGCGAATGATGTGAGTAAACTTCTCTCGGGTTTCCCACCGGGTTAAAGGCTTCATAATGGCCGACGTTTCGAGCTCCGACTCGGCGCTCATCATCAGGGCTACTGGATGCTGTGATGCGGGAATGGGCCTGCTTATATGCTGCCCTCCTCCGGTCAGGTTCCTCGGGATTGGCTGGTAGTTTCCCGCCTGGTGGGGTTGACTCCGGATTGGTCTGTCCGTCGTATCGTCCTTTCCCTGTATTCGGTCAGTTTTTTTAGAACGGGTTTCCAAGTGCTGCTAAGGGAATACCCTGAATCGCGATTAAAGTTCTTCCTCTCCAGTTTAATTTCGATGGCTTCTTTGGTGAGACGGTCCCAAAAACTTTTGGCATGACAAAGTATCTCTGTTTTTTCAAATTGAATTTTATGGGCGTGTTCGACACTATGCTCAGCAATGGCAGATTTTTCTAGCTGACCAAGCCTCAGATGCCGCTTATGTTCTTTAAGCCTGGTTTCAATGGTGCGGCCAGTTTCTCCAATGTATGCCTCACCGCACTCGCAGGGGACACGGTAGATACCAGGAATCTTGAGACCGGCTGGGTCCTTCGCTCGTACCAGCTGTTCCTTCAATTTCATGGGAGGCTTGTGGATGGTCTCGATGTTGTGCCTCCTCAGATACTCAGGCATCTGAGGCTTGGTCAGCTAGAAAAATCTGCCATTGCTGAGCATAGTGTCGAACACGCCCATAAAATTCAATTTGAAAAAACAGAGATACTTTGTCATGCCAAAAGTTTTTGGGACCGTCTCACCAAAGAAGCCATCGAAATTAAACTGGAGAGGAAGAACTTTAATCGCGATTCAGGGTATTCCCTTAGCAGCACTTGGAAACCCGTTCTAAAAAAACTGACCGAATACAGGGAAAGGACGATACGACGGACAGACCAATCCGGAGTCAACCCCACCAGGCGGGAAACTACCAGCCAATCCCGAGGAACCTGACCGGAGGAGGGCAGCATATAAGCAGGCCCATTCCCGCATCACAGCATCCAGTAGCCCTGATGATGAGCGCCGAGTCGGAGCTCGAAACGTCGGCCATTATGAAGCCTTTAACCCGGTGGGAAACCCGAGAGAAGTTTACTCACGATAACGTCCATGTTTGTCTGCAGCAGAGAGCGGGCGGGCGGGAGACAGTGGGTTCGCCAGCGCATAGGTTCGCTTACATGACAATAGGGCACGCGAAGAATGACGCGTGCACGCCACACGCATTCATGAAAACGTACCCAAGAGAAATCGCTGCTGTCGTGCGATCCCGCCACGAAGTAATTAGCTGTTTTCGCTGCAGTGCAATCATGATTATGCTTCAAGACAGTGCAGTGTAGAACAGAATCTGAAGGAAAGCCACTCGTCAAATGGTTATCCGAAATCTTTTCATTTCAATACAGTAAATAAGAAAGTAAAAACATAATTGGGGAAGAACTGTTCGTGGTTTCTAGCTCAGAAAAATTCTAACTTTTGGAGGCGAATTATTTTGTACCGGATTTACGCTGCAGCGTCCAGTACAAGGGCTTAAATAAAAAACGCTGACAATAAGCAGGGAGCAAAGGCATAGCCACCTAGAGAGAAGGCCCGATCACAAGGGACAGCTGAGGCTCTGACGTCACCACGAGAAGTGCTCTGTTGTTCCGGCTGCCGTTGGAGACCACTTTGTTTTCGAGTGTATTTACGTTACGTTCTACCCACGGTCTTAGAATATGAGAGTTCTACCACATTTTTGGGATTTTTGTGGTGTTAGTTGGTGGAAATTGAAGTTTCTGAGGATAGTGAAGTTTGCTTTATTCTTGAATTTCAATCGCTGGGCTTAAGAAACGTATTTGTTAGGCATTTTTGCTAAACGTTCCTTTCGCGTGTGTAGTGCCGGGATGCGAAGAAAACTTCAGGAGTGGACCCGAAGTTCAAGTTTTTAGCTTTCCAAAAGATCCTGAGTTGAAGGAGTGTATTTGAGGGATGAGAAGAGACAATTTCACCTCCACGAAAAACAGTAAGGTATGTACCCTTTCTCACTGTAATTATTTGGATGTAATTTCTAGCTAGATGTGGCTTGGGGATGTTGACAGTACTGAAAGTGGCGATTTAAATCTAGAAGCGACAATTCAATAGGAAATTCTTGTATTTTAGCTGTATTTTTTGTATTATTTCGTTCAGTAAACGTGAGGTTGAAGGAGTTTCTGGGAATTATAATATAGAAGCCAAGTTTATAGTAACGATTAGTCTTCCTTATATTGCCCTCTGCTGTGCTATGCGTCTGAAACTCATTGTCAGTGAAACAGTGCTTATTTAACTATACTTTTGCAACTTAGAGTTGAAAAGCAATTTGAATTATTTACGCGATATGTTATGTACTTGGGTATTTTCGATAAAACTACCAGTCTTTTATTTTTGCCGTAGTACCTTATATTACGGGGGAAAGCACATAAATTTCTAGGATTCTTGAGTTCAAATTAATTTCAGCTTATGTAGCATTTCGTAAGACCAACGATATTTACTTGATTAATTTTATGGAAAGCATCTAATCACGAGATTTTCATGAGTCTCGTCAGAAACGTATATAGTATGTTATTTGTGTGTATGAACCACCGTGAATGAAAATATGCGTTTTTCTCTTACAATTGGTGCAATGAACCGTAATTTATCTGTGCCCGGCTTTCATCATCTAAAATTAACTTATGGTCTAGTTTTAAATAAAAAAATAAAAAAAGGTATATAATGATCTCCTATATTCACTGGCCTTGTCATTAGGGGCGTAGTCCAGTACAAGCTACCAGTGCTCCGAAGCGCTGGGAGCGAGTCTTTGCGTGGTCCAGTAGAAGCTACAAAAGCTCCCGTAGCATTCTCGTACGTCACGCATGACGTCACTACATTCGCTTCTCTCTCGCTACAAACGCTCCTGCGAAATAGGTGGGTGAGCTGGAGCGAACCGGTTTTCAGCGCGAATTTGAACGGGAAGGAAGGCAAAAGAAAATGGTGTTCATAACAATTGTGGACCTGGCCAGAAATAATATGACCATTTGGAGTTGACAGAAGAAGTCGCTAAGAGAGCCAGGATGGTAAATGCTGAAAACAAATGGCTAAAGAACTATTCCGGGGATATTACGGTGAGGCTAATGGCAGGAACTCAATGGTTTTACAATTCAGAGTCAATGTTCGCCACGGGCCAGATCGAGGAAGAAATTGAGCGGCAAGTCCAAGATATTTTATAAACTTTGTTGTTGTGATAATGAATTATATATAATATTATTTAATTATTAGTGGTTTAAGCTTGAGATAGCGAGAAGTGGAGATAGAAAATGACTATTCGAAATTAATATGGCATGTGGTGAGTGAACTTTCCGGTCGAAGCATTCCGTCTGTTACTTTTGCTAATATGCTACTTCTGTTAATTTTGTAAGTTATTTTGATTTATTTGTTATTTAGATCAATTATTAGTTATTTGAACTTGACATTGCGTGAAATTGAGATAGAATATGACTTCTTAGGTTAGGGTACGTGAACTTCCTGGTCAAAGTATTCCGTTTGTTGCTTTGTGGCGGCCAACCTTTCTCCATGAAGATTGTATTCTCTGTTCAATGATGATATCTTCCTCTAATCTCTTAAGTTTAATCAATTATTGATGTTCGGTTGTATTTTACTTGTGTATTTTTCTTAAGGTCAGGTTGACACGTATTGCATTGATGCTTAAGGCTTGTTGTTGACGAGATGGGTCCAAGTCTAGGACTGCTTTTGAGACTATCATACAATGTCATGAGTGCATGATAAATCGTAAAAATACACTCCACTTAAGGCCTTTTTACACCTACATAAACCCGTACGAGTCTAAATGTATGAACGCGAGAATGAACACGAAATACGTACCGTGCGGTTGCGTTGTTGCACGTTATGTGGTTACACGCGTAACCATACTCAACTTGTGCAAATGCATGAACGGAAAATTGAACCTGCTTTAGCTTGGTTCAAACATTCGTACATGTTCCGTTTCGGTCCACAAAAATCATTCACGCAAACAGGCATTAACTTGTACGTGTATCGTTTAAACGCAAGCTTTTAGGTGAGTTAAGTTAATTAGGCTTATTTTTGGTTTCATTGAAATTTCTCTAATTAGTATTTAATCAGTGTTATCTTCTTTTATATGTATCATGATCTGCTCTTGTTTAAGTTTATCACCCTGGTGTTAGAGGATTTGCAAACCAGTGGGTAAAATCTTCAGGACAAGCATCGGGTCGGTGGTGTCCGATCATGGTGTCCAATGAAGATCTAATATTAATTAGGTTTCTTGTGGTGTACCCCATGGTCATATTCTTTTTGTCATTTATATTACTGACCTCTCTAACAAGCTAAGTAAAGTACAAGGGGCTATAACAATCCCTGATTCAGGCGATCTAATATCCGAGCAGACGAACTAGTAAAACAAACGACTAACAAATGCTACAATCGCTCCAGCCATGATCCAGTAGGGTAGCACTGGGAGCGATAGGAGCGAAAGTGGACCACGAATCTGTAGCGTCTGAAGCGGGAGCACTTGGGAGCATTGGGAGCGTGTACTGGACTCCGCCCTAGATATATTTCTCATGCAGAAATGCCTGAAATTGGGAATGAAATAACTACGTAGTAATTTATATGGTATTTTCTTATTTATTAATTTTAGGGGTGTGAGCTTCACTTCACAGCTAGTGACATCAGGAAAGAATCTGTGGCCTTGCCGGAGAAGATGGGGAAGATAATTCGTGTTGAATTAAAGGTGCCCAAATGGTGAGGAGGGTGCCATTTCTTCATATTTACTGAACTATCATCTAGAAGACAGAATAACATAGTGGTTGAAGTGACATATAGGACTATGGTGGATTTGTTTTTTATAAGTGGATGATGTGACAATGGACATTCGTCGGAAAAACTATTTAAGATAGTTATTGTGACTTCTGCCAGTGCTCTTTTAAATAAGTTTTGTTCAAAATAGATTACCAGTATTTTTTTCATCAAATTAGTTCATGGCAGTAAGAGAAAATTGCAGGTATTACTGTGATTGACAAATGAAAATACAAAATATTTGTATTTTATTTCTGTGTTTTTTTCTTTCCTGCCACCAAAATTCCTTGTGGTGATTACTTCATGCATGTAAAGTAAGATCTGAGGTGTGATTTAAGAGATGTCGTGTTCTTCATACAAATGCTTATGCTGGTGATTTGGCAGGACTTTCAGATTTTTTATTAGATTGATACATCTACTGAAGTGACATTGAAACTTTTGCTCATCCCAAATAATTTTTAAAATACTTAAGCGCCTAGGACGAGTACGTTTTATTAGCTGAGGCTGGACTATGCGTAAATTTTGGCGGGCATTTTGATGTATTCGAGCGTAATAATAGCAGATGTGTCAACGATCTTATATTTCACAAGTAACTATCATTGAAAATCTTATTTCGTCAGGCTCTAAAGTAAGATTTTCATAGCCCATGGGCATATCTAATTCAGTGTCAAAATAAATAAGAATTCACTCTTAATTAATAGATCCATTTGGGAACTTGTGTGAACACCTTTTACTCTGCCAGAAAGAAATTATTTATCCAAGGAAAGTATATGGACTGCAACTAGGTTTAATCAAATACTTGACATCACCACTTAATGCTATCGACTTTCGAGACGCTTTTGTGTAGAAGAATAAAGTCTCTTTGGATGCAAAGAGCCTTTTCTAGATAGTTATTTCAGATTTTAATCTTGTTATGTGGTACTTCTAGTTCACAACGACAATTTATGAATCGGTTATAAATAGTTTTTTTTCTGGAGAGCGGCGAAGTTATATGGTACGTGGATTAGACGCAATATTAACGAATAACTTCAGATTGAAAAATATTTTTTTTATGCGTGTCAGTATTTTCTCGGAACCCGCTGACTATTTTCTTATTGACTGAGTAAATTAGGTATCAATTATCTTTTCATCACGGCGGCTAAACCACCGTCGCAGACAGAACCACGACTACTTCCATTCTGCCATTCTCTCTCTGGCGGTAGCACTACAATGAGTGACGTCACACGCCTGTGAACAGGCCTTCTCTCTAGGTGGCTGTGGCAAAGGCCCGTCAAGGGTGAAGGCCGGACGACAAGGAGTTTTTATTTTTGAGTCCCGTCACGTGCGTAGCGAGGGTACACCCAGGATCAAAACTAAGGGGGGCCATGATTGTTCAAGCTGTAGGCAAGCATGGAAAAGATGAACGAAATCAACATTTTAAGGAAACTGTAACAGCTCTTTATTAGTTTTCAAAATTATTTGCTTGAAAAAATATTATTTTCGTTAAAGACATTTGAGATTTCTGCTTCCCTTCCGCCCCTTGCTAGATACGCCCAACATTGGTGCAGAGCCTTCACAATGCAGTCGAGCGAGGGTTATTCATGAGCAAGAGAAGAAAGGTGCCGAGGAGAGAAAATAGGAAGAAGAGGCTCTTCAGCATCCTTTTATACCATTAAGTTAGCTCAATGTTATCTCAATGCTTGCTACTTTCTAATTTCCGCAAGGCTACGAATGCCCTTAGATAAAGGAAATTGCGTGTGATAACAGTTAAAGGTTTGTAAGTACCTAAATTAGTCTATACAGACAAGGGCGTACCCAGGATCACCCAGGATATGTACAGAGAATCCATTGGTCTTTAAATATCGATTCATGGGAAGAAAAGGACTGTGACTTTCATGGGTCAGTTTACAGGGTTTTCCCCTTGACTTATGGACGATAGGCAATATTGTGACTTCGTTGGTAGACCAATATGATGTAACGGCTCCTTTTCGTTGAAATGTGAGTAAACAGAGTTTTGTCATTAATCGGGACTCTCATCCTAAACTTCAATTTTCATATTGTCGAATATAGTTTAATAGTTGTAAATTAAACAGAATATCGATGCAATCAAGAAGAAAACGACGTGCATCACACACGATTTTGGCGCGGTGGGTTAGCGTGAAATGGATGGATGATGCAGAACTTAAGGAGAAATTGACATCACAGGATCATAAAACTCCACGTATTTACATCCTCCCCATGGTCCAACATAGAAGACGTATGTCCGAAGACTCTGAGGCCTACTGCTAGCGCCATCGATGCACCAGCAGCTTGTAAAACGTTTGTCAGGAATAATGCAGCCGAAAGTGGAAGAAGCCAAGTTACACGTGAGAGACTAACAACACTTTTTGAAGGTCATCGTTAACATCTGGTCAACTTTGACGTGGTGTCGCTTTTTACCAGCATTCGCTGTGACGAGGCCGTCAACATAATCAAAGAAGAGTTCAGCGAAAACATAGATAGGCTGACTGAGGTGTGCCTGACCAGCACCTTTTTTCGATGGAGGAATAACTTATATGAGCAGACATCCAGCGCAGCTGTGGGATTACCTATTTCGTCAGCGGTGGCGAAAATTTTTTTGCCAAACTTTGATACAATATCGTTTCAAAATGCGACATAAAGACTAATATCTCGTCAAGTAATATAGAAGATATTTTTATTGTATGGAGGCACGGCCAATCGGAGCAAAAAGAATTTTATCGCTACTTTAACAGTATAAACGACAATTTTTTTATGATGGAAGTAGAAAAATACGAACAAATTCCTTTCTTGGACGTATCGGTGCAAAGGTAAGAAGATGGAAATCTGGGTCATGCAGTAAACAGAAAAACCTCTTCAACCAACCGATATCACGATTGCTTCTCGCGTACATAAAGAACTAGCCTCAGAAATTGCCCCCTACTAGCAGTTAATATTCAGTCAAGCAACACGAAGTACCTAATGACTGGAAAATCGCTAATGTAACGCCAATATTTAAAAGTGGAGACAAGGAACAGCCATCTACTTACAGGCCGATATCTTTAACGTCCATCTCTTGCAAAGTCCTTGAACACATCGTAGTCAGCTCAGTAATGAAACACCTGGACACACAAAACTTATTCATGGGAACTCAACATGGATTCAGGAAAAGCAGATCGTGCGAAACTCAGTTAGCGCTTTTCGCCCACGATATTTTAGTCTCCGGGGAAGACAACATTCCAGTAGACGCGATTTTTCTTGATTTCAAAAAGGCATGTGATAAAGTACCTCACGGAAAGTTAATAATAAAACTGAAATCTTATGGTCTAGACGAAGATGTCATTTCCTGGATTAGAGAATTTTTGAGCGACCGCGTCCATAGAGTAGTATTAGACGGTGCAGTCTCCAATGAGGTTAGAGTCACTTCTGGCGTTCCTCAGGGTAGTGTCATAGGCCCACTCATATTCCTTCTTTATATAAACGACATTGGCGTAGTAGTGCAGAGTAAGTTACGATTATTTGCAGACGACGCTGTAGTTTACAGAGAAATCCGTTCCAGCAAAGGTATAGATGAACTAACGAATGACCTTGCTGCTACCCAAGCTTGGTGCGATGCTTGGCAGTTAGAATTAAATTTGGAAAAATGCGTCGTAATGAATTTCTGGAAGAAGAATAACTCCCTACAACGTAGCTATATCATTCGGGGCACCCAATTAAAGGCAGCTGAATCCGTGAAATATCAAGGAGTTAGACTCAATAATGAATGATCTATCGTGGAATAAACATATTCGAGAAATAACCGGTCAAGCTAATCGTAAAATGGGTTTTGTTAAAAGAATACTAGGAAAGTGCGACGACAAAGTGAGAGAAATTAGCTACTTTTCCCTCGTATGACCACATTTGGAATACGCTGCCAGTGTTTGGGACCCTCATGAAAAAGGCTTAATAACAGAGTTAGAACGCGTGCAAAGAAGAGCTGCCAGGTATGTGAAAGGTCGTTACGATAGTCTTGTTAGTGTAACTGATAAACTTAAATAGATAACTAATTTTAACTCCTCTTAGATAAACTCGGATGCGAATCTCTGTCGGACCGTAGATTGAAAAATAGACTAAACCTTTTAGATAAATTAAAGAGCAGTGTCTTTTCTGACGAAGTTAACCATATATTACGGACGCCAACATACTACGGAAGATCAGATCATATAAATAAAATAAGAGAGATAGATTGTAGAACAGACAGATTCCGAATGTCATTTTTTCCACGATCAATTAGAGATTATAACGGCAGCAATAGAACTCGTAAATAGATTGCATGACTTGTAGTGTAGCCTATTAACCTATGTAAAACTTAATGCACGTTTCTTAATTCAATTATTATTTCTAACAGCATATAGTAGTATAGTTTGTTATTACACGGGACGTTTTTTGGACGGTGTGGTGTGCATGTGGGAGTCCAAATGCATGCTGGTGATTGATCACCCCCTGCCAAACACCCTAGAGATGGCTCGCAGGGTATTATGTAGATGTAGATATCACAACGCAAATTCGCACCATCATCCTAAACAAGTAAATGCAGTGCTGAGTACAATTATCCAGCGTCCCCGCAGAATTAGTTACGAGACCAACTTTCCGGCCGAAAAACAAGGAGTGGAAGCCATTCCACAACAGAATGACGAAAGAGTAATTTCCAGATCGTTTTATAACATCATGACAAAGGATAAAGATGCCTCGGAATAAGAAGTTGAAACTCCGGACGAAGACAGCCCTTCAACCAAGAAATCCTTCCTCCCGTATATCCGTGTAGTAACAGATAAAATAGGTATCAAAAACTCCCCAGGTAGCATTCTGATGTTGGTCCAATGTCGATACGACGGCGGCATAGGTCATCTACAGGTCGGCCCGACATCGGGAGCCGAAGTCGGTCCATCGTCGAAATGATAACTTTTAGCCAGGCTACAGCCGACACGCAACCCGATGTCGGCCCTACATCGAACTGACATTGGCTCGACACCAAACCGACTTCAGCTCGACACCAAACCAACTTCGGTCTGACATCAAGCCGCTGTCGGCCTAACATTGGACCAACATCCACCTTTCACCGGCCCGATATGAAATCAACATAAGTTCGACATAGGCCCGACGTGAAGGCAACATAGGCCCAACACGAGAAACAGTATTGAGGTGACATACCCCAAATCTATTATCGTATGTGATATATTCATCTGACATCAAGTCAACATTAGCTCAGGATCGAATATACATTTGTGCCTTTGTAGAAATTTTATGACGTCTTCAAAGCAACATACAATCATTAAAATGATTTAGTTATGCAAGAGTAATTTGGAGCACCCTGAATTACTAGAAGCATTATCATATGTATGGAATTAGATTAAATTAAATTATTTCGAGTAACTAATATCACAAGAGAATATATGTAGGTAAGAGGATAAATCAAGAGGGAAGTTACCTATTTCAATGTGAAATTGATATCCAATCAGATATCTCAGACTCATATGCATATCAGAATCCAAGTAACTACCCACTCAGGGAAAACTTTTCTTGCTTTCCAACTGCTTTGAAACCCTTTTGAAACTGTTTTGAATCACCAAATTCTGTAATGGAACTGCTGTGGAACTCATTTCCAATCATTTGTGCCAAAAATTGGAAGCATGAAGAAATTTTGTAACTCATTTGTAATTTCCCTTCAAACTCCTTTGTGCAGAGTGTGTTCGTGTGGAACTGCTTTCTACACATTTGGAACCCCTTTTGAACGATTCGGCAGGATTTACAGACGTCATCATTCGTATTGTAACTGCTGTGTACTGAGAAGGTTCACGTGTAATTGCTTTCCATACGTTCGCAATTCCTGTTGAACGACTCCATGCGATTTATTGACGTCATCGTTTGTTTTGGGACTGTCGCCTACGCGCCAGCATACCATGGCCAAGTTCAGTCCGATTCGTCTGCCCGAGGAAACGAAAATTCTCTAATACATGCGATAGAAATTTACATATGAACGGAATATGACAGAACTGCTTAAGAAATAATAATCAAAAGTCAATGCTGGAAACGAAACTCCAAAATGTTCACTCGAATTAGTTTAAATAATAATTATTCTATTTTCCTTGTTGCTTATCGTATTTTTGGGCCGTTTTGGAGTGCGATAAGGTTATCATCACTACGTACCGAGAATCTTGGTTGCGTAAAGTAAGGTATTCAATAGCAACTTCATGGCAAACGTCGCGACGTTAATAATGGCGTTATTGGCATTTCCAAGTGGATTATTATTGTAAAAACATCAATGTATAGGCCTTCAAATTATATTTCGCACATAAATGTTGAATTTTACGGAAGTTTTTGAATTTTTTTCATTTCTTTCGTTCTTTAATATTAACGGAAAGGTATTGTTTTGAATCAATTTATATACATAAAACATACCGGTATTCCCGATCCCCGGGCAATGGTTTATCTCCATCTTTTGTTCTGCATACGGAATATATTTTATGACTTTTTCCGCCAAAAATTAATCCCTCCCTCGAAAATCCGTTTCAATGTCGCGGTATTGCGACAAGGTATAGGGAAAGGCCTTTTTTCGCATTTTGCGTCGAATATTTGGAAATTAAACATGGCGGTTTTAGAGGGCAAATATCCAGAAACGAAGGAATTTCATTCTGAAATGGACACTGACTGATCCTCGTCAACCACGTATTACAGGAGTTAAGCTCTCGGTTGGGGCTTTCTTGACCACCAAAGACACACTCGACCTTTCCAGCATTACCTATCCTGTGCTAAGTCTGCCAAGCTGGAAGGACATTCGCTTATGGCTAATTTTGGAAATGCAACGGGACTACTCATAGAGAAATGACTGGCATTGGTGACTTAGCATCATTTCAAAATGAAGTAACCGCCTCACTTCAAAACGCCATCATCGCCTGGGCTATATTTTCTAAATACATCACCATTAAATTCAAGGAAACTCTAAAAGCCATCTTGAACTTTTACAAAGCAGTTTGCATTGAGTACAAATGAGTTCCAAACGGGTTACCGACTGGTAAAAATGAGTTCCAAGACAGATGAACGAGTGCTATAAATCAGTTCCACTGCTAATTCCAAATGAGTTCCAAAGGTTGAAAATGTGTTCCATAGCAGTTTCCAATGGTAATCCAAAGCAGATCAAAATGTGTTACCTATGAGTAAGAAAGGTGTACAAATGAGTTGGTGACATGCAGTGATATGGTAGGACGCTATGATGCCATGAACTACTGAGTACCGTGTTTCAATTCCAAAGCAGTTCGAAAGCACATACAAATCAGTGGTTGCAAAGCAGATAAGTGACAGCCCTAATGTCTTACACGGCAGAAATTCTTCCCTGAGCAGGTAGCAAGCCTGTATCAGCTCAGCGTAGGCTCGAGCTGACATGGAATTTCAAAATCCAAATAACCATGCCAACTTTTGCATTAGCTTAAGTTAAAACCTTAAATTAAAATTATATTAATACTTAGGAAATTTATATAATTATATAATAATTTGGCAGAAAATCAGATATTAATTGCAATTTTGCAACCAGTTTGTCGTGACAATTGTTAAGCCTGTAAACTTGCTGCAAGCTTGAATCGAACCTCCTATTGTTATGGTTTTTCTAACTTACTGCAAACTTGTCACATCAAATCTGCTGCAAACATATCTGCTGGGTTATATCACGCACCACTCGTACTTCCCATATTATTTCTGCTGCTAATATGTCTCATCATGCGCAGAAAAAGCTATAGTCATTGGATTGGATTGGATTGGAGGAGGGTGCCATTACTTCAGTTATCAAACTATCTCCTAGAAGACAGAGAGACTTCTAGATCTGTATAAAAAAAGAAATCTACATCCACCATCTGGTGGGTGTGAATTTGTTTTCTTTTTTTGTAAGTGGATGTTGTGACAGTGGAAATTCATCGGAGAAACTATTGAAGATAGCTATTATGGCTTCTACCAGAGCTCTTTTAAATAATTTTTGTTCGAAAGAGAATAATAGTAATTGTTTCGCCAAGTTAGATGTGGGTTAGAAAAGAAAATTGCCGTTATTATTGTGATTGACTTCTGAAAATATATTATATCTTTATTGTATTTCTGTGTTTTTTCTTTACTGCCGCTGAAATTCCTTGTGGTCGTCACTTCATGCATAGTAAGTAAAGTTTTGATTAAAGAGATATCATGTTTTTTACAAATTTTTATGTTGATGATTTGGCGGGACTTACAGATTTTTTTATTAGGCTGATACATCTACTGAAGTGACATAGAGACTTCTGCTCATCCCGAATAATTTTTCAAATACTTTAGCGCCTGGTTCGGGTACGTTTTATTTGCTGAGGCTGAACTGTACGTAAATTTTTGCTTGCATTTTGATGAATTTGATTATAATAATAGCAGATGTGCAGGGGCTAATCCAGGATTTCCTTTTGAGGCCGTATCCAGAATTTTGTTCTGGGGGGGAGGGGGCACAAGGATACCTCGTACCTAATACAAAATGGACGCAATGGTCACGGGACCGTATTAAAAATCTCGCATATTTTTAAGGGTCTGGGGGAGCACGTGCCCCCATGCCCCCCCTCCCCCTAGATCCACCTATGCAGATGTGTCAACGATCTTGTTTCATTGGCAATTATCATTGAAAAAATCTTATTTCGTCAAGCTCCAGGATAAGCTTTTCAATGCTCATGGGCTATGTAATGTCTAATTTAGTGCCAAAATAAATAAGAATTTACTCTGAATTAATAAAACTGCTTGGGACCTTGTCTCACTCAGAGAACTTCTAATACCAACCTTTTTTGCTGGCATGATGGCGCCGCTACTGGCGCTGCTGTATTCCTGCGCGCTTCGTAGCGGACATTGACATGCTTCGTACACGGTTCGTCGACAGGCTGTACATGGATAGTATCCATTGACGAAAAGTGCCGGAGCAGCATTGTATCCCCTTGGGCAATGGAGACTACGAATTAGATACGGGGGGCGCTGTGCCGTCTGGATAGTTTCACACCCACTATTTGTGTAAAGACACTTACTCAGGGAAACAGTCTAAAATTGCCTTATACTGTAATAATGACCGGGAATAAGCTCAATTTGCAAAAACTAAGACTGAAAAATTCTCTATCCAATTCTTCTCATACCATTTCCCATTTCACATGCATATAAGTTGGCAGATTAAGTTAGTGCTTAATTTGTGTACTAAAATGATGCTCAACTAATAAATGAAAAAATAGTTAATTCATCCCATTAATTATTTACATGTCGAGGGCTATAAGGGCTATAACCATATTAAACCTATTTTTCAATTTTGGGATGCTAAATGAGAAATGACCCAGACGTGGTCCAAAATCAGTAGAAGACTTTATGGCAATATTTGGAGTCATTTCCCTAAAAATAGGTCGTATCGCATTATGGACCAGTATTAGCAAATCTTAAAAATCACTTGAATTGCTAACTCACATTCATGTATCATATATATGTATAGAAAAGTATTGCAAAGGCTAAGAAATTCCCTAGCACATTCCTATAGTAAAAGCAAGGAATAGTGACACATTCGATCTTGTTGTACATGAAAGATGGTAAAGCTAAAAACACCCTACTTTTACACCATCCTTTCTAATTCACAAAAAGTTTTTCAAATAGTTCATGTAGAAATAGAAAAAAGTTTCTCCACCTGTATAGAGGGCACAAATGTTAAGCCAGACAAACAAATCTAATAAATATTCTACTGCATAGTTTATCAGCAGAATGCTGAATACTCCACTGTCATGTATAATTTACCATGATAACTCTAATAGAATTAGTTACAGAACACAAGGAAATCAATTTAAATCAATGCACCCAGAGTGGCTTGTAGTCATATGCTTGGGGGTGGGGGATGGGGTGGCCAGGGGTGGCGACCCCCACCCCAACAGGCAACGGGGGTGGGGATCGCCACCCCAGGAACACTTTTGAAAACTTACATGCCTATAAATATATTTTACACCATGTTGGCACTATGAATTTCACTTTAAGCAGATGCAGTAATTACATTTCAATGTTAGATAAAAGTTTTAAATAATTTTATTATTCCTCTGAGCTTTGGGGGGGTCCAACCCCCCTAACCCCCTCTTTCACTAAGGTTTAACTCTGATGTCGGCCTGAGGTCGGTCCAACTTGGCCTTCATCGGCTGCTGTATGCTGTGAACCGATGTTGGTCCTACTTCGATCCGATGTCGTATATGTCGGCCGACACAAGCGACACGAAAACGATGTGGGGCCGACGAAGGATGCGACTGGGGTCCGCTTCAAGAGGAAGTACATGAACATAACCGGACGCCCCGTGAAAACCAGAATAGATAAGCACAATTCGACTGGGACCACCATTGAAGAGGTGGCGGTGAAATAAGAAGCCTCGGGACACGCGTTCAACTCCCATAATGCCAAGGTAATCGCCAAGGAGAAAAACTTCAAAACCCAGCGAATCCGGGAGGCGTTGGAAATAATGAAATGAGACCAGAATATCAACAGAGATTGTGGACTAAAACTCAGCCACACGTGGGATCTCCTGCTGTGAAATTATGCAAAATGCAATGACAACTCCATCATATGACCCCTCCCTTTTCAACCTCCTTCCCTCCACGAAAATCTATCCTTATTCCCTAAGAAAAAGTCTGAACTCCATTAAAACACAAGTAATGAGAAAAGTAATGAGACTGGCAATACTGCAAGCGAACTGGCAATGCTGAGTTTACCGGCCTGTGATTTGTTCATCTCCTCCACTACCTCAGTGCGAGTTTCAACTCCATACAGCTAACACATTGTTTTTGCCAGCACCATTAGTGAAGTTGTGCTTTTGTTGTGCATTACAAAAAATGAGCATCGGAATTTAGAGCAACGCACAGGGGTCCCACATCGAAAAAAGGTGGCCAAAATTAATAGCGTCGTAATTTTACCTAAAATAGCAACTAAAGTAGAAGTCCCTTTCAGATTTTGATCGTCTGAATCTGATTTTGGCATTATTTTTACGATATCTCTTCATTTTAGCATTTTTGAGTTGATATTATTTAAAGAATTTTTACAAAATCTCGATATATATCTCATTGCGATTGGCGACAACTTGGTATTCATGGAGAGCCTAAAACGGTATAATTTTAAGGTAAAAGACGTATAAATTGTAGCTAAAGCCCATTATAGAATTAGAGAACGGTGAGATTCGATCCCGCGACCATCAACATAGTCGGTGAGATACCAAAATCGGAAAAAATACTCGCATTTTTGGCTTCCATGTACTTGATAAGTCTAATTAGATGAAATAAAATGACTGATATTAAGAACATTGTGGAAAATAATGCTTAAATTTCAATAAAATCGCTTTCATGTATCACAAAAAACAAATTTCAAAAGAATTGTCGTCCGATATCACCCCATCGGACTCATTTTCGCTCTGCGAATCACTTACAATTAGCAAATTTTCACCTCACCTAATAGGCTGACCTCATTTTTTTGGAAATCCATATGTAATTAAAATATATGATTCAGATATTAAAAGGAGTCTTCGAAAGATATCTTCAGAATTTAACATTCTTGAGGATTTTCTCGTGCGCTGCTCTCGGAATTTCCTCATGTCTATGTTCCTGGCCTCCAATGCTTGCTCCGTTAAAACTTCAATAGTGAGAAAGGATTCTTTGGCAATTGTTGTTCCATGTATCAGCACTTTATGTACATACCATGATCAGCATATAATACCAACCATAATCGATGTACAGCTCAGCTATTTCCATGCAATATTGGCTGAAGGCTTCATTATTTATCTCATAGGCGCAGGATAGAAATTTTAATATCACTAAAAGTCTATTGATGTAGTCTTTCACTATAGTCTCTCATCGATACCTGTCATGAAAATTGCAAATCACATTAATAATTACATTTCATACAAATAATTACATTTCATACAAACATCTGTTCGTAGATTTTTCAAAATTATAGAAACGGGTCCAACATTTCTTACGTGTTGATTGTAATTTTATATTTACACATAATTTCATCTCGTCTGAAATGAAATCCTGAATTAAAACTCCACTTAGAAAAATATGATGATTGAGATTAATGAATGATTATTTTTTATACACTGCATATATTCGCCGACTGTGCATACACGGTAATCATTTACACTCTCTAGATGCGAGAGGGAGATATTGATATACTTCTGGAGGGAATTTCAATTCCTTGTATTTCGGGAAAAAATTCTTCGCATGAAACGCGTCAGAATATTTTTGGCATGCTTGATTTCATTCAATCGAAATCTTGTTTTCAAATATTCCACGACATATTCCTTCTTCTTCGCTTATGAATATTCTTTTCTCTCTGTATTTTTATTGTACACCGCAAGGAACGAAAAAATACAAATTACACTCACAATATACAAATTTAACAGGTCTATTTACGGCTGAAACGATGAAAGTGATTACAAAAGTTGTCTATTTTCAAACACTAAAAAACCGGAAATTATGAGTTCACATTGAATAAAAGATATACAAGCTTATATAGACTTGCCTCTGAGTTTCCGGCATATAATGAAATTTCAATGCCAAACATTGGCAAACCAAGTGTTTTAATTATCTGGACAGGAGAAGTTTCTCGAGTTAGCAGCGTTAACACAGTTCGGAGCACAGCACTTTTTCACTAAGAAAATAATAAAATAAAACTGAGTGGGAAATATTCACCACATCCATGCAATGGTTCTGGTGAGGGAGGCTTTCATCCTCATTCCGTTATTATATGAGAAAAAATGCACTTGCAAGATGCACGCACCCTTGGTGGGTTTAGACGAATTTTTCCTCCGAATTCCATCCTATCTACGTCTATGGGCTGTTGAAATGATCCTGTAAACAATTATTGGCATTAGGGAGCATTTATTTCTCTTAGCGCCAAGACCTTATTTCGGAGTAACGTGCTGACAACACTGCACAGCATGTAAGGGATCTCTTCTTTATAAAAATATGAGGAAAGTTTTGCAGAGAAAGCATCTTGTTATTACGGTAAGTTTCTCGCATAGTGACTTATGTAGTCGCTTTTGATCACTTATAATTTTTCTTATAAAGAGCATGAAAACTGGCCCTCATTGGTATTCATGGATATTTGAAGGTGAGTGCACAAACGAGAAGTGTGCATACGATAGGCGTGAAGCATTTGATGTACGTCATCTCACAGGATGTAGAATTATGCTAAGTATACACCATGCGAGTTCGACCACCGATACAGGAATATTTGAGCGATATGACGCCATTCTGTCTTCCGCCGGCCAGCCGCCCTCAGCGAAGCGGTGCACCGCTCAACTTAAAACCCTCTAGATGTCGGATAGGCAAGTACAGGCAAGATTTTTTGTCACCATTTTTTTGCACATACTCTTCCCAAGGATTCTGCCAAGAAATCTTCGAGGAGCACGGAGGAGCACAAAACTATATCGACACATTTGACTAAAAATAGGCCCAAAAATAGCTAACATTATAAATAATTAAAAATTTGTTATAATAAATTCTGAAACGAACAAAAAAACACTATAATATTGTGAAAAATTATGCAAACTTACCGTATTAAAATTGACAGATGAATCGCATGAAAATAAAATAGTCATTTATTAAGTTGAATTACCCTAAAATCGACTATTTCTACGCCTCGGGCGTTTTAGGCTGAACATGCTCATGTTTGACGGGTTACACAGGTTAACATAATAATCACACAGACCTATCAGGTGCGAAATATTGTAGGCCATATCCTGTAGAATCCGAATACGTAATTCAAAACTTCCACGTTAAGAGTCGAAAAAATGACTTTTGGCCAGCTTTTTTCGATTTGTGTGTGTGATAAAGTGCTGAGTTAAACTTGGTGAATCCGCGAGTGTGACTTTTGAAAAGTTGAAACTGGCATATGGCGAGCATAGCTTATCAAGAGCACAAGATTTCCGCTGGCACAAATCATTTGTGGAAGGCCGAGAACGCGTTGAAGATGAACCTCGCTCGGGAAGACCTTCAACTTCAAACACTAACGAAAACGTTGGAAGTGTGAGTATTATTGTGAGCTCAGAACGTCGTTTAACATTAAGAATGATAAGTGAACAGTTAAATTTAAACACTTTCACCGTGCATCAAATTTTGACGGACGATTTGAACATGCGAAAGATTTCTGCCAAGAGTGATTCATGAGAGACCAGACAGGGCCGGCCCTAGCAGGTGCGGGCTAGGGGCGAACCTTCAGTGCGGGGCCCTTCACTTAAAATATTAAACTCTATACCCCATCTACAAACTCTTGCGTTTTGAATCCCTACTACTCTTTGGCTAAGTATGTGTTCCCCTCCCCAATTCAGACTTCGTAATTGCGCCGTTATGATACCTTTGATTCAAAACTATCGTATATTTTAATTTTTTTCACGAACGCGGGGCCCCCCAAAGCGCGGGGCCCGGGGCGGTCGCCCCGCCCTAAGGCCGGCCTTGAGACCGCAGACATTGCAGACAAGTGTATGCTACACAATGGCAATGTTCCATGCCTCAGGGCCATTTCCAATTATGAATTTTTGACCTCTAAATGCATTGCTGTTGTTCTTAAACCCCCCAAGTTCACCTGACTTGAGTCCTTGTGACTTTAAGTAAAAAGATATTAAACTTTGCATGTGACTTAAGTTATTAATTAATTATTTGTCATTACGACAAAAGTAAATGTAGCTCAAGATATATTTTGCGCCCCTCCCCCTTGAGTTTTTTCTGTATCCGCTACTGGTTTTGAGGCAACGTCTGTAACGAAATCTGTGTTTTTACAATTTGGGAGAAAAAGATCAATTGATTACTATAGGGCTTCGATATTTGAAAATATTGAACATGAAATAAGCCCTTATGTATTTTCTCCTTGACTTAATATTAAGCCAGGAGAGCCTTTTAAAGTGCGGGATAATGTGCTCATCTTGCCGTACATTAATTATTAATCTCACGCAAGAGTTCAAAGACGCTGTAACTTGATATTCAACTCTTCAGTGAAGTCACTGTACACAAAACTACAGCAGTTTAGGTGAGGAAAAAATTAGTAAAGGTACTAGTTTCTTTTTTTTTAGCTGAAGAGGCAAAAGATGCTCATGAATTTCTAATTGATCTAAAATTGCATTTATTGTGTTGGGTACCCTCATAGTGTGTTCCAATTCCAGGAAAGATTCATGGTTAATGTTGAGATAGGCGACTGCGGCGATAGTTATCAGTTTATCCACATTTATTCCTTCATAAAATCTCAGCTATGTTCATTCCAACCTTGTCAGATTTTTATAGATAATTTACATCACCATTAAAAATTATGCCCCACTATGCACCAGGCCCCAAACATAGAGGTCATATTTCCCGCAACACACTACAAGTAGTTTGTAAGGAAGTCGCTACGCGCGCATAGTCGCGTCGTCTGCTGCGGATTAACCTCCTCTCTGCCCCGATTGGTCTTCATTTACAGATCTTTAGCACTCCCTACTGGTAAAACAAAAGAAACATCTGGTGTACGTCTCATCGGACACTGTCTGCTAAATTGTAATAGTTTAGAAAGCTCAAGTAATCGGACTGCTAAAATTACAAGTGACAGACATTTACAACAAAAGGCACTGGCTTAATTAAGGCGTATATCAGCTTTTCGCCAAGTCCAGGTGTTTGAGGCACGATCAATTCATTCATCAACAGAAATATTAAGCGAAACCAATGGCCTCTGCTGACGGTAATTTTTTTCATGCTATTTATGATTACTTTCCTCTCAGTCGGGCGTTTTACCCGAGCATACTTAAATCATTTAGAATACGAATGTTTCAAATGGTTTTCTTTTGTTTTGATGAAGTATTTCCCACCCTTAAAATCCATTTCTAAACTCATTTTAACACAGCCAAAGCAGAAATCCTTGTGAAATACAATCATGATGTATTAAATATACAAGTTAATTGTACAAAAATTTAAAGCTTTGATATACGTTTAAGTGGTTAGTGTTTGTAATATCGGTATTTGTTGTTTCTTGATGCCCGTTCTATTTCCTTTAAGGGAATGATGATAAACCCAGCGTATCGGGAACGTTTTCGGAAATGCTGAACTCTTCAAAGATGGATGAGATATTGGAGGGAATGATTGGTTACTTCCAGAACTTTGGTTTTCATAGAGGGGAATCGGATAGCAAAAGCAAAGAGAAGGTATGTCAGTGGAAACACCTGTACCAGCTTTCTACATTATGCAGATAATGAGTCAAAATTAAATGGATTCTTCACTCTTAAGATTAATTTAACCCCATTAGGTCTTAGATGAGCCAACCCTGGATGGAATAGTGAAATATATACAGGACCAAAAGTGTAAAAACATTATAACAATGGCTGGAGCCGGTATATCAACATGTGAGTATACCTATATATGTACAAAAAGCAGATAAGGTGTGCTTGTCTCCAGAGAACATTCTGTGTAATGTATAGTGTTAAAGCTTATTGGAGTTAAGCATTGATATTACTTTCTTTGGTGTGCATATTGAAAAGCTTATATTTAAGGTTATTGGCTGCAATGAGTAATAGAAACCAAAATAAGGTAATTTATTTTTAGAATTTTACCTTTGTCGCCATGAACTTGGTCCCTTATTTCTACAAACTCATAGAAGTAATTTTTTTAAACGCGTTAGGAGTTACTAAAACCATTACCTACTGATCAAACATTCCAATTGCTCATTCCCACAAAGGGAGAATTGTTTAGTTGTTTTCTGGACTGGATTCTGGTACAGAATGATTTTGAACGCCCATCAATTCATAATTGTGTGAGCGCTTGGTGACAGTGGTGTGGAGAGGGGGAGGTGTGGGGGATCCGCACCCTCCCCGAAGTATAAAAACACAATTTCTTTCCTTCATAACAGAAAAATGTTGAAAAATCAAAAATTTACGAAAGATATCTTTTACAAATGAAATTGTTTCGATTATGAAAAATTTTAAAATTAGTTTAAAACTCTCTCCTCAGTACCCTGTTTTTATAAAATGTACCACCCTGGTTTTGCACCCCCCCTCCTTCCCCGAAAGAAATTCCTGGCTACACCTGCACTGCTTGGTCGTAGGTGTGAATCAATTTCAAACAATTCCAGCCGGCCCTCACTCTGGACTCAAGGTGCAAAAAAGTCATTGACGCTGTCGGCCCTAAAAACAATGACCCAATGCATAAGTATTGATCAGTCTTCATGCTCCTTCTCCCAATCAAAAACAGTACCTCTAACTTGTAAGATGAGATGGAAGGAGTTGGATGACAATTCCAAGTAATTAAGGGAACCACTTTAATTCACAGTACCAGAGTATGAAGTTCAAAAAGGGTATAGTTCACCATGAAGGGTATAGTTGTTAGAGTTAAAATTGCTCATGTAAGTGCACATCGTAAATAATGACAGTCAATGCTGTTATGAGTTGCAAAAACACTCATACTGAAATTTGGGTTATTTTTATGTATAAGGGACCTTCAGTGATTATGAAAATGTTTTCAAATAGGCTTTGAAACGGAATAATTAGAGAATATGAGAAATATGAGTAGCCTATTGATTATGTGACAAGAGTTTTGCAGTGATACATTCCATGTTGGTATTTTAGATTGCTTCCACTGTCTGCACTTCATTTCGGGTGGATTATTCATAACTACCAGTTGCCTAGCGTCAGGATTGATGCACTGTGATGTGTCAGCTCCAATTTAAATTGAAAGCAGGACACCTGCTTGCTAAGTTTAAGGCAATAATTAAAAAATGCTAGCTGGTGCAGTTTATTGAATGACTAGAGTGGTGCTAATTTTTTGATCTGCTGAGAAACTTTTTATTTCTTTGGATAGTTTTAGTGTGCTAGCCAAAAACGAAAAACTTGTAAGATATTTTCTGCCTTCTGTAAATATTTAAATTAAAGTAAATTTATCATGGACTCATAGATAGATATAATAGTGGATGGTAGTTTTTTCTATTTGAAGACAATGCATGAGTTGAGACTTGCCAAATAAGATGCATGATATTTTTTTTAAGCTGCCGGCATTCCTGACTTTAGAAGCCCAGGTTCCGGCCTCTATCACAATCTGGAAAAGTACAAGCTCCCAGATCCTCAAGCAATATTTGAGATTGACTTCTTTTTGGAGAACCCTCAGCCATTCTTTGCGCTTGCAAAGGAGCTCTATCCAGGTTCATTCAAGCCCACAATCAGCCATTACTTCTTGCGCATGCTGCATGACAAGGGCCTTCTCTTACGCCATTATACCCAGGTAAGTCATGAGTGCATTTTTGGGAAATTTTAGTTAAACAATGTTTTAAGGCCCTTCCCATGCAACTATGTATTGAATAGAAATCTCTTCCCTGTATCAGCAACCCTGGAGATAAATTTATTTTATTTATGTTTTTAAATTTTTATTTCCCTCAATTACCCAGAAAACAGCACAATGAGGCCTTTATATTGGGAATTTAACAGCAACTAACAATAATACACGTACATATCCATGGCCTGGATAGGGGAAAACCTTTCCAGGTGGACTCAAACCTGCCACCTTCCATATGGTAGGCGAGGATTTATCGCTGCCGCCATTGAGGCCTACCACAATTGCCCTACAAATATTCAGACTGTAGGGTGGGGTGTGATGAGATAAAAAGAGGCAAAATAGATGCAGGAGGGAAGTCGACTAAGTGTGTTTAATGCAGAAGGATAAAGAAACCATGGATTGCAGAGGAGAGGAGGAAATGAAAAAATGCTTTCAAAAAGCGAGATGAAAGGATGTATTGGGAAATAAATTACCTACTTCCTTCCACCATTCCCCAATGCAGTTACCCCAAGCAAAAACATTTGCCACTCTGACCACGAGTTCCTCAAGGTAATTCACAACTTTCTCATTCCAAAGAATCACCACAAAGAAGTACCACCCGCCCCTTGGAAATTCTTCTCTGCATGGTCTAAGGTTTGCTGGGAAGACATAAACCGCTCCCTTAACCTCAAACCCTGGTCAGTGCTCTCCTCTTTCACTCTCGAGTGAGGAATGGACTTCATATGGAATGTATGCCATCATTGTGAGAGCCATGAGCCCTTTGGAGGCGGTGGAGTTCTCTTTTTAGCATGACTGCTGGACTGAGCCCCAAGAGACTCTTCGGTCCCCTCTGTACGGAGCATTTTTGCAGGGCATTTGTTAAAAAGGGTCTCGCAGAGAATCACACACACTCAGCTCCAACCGTTTACTACCCTTTGGGACTCTGGATTAGGTCGGACTCCGAGGGCAGTTGGGCTCCCTCCTGTCTGGGTTTATGACCCTACTAGCTGCATTGGTTTGCGGTCATGGTCAACTTATGATTTGTTTATATGTATTTGCTACATGGTTAACTGTTGCTTGCACATAAATTGCAGACTGTGATTTGAATATCTTGGCTTTTTCTGAGCATTGTCAAGTTTTGAACGAAGCTCTACCATCAGTATTAACGGATTTAATGCATCAATCATTGCCATTCTGAAGATGTGGTCCCTCAAATTTCCTTGATTCCAAACCCTTCAACAAACCTCATTAACTATTTCTTCGAATTGCGTTAGTCAAGGTAAAAATTCCCTCGCTAGAAAAGCTCTGTGTCTGTTGCAGTTAGGGCAACTGTGGTATCACTCAGAAAATATGTGTCACGTGGGCATACAGAAAACCTGTGGAACTTCTCTGGAATTCATCGGTATTATTATGTATGTTTTTCTTAGAATATTTTAATGTCCCTCGTTTCATTTGGAGAACACCCTCCACCACAGGCTCACAGAGTTGCAGAGCTCCCCTGGAATTGCATCCATTGATATAATAATGTTTTCCTCAGAATGAGTGGAGTTCATTCTCATTCAAAAATTTCAAGACATTTGTTGTTGAGAGACATTTCCCATCCACAGTTATTGCTGGGGCTTTAACCCTTTAGCTGCGGGAGCATCAAAATTTTTCTGCCACTGTGTGCGGGACATGAACGGGGAAGATATTTTTCCGTCGACCCCGGGCGTGTGTCTAGCAGGTAGTGGACCCTCATAATCCGGGACTACCCACCCTACCCCCTGACGACAGACCATGAATACAATTGAGCCCTTTCAAAGAATAACAATTGGAATTGAAATATTTGATCGTTACTTTTTCTAAACTGAATGTAAATGAATTTTTTTCCTCAAATTTGGACAGCATGACATTTTTATGAGCGATTTGATATCAAACAGTAAAAAAATCCATTGATTTTTAACCATATTTCTCAATATTTCAACCATACTTCAGCCGATTTGAACTTTGGGGAGCATTTGGAACGTATGCTTGGATGCGGTAGGTAAAGGTAATGGATAATAAAGGTTATAATAGGCATTCTCATGAAGGTGGTCCGATATTACACCAGATGAGGAGCTGTCGAACTGGAAAATCGGAGGAGTAAAATCATCGGTCCTGGACCAAGAAGATGATGCGGATTCAATGTCTTTAGCCAAATTGAATGGACCACCATCGCCGGAATCATTTGCATCATCCTCATCCGTCTCAGTATCCCTGGTAGACACAGACACATCGGAAAAATTTCCGTCCTCACTCTCACAATCAGAGTCGAATAAAATATTGAGAACTTCATCCTGGAGAGAAACCTTTCTCCTTTTTGGCCGAGATGGCAAATTTTCACTATCCATAGTGAAAATAAATGAAGAGATTCACAATATGTAGTCACTCGAGTAGGTACTTGATTAGGAGCAAACGTACACCACCGAAACTCTGGAAAAACTGAGCAAAGATCAATAGAGCATGTGGAAAAGACAGGATATTCGAAGGGAAACCCATTCAGTGGGAAATCCAGAATGAGATTATAATACTCAAAGGAAAGAAATGTTCATGGTAATTACGCAGGTGCGACTGACCCACCACCGAAAGTATAAGAAAGAATAACCAATGCTTTCAAATAAGTTTCCCCGGCTAATGGACAATGACAAGATTAAAAAATTCCTAGGAAATGTAAGGATTCATTGGAATTGTTTTCTTCGTGAATATGCCGCGGAGAGCTGGGAGCTCTCTCCCTCGGTGAAGGGATAATCTGGGTAGCGCTCCCCGTGGTGAGGGTATCCAGTCCTCGAAAGACGCCTTTGTGCTCTCTGCCACTAGGTTGGGCCGAGTTCAAGCAACCGCGGAAAGGACGGCAATAAAATCCTAAGGAAATTCTGCCAGTGGTAAGAAAATCTGGTCAAACGTAGAAAAACGTTTTTCCCGCACTCACCATGCAGAACGTTTAAAAACGTTCCCGCAGCCTAAGGGTTAAAAAAAACAGCACCCACTAGTACGTGTGTTGTTTGCAGCAAGAATGGCACAAGATGCAAATCAAGATACATATATGTGTGAAATATGTGACGTAGGACTTTGTGTTGCTGCTTGCTTTAAGGTATTTCACACAAACGAAAAATATTAGTGAGTGATGGAATGGTTTATTCACCATAAAAATATCCACTACAAGCAAAATGTAAAAAATATACAAGAAACAAATCAATATTTTTAACTTTGCAAAATAAACTTTATAGGAAGCAAATCAGAAGAATAAATGAATTAAATTCAACAAATTTGACATGCAAAATATCAAGTAAACTATTCTGGGTATGCATTATCAAGTGCCTGTACTATAATTTTACTGAAATCAAGATATCAGTGAGTATTTATGGCTGAATTCTGTTGCAAGATGCTTCTCAAAAGACAAGTAATTCAAATCTAAATTTATATTTTTTGCAATAGGAACAAATATTATTTCTTAAAATGACTGAATAAACAATTTTGTGACCGCAGTCCCTTACTGCAAGGAGGGGTCCGGATACCTGCTCATGGATTTTGAGGGTAAGACCTAATGCCAGTGGCGGATACAGAAAACACTCAAGGGGGGGGCGCAAAAGATATATTGAGTTGCCTTTACTTTTATCGCGATAAAAAATAATCAAGTCACCGGCAGAGTAAAATACAATTTTAATTAAAGTAATTATACACATATATAAGACAATGCCATGTTATGATAAAAAAAGTCACAATCGTGGTTCTACAATGGTTGCCAATACGGCCGGACCCGCAAGGGAGGGGCGCGCGCCCCCCATGTGTATCCGCCACTGCCTAATGCCAGCTGCGTTGGGTCCTGAAACTAACGTAAGACATAGGCATGCCCACCGCCATCATAAAAGGGGGAGACAGAAGGAGGAAGATCTCTGATGGAAATTTTCGGCTTTCTTTTCCTGGATCAGGAAACATCCTGCTGAATATTTCGGACATTATTAGTGAAAGGGTGAAGGATTTTGCCCCTATAGGTAGTGGCACCCAGAACAAAGAAATGCCCCTCTTGGTTTGAATCGGACACCCTACACACTCTCAGAAACAAAAATCAAGTACCTCTACCTCTGGTACCTCTACAAGACCACTCCAACCGAACACTATCATCGCTCTTACACAGAGGTTGGTCGTTTTTCAAAAGCTCTTATTCATCTTGACAAGAAGGAATATATGCATGGTGTTTGCTCATCTATTACCTCCACCCCAGAAAAATTTCTGGCCTTTCGTGAATCGTCGCTGTAATCATTCCCGATGTCCAGGCACTGTTAGTTATGAAATCGATAATATGAGGGCTCTGAAGGACGAAACTTATTAAATTCTATTCTGATTGTTTAACGCCTGTATCCAATCTCCCTGCTATCCAAGACCACTCACTTACATCTAGCTGCGCCGTCTATCCCGCATTGAGACCAATCCATGGGAAGAATTTCACTTTTTTTCAAAATTACCTCTCCACCACTCACCAGGTCTTGATGGCCTCAGTCTTATCTTTATACATAACTGTGCCTCTTCCCTTCTTACAGTTCCAATGGGTGTCCTGTTGGATCCCTGCTTCACACTCAGTGTCTTTCTGCACCAATGGAAAATGCCAAACATGAAGTTGCTCCCTAATTATCGCTTGATTTTATTATCACCAATCCTATCCACTGCCAAACACGCAATCAACAAGATTTCATTTCTACTCTTTTTTTGTCTGACTAACCTAGCTGTCTTCCATCACCATACTATCAACTCAATTGCAAAAAATGCTCAACTCATTGCCATATTTCTTGATTTCTCCAGGGCCTTCAACTCTCTCAACTAAGGATGAGTCGCTTATTAATTTTTTTTGCTTCTCGGTACCGGTCTGGTTCTCCCGGACATCGTTTTCGATACTCGGTTCCTAGGATGAACTCTTTTTATCTGAATTAATGGCAACTATAAATGAACAATCGCAAGAAGTGAATGAAAATAATTTCACTTAAGTAGTAAACGGGTAGGAAAGCTCTATAAAAAACTTAAGATCATCTCCATAATTTTATACACCAAGAAAAAAAGTTTAAATAACACGTTGTTAAAGAATGCATGATTGACAAATATGTCTCATTACATCAGTCAGGCACTGGTTCTTTCTCCCAGTTTTGATTTTAAAAATTCAACATTTTTAAGCCTACCTGGGTCTAATCTATTCTTTTTTGGCAGAAATATTGCCTGCAGTACAGAAAAGGCATTCACTGAAAACAGTAGTGGACGATGTTGATTGTGAAGGGTCACACTGATATGCTTGGAGCACAGTTTACATGCTGCATTGTATAAGGATCAATAGTGAAACTCCCCCAACATCTGACAACATCATCCGTTAATTTGTTGTAAACTTGTGAGTCAGTTCAATATACATATATAGTGTATTCTGTGATGCAGTTTAAATTTTTCCTTTAATTGACTACTTATTCACATGCTTCACTGTCACAGCTCTTATATCCTCAACCATAAATTGATGTCTTGCAGCTAAATCTACGTACTATTGATTGTAAAAATCATCTCCTCAAAACAATTTGACCAGTAAAACTCACTGATGGCTGAAATATACCTACAATGCACTACGCTCTTTTTTGACGGTTTTTTGAGTTAGCTGCACAAATTTCCATGAATTCGCTCAGTCTATCACTTTAAAAGTAAATAAGAGTTACAGAATATATTTTGAACTGACTCACAAGTTAATCTTTCCCTTTCCTCCATTCTCTCGTCAGTTTAAATTAAGAATACACAAAACTTAGTGCCTATATTTCATGACTTGTGAGAGTTCTGATTTTTCATTAGCTTGCACTCACTTTGGATGAATTTGTATTTTTACTTCAATCGTGGTGTAGAACATTGACACACTGGAGAGAGTGGCTGGCATTCCTGGGGAGAAGCTGGTCGAGGCGCATGGAACTTTCCACACATCTCACTGTCTTAAGTGTAAGAAGGAGTACTCCTTGGAATGGATGAAAGGTTTGTATTCATTGATTTAGTGATTGCTATGAAGACTATTGTTGTATGCTGTCTAAATATCTCATGGGGAATGTGGCAACTGACTTATCTAGGATGAATAAGAATCTAGTATTGATGCAAGTGCTCCAGTATCAAATTAAGTACAATGGAGATTAAGGTACTCTTAGTAAATTAGAGGTATTTCTCTGGTCTTCCAGATATATTTACACTTTAACATTTGAATCTTGACCAGAGTATGATGTTCGTGATTGACAATATGTATTCCAATTTAAAGGGAGTGGCTTTTTTCATATGCTGCAAAACCTCTATATACACTGCATTTTGAAAGTAATGGATTAAAAAGTCCAATATCAAAGAAATAATGGAATGGAGGGGCATTGTTCACATGAAACACTGGCCAAAGCTTAATGAAATTTGAGTTAAATCAAGGAAGAACTTTCTGCTTTCACATTAATATTTATTCACAAATTTACGACCATGGTTTCAACGTTAGAGGTCATCATCAGGTGAACTCTACAGAGGTGCATCACATCCTTTTATGCGAGGCTAGGAGGGGGGGGGGGGGAGGAAGGTAACTCGGTTGAATGGATTGGTCAATAGAGAAGAGGGAGGGGGAAAGAACTTGGTCATACGGGAGAAGGGGGAGGAGGCTCCCTTAGGGAGGGTATGGCACGTGGAGGGGGGATGGTTCAGGTGAGAGAGAGGCCGAAGGGTTCGTCATTTCATTGTCAGCCCAGGGATTTAGGATTTTATGACCAAGTTCTTTCCCCCTCCCTCTTCTCTATTGACCAATCCGTTCAACCGAGTTACCTTCCTCCCTCCCCCTCCTAGCCTCGTATAAAAGGATGTGATGGACCTCTGTAGAGTTCACCTGATGATGACGTCTAACGTTGAAACCATGGTCGTAAATTTGTGAATATGTAGATATTAATGTGAAAGCACAAAGTTCTTCTTTTTAATTTTAAAATTAATCACTTTCACCAAGTTACGCCTCAAACAATCAATTTAAATCAAGGAAGCTGAATTTAGTTTTGTGCAAATGAAGGCTGTGCTGTGAATTTCAAATCCAAACATGATTTTGATGAAAATAGTTTCATTCAATCATATTGTTTTATGCTGAATTGTTGTGTGTATATTATTTTTAGAGAGAATATTTGCTGATGCAGTTCCTACTTGTGAAGACTGCAATGGAGTCGTGAAGCCTGACATTGTCTTCTTCGGTGAATCTTTGCCTGCCCGCTTCTCACAAAAAGTTTCAGAAGACTTTTCAAAATGTGACCTTTTGATAATCCTTGGGTCTTCTCTCATTGTGCAGCCTTTTGCCTCCATTATTGATCGGTGAGTATCCAACTAACTGAGAATTAAATTTTAAGTCAGTATACTCTATCTAGTTGAGTGATACAATGCATGCTCAGCTTGAAATGGGCCTTGACTTTTTTCAATATCGTTGATTTGTTGAGATGTTTGAGCTAAAGTAAAGGTTAATTCACTTAATATTGATTGGGGATCAGTAATAGAAAATGTTGAAATTATCTCACTTTGAATGTCAAAACACAATGCAGAATATCTCTCTAGTTCCAGACTGTTATTCTACGTGGGCAAACAATTGTAAATGAATGCACTAAGCTAATTAACCAGTTTATCTGATTTGCTGCTCTGACTCCTGCAACTTTGTGAGGAGTTACAGTAAAACCTCTTCACATTGTAATGGAGGGGACCAAAATTTGGGCAATTTGATGTATGGAGGTTCACTATAGAGAGGTGTAAGTGATAGGCACCATTTTTTCACATCCTTCAGAAATGGAAGGCACTACTGTCTTAAAACCATCATATTTATGTGTTTAAACAAACATGCTTGCATTAGCCAACATATATTTATTATATAATAATTACAGAAAGCGAGCGCTATCACATGAATTTTACCATGATTCGAGAGAAAATGATGTGATCTCTCTTAATTCAACAGTCACCTAAAATGATTAGGATGCATAGTTGGATACCTTTTTTCTTCTTTAATGTCAGGTATGCTCTCGTATTAAACAAAATGGCCACAACTAATGATTAATGTAAAAATTACAGCATATTTAAGGTGTATAAGAAAAAAAATAAGGGTGAAACATTTATTGCTGAAAATGTCATTCCAAGAACGTGATCGCGGCTACATTAATGGTCTCTAGTTGTCTCGGTATGATTTGCGGAGGTAGTTAGGCATGATAATGGTATGATATATAAGACACATTAATTTTCATTCATCTCCTAGTTCTGGCACAATTACCATCAACATTTCTCATTATCTTTTCTTTTTTACATCAAGCTAAGCATTGAGAATAGCCAAATTCTCAAGGGGATTGGAAAAATGGGAATTAGTTGACCTGCATACATTGTCATATTGCCAGATCGAGAAATGACCAAACTCAACTCGATATTCGTGAGTAGTTTTCAACTCGACACGAGATCAAAAAGCACTACTTGCACATCCCCAGTAACTGGTGATACTAAAGTGACATTATCCATTTACAATAAGTTATTCATCCATCTAGAGAACTTGACATTTTTTTTACAATCCGTCAATTACGACATACAGTCACTTTCAATAGTCATTCCACTGAGGATTGATTTGGCTTGATTGGGTTTTGAAAATAGTGCAATTTGACTACTTTAACCCTCGCTAAGAGCCCTAAACACGATTTCAGAGGTAGGAGGGCCCCGTTGTTCCTCTCCTTCCCAAATTCCACCACCGAAGAAAGCGGTAAAGAATTTAAGGTTTCTCTGGCGAGTAATCTATCACGTGAACAAGAGGGAGGGATATCTGACTCGTTTGGTAGACTGCACATTTGTGTACTACAGATCAAATTTTCAGGGCATTTCGAGCATAATACTCCAGTACGTTTTCTCCCCATCGTCTTGTGAAAAATATGTAAATATATAGTAAACATATGTTAATATGGTTGTTTGCGTCATGGCTACCATACATGCTCACGTTCACCCATGTCGGCCGCAAAGGATTTTCAGTCATTTTTCAATGTTCACAAGTGAAATAGCAGTTACACCCCTAATTTAAGTTTATTCCGAGTACAAGCGGTGCGTACATTTTGAATACAGCAACTTATTCCCATACTATAAATATAAAATATGAAGTATTTTAATTTTTTACCTGGCAAAAACTACCGGTAAGGCAAATGTTCTGTGAGAGAAGATAATTGGATAATTTTTGCATTATATTTTTCAGATGAGTAATCGGATTGTCTTGATTTGCTGTTAAGGTAAATATAATTTTTTACTGAAATAAGTAGCGAGAATGGGCATTGATTAAATGACAGGCTTTTAGACCACAATGCGTGGCAGGAAGAGTTGTCCTTTTCTTTCTGGGGAATGCTTAAACGTAAGAATTGTTCAGCATATTTTTTAAGAAAAATGGTGCGATCAATATCAGTGCAGCATAATGATTGAGTGTCAACCATTTATGGTAGTCATGGAATAATTTACCTGCCCTTCTGAAATGAAAAAGGGAGTATATTTGATTATTATTAAAGGTTTCCTGATAATTTTGGATTGCAAGGAGTATTTTACGAATCACCTCACCTGCACCCCTCACAGCTTGAACTTACCACTTCAATTAAGAGTAACGTCCATTCGCATCAAGCCCTTTCTTTTCCATCCATATCCTTACTTTCATCTTTCCCCTCCCCCCTTACCTCAAATCTCTCCATCCACTTATTAATTTCTTCTACTCTCCGTCCACCTCACCCTTTTATTTCTGTTTTATACTCACATCTCGGATGCCTTCATTCTTTTCTTTTACCACTTTCGTTGTCGTCTAAGTTTCCGCACCGTAAAGCTTTATATTTCGTAGCTAATACATATTGTTTTTATTAATTGCGCAGAAATAGCCACTGTAAAGCGCTACATCCCAAACAGTACATTTGGTAGTTCATAAATAAAGTTTGTATTATCTGCGAAGAAATATTCATCAGGCACCCAAAATGGTATACTTTTATTGGATAAGAATTAAGCACGCATAGGTAGTTTTGTACTTGTAGGAATTTGATCAGTACTTGTTCGCCCCTAAGACTGACTCAAGATATTCATTACGTAAGTGAATGTTCTATTATTGCTGTGAATCCACTTAAATATTATAATTTGGAGGACATTGATATGCATGATATCACCACGTGCCAAATACATTGATTTTAGCAGGAAAAAAGAAATAAAAAAGGGAAAAGAATTGGTTTGACCTCTCAATGAAAGGAGCAGAGATTTACTAAATGTGCCTTAAAATGGTAAGAAATAGGCAAACAAGTCATGTAATTAATGTTTCCAATGGTTTTTTAATTATCGAAAATATATTTATCATAACTATGCATGTATGTATTAAGACATTCGAACTTTCGATGAACATGAAGATAATTACTACTGACATCTGGAATGTATTAAGTATTATTTGAATACTTTTCTTAGGAAAATGTTATTAACGACTGGAAGAAATATCATTCCGAAATAAACATAATAATTTAGTCCACATGAGTTTTTTTGATCTTTAGTGTGACGCAACAAGTAGAAAACTGCAGGATAACATATATCCCAAGAAAATGCTTAGGAATAATGAATTCGCCTATCAGAGTGTCTTAAATACTTAAAAATATGTATGGATAGTGTTTGGTAATAATGCGTTAAAGGCATAATCTAGAATGTTATTTTTTAGGCAACTTTTAGAATAATATTTCAGACCTAAATTCCAATTTTCGTTTCTTCTTTTTATGTGCGTTGTGACCTCGATACGTCTCGGTATTTTTTAGTACAAGCCAGACTACTCAGGCCATCTATTTCACAATACTATCAGGGTAAGAATCGCGTGACTGAGAACTTATGGTTCACCTTGCGTTTTGGCACTGGGAGTCAGGGAAGTCACGAAGAATGCCTCGGTAAGACTTTTGCGGACAGTGAAAGTAAGTCAAACTGGCCCTTTCAAGGCACAGAAGGCGTAGGCAAGACCCGAAGTTTTAGCTGAGCGGAAAATGTAGTTGCTCGTGCTGTCTGTGGGGAACGACTTTAGAAAGTGAGTGTTCTTGTGTGTGCTGCTGCAAATGGTTCTTTAGACTGCTGTTCTCGCTTCCAATTTTCTTAGGGTGAAGCCCACATGTCCACGGCTACTCATTAACCGAGAGAAGACAGGGCAGCGGGACAGAGTCATGCAACTGATGGGAATGGGTGCCGGCATGGACTTTGACTCATCTGAGAACACTCGAGATGTAGCTTGGATTGGTGACTGTGACAATGGTTGTCAAGTAATGGCCAAGAAATTAGGATGGGAGGTAACTATGCATAATTTATTTGGTGAATTACTTGTTCTAAGTGAAATTTTTTGTGCGCCAGCAGTTAAGATTGACTGTGAAAAACTTCTTCCTCTATTTCACCAAAACTTAATCAAAAGCTGTGACAGTTGTGTTTAAATAAAGCCAACTAGGAATATCATGGTAATGAAAAAGTTTATCTTGGGTATGAAGAAAAAATATGTATAGCCTTTGTTAAGGTTTAGCATACAGTCAGTGAAACCTCATTAGATTGAGCTACTGCATAGCATAATCACCCTATTATGTGGAAGAAAAAATTGGCTTTCATTTTCTTCCAATAACTTACATGTACTATGGGGAAAAAGTATCCCGACAAAGTTTGTGCCGCCACTATCACTCCGCAGGTGAGTGGGTTTCCTTTCCAGTGGGTTGCTATTCTTTGGTCAGTGAGGGAAATTCAAACAAGGCAAACCATTGCCTGCCTTCGCCATCCAAATACACGACCTGAGTCTCCCGCAACCCAAAGCATGACTGGCGGTGAAATCCGTAGAATAGAGACGCATTCGACAGCATCATGTGCGCACATTGGGAACACTCCTCTGAATTTTCCTTCGCCTATCTCAACAAAACGACTTAAATCACTAGGGCCATAGCAAGCTTTCTCTTAAAGTAAACAAGACAGTCAACGAAAATATTGGACGGGCCACGTATTTAAATGCAGTTGGTTTGAAAAGTTTTAGCTTTTCCGGAAGGACTGCCGTGCACATTGCCAGAACGCGTTTTCCTTTCGATCGAGAAGGATATTTTCCTATCTTGATTGAAGATACCTTTGTCGGCAGGCAAAAGAGGGAAAAGTAGTCAGCTTGTTGGGGGCAGGCTTAACAGTAGCGGAAACATAGCGAAGGGTGAATAAAAATTGAAGTACCGTATACTACTCGAAGAAATGCAACAGGGAGGGTAATGAGGCATTGAAAAATCGGAGAAGACCTCCACCTGAGAAGTGACCGATTAGGACCTAGGTGTACAACCGGAGATGTTGATGCTGACATATTATAATACATCAAAGTGCTGCTCAGATTTGGAATCTAATAAAAGGAGAGATATTGTCCCAAGTGAAGTGTGAATTCATTGGAATATATTTTTTGTCCTTCACTTTTTGCTACATTAATTTAGATATTTTATTTACCTCTTAAATATTTTCAAAAGTGTGTAATTTGGCAGCAATGTGTCATGCATTGTTTTAATTTTAAAAAATTTGTTTTCAAATAAATTGAAAAAAAAGTGAGGTATCAAACTGCAGAAAATAATTTTTTTTCCGCTGGATAGGAAAAAATAAAATGTTAGTTTTGTTTTACGATTTATGTAATTTACCTCGAAAAAATGTGTGTCGTCAATTAAATTTGTAGCAATCATGTGCATATCATTGAGGACATTTTCAGTCGCAATTGACGCACTAAAACTTTTTAAAGTGATAATTGTTTAGGCATGACCGGTCAACATAGATTTTGTTCTAGAGACGCTGTTGAGTGATCTTAGACGTATTTTTCGCGCTTATTCCGAATCCGGGATAGATTCTTTTTATCACATCTAGTTTCTTTAGGACAGCTTAGTGTTTGTTTATTTCTTTTACGAAAGTAGTAAATTAATTCATTTATGTATCGTGATAGCATGAGAAAGTGAAAATAAAACTTTCCTGAAAAAACATGTTGTCCTACGATGTTATGCCTTCCTATTATGTCAAAATGTGTTTAAAATCGTACTATCCTACCGTTTTGTTCAAAGCAATACTGCTTCAGGTGCCACTTCACATCATCATTTGACCAGGTGTAGGAGCGTGAAGACGTTTGCTTTCTCTGAAGATAGTAGAAGATAGAGAATTTCGATGATCGCAGGAAATTACAGGTTATTACAATTTAATCGCTGATAAGTGGCTAGCTTTAATCAGGCCAGGCTATTTAGACAGTGCGTGAACCATCCTGATGACTTTCGTTATGTATACGGCGAAATTACTTTTAAGGCTCAAAGGTGGAAAATTATTCCCTTTTCCAGACAGTGTTATAAGCTTTATTTTGACTGCCTGTAGGGTGGCCAAGATAAAGGATGGGCTCCCCTTGTGTTGTGTGGCACCAGTGTAGGGCTTCTTACTGGTTGGACAAAGGGAAAATGTCATAAGGAGTTTGCCGTCCCCATGATTTGGCAGATAATAATAATAATAATAATTTTATTGGTCCCAGGACTTTACATTGTAAAATATAGGACATGTCATACACAAAAATAAATACATACACAATCAAAATCAGAATCAGACACTTCTGTGGTAGGCAAATTCCTCTAGAAACTGAGTTGTGCTATAATAGCCTTTGTTGACTAGAAAGAGTTTAAGATTAGATTTGAAAATTGCCGTTGTAGAAGCTTTTTTTAAGGTTGGCGGCAGAGCATTATAAACCTTGATAGCCATGTGAAAAGGGCTCTTATTGTACATTGCCGTGGAGTGGCAGTACATATGTACATCCCCACTATGGCGAGTGGAGTGTCCGTGCACTTGAGCATTGGTAGTGAGATCTTTTATATTATCTTTGACATGCATACACAAGTGGTATATATACATGGAAGGTAACGTTAGGAGTTTTAATTCCCTGAAATAGGGTTTGCAAGATTTCCAAGGGGGTATCTTTGCTATATACCTTATACTTTTTCTTTGTATTGCGAAAACTCTACGAAATCCAGGCGACGATCCCCAGAAAATAATTCTATAGGACAAATGGGATTCAAAATAACCATAATATACCATTTTTAGAACATTTAAATCAACAATATCTACCAGATTTCTCAGAACATATCCACTTTTAGCCAGGGTTGAGCATAGGGCATTGGTATGGGTCTCCCAATTTAGGGAATCATCAATAGCTAGACCTAGAAACTTGGTGCTATTTACCCTCTCTATGGGCTGACCATTTAAGAATACCTCTAACTGAGGCACTTCCCTCTTTTTTTTAAATTGAATGTAATTCGTTTTCTTAACATTTACAGAAAGTTTATTAAGGTTGAACCACTTTTCTAGGAGTAGTAGTGAACTCTCCAGCTTCGTTTGCAGCAACTTAGGATCCCTGTGGCTCATTGCTAGAGATGTATCATCAGCATATAATACTATATCATTGTTTTTAATAAACCTCGGCAAATCATTGATGTATAGTAAGAATAAGAGGGGCCCCAAAATACTGCCCTGTGGTACCCCTACATTTATTATTTCTATGGGTGATAAGTAGTTTGTAACAATGTTGTTGATGCCTGTACCCTCAACCTCTACCATCTGTTGCCTATCCTCTAGATATGATTGCAACCATTTATGAACGATTCCCCTGATCCCATAGTGCTCACATTTAATGAGAAGGATTTTGTGATCTACTGTGTCAAATGCACGAGAAAGGTCATTGAATATACCCACCGAGAATTCATTCCTGTCCCATGAGGTCATGATTTTTTTCAGAAAGCATGCAATAGCATCATTGGTGCTTCTCCCCTTTTGGAATCCAAACTGTTCCATGTTTAATAATTTGGATTGGACGACATAGTTCATAATCCTGTCTCTCATCAATAGCTCAAAAATTTTAGATATATTAGTCAGCAAGGATACTGGCCGGTAATTTCCTATGTTGTCCACATCACCTTTTTTGTGGATCAGTTTTATTTTAGCTATTTTTAAATAGTTTGGAAACTCACCCTTATTAAAGAACTCATTTATTATGAAAGCTAAGGGCTTAATTATAGCTTTAGAGCATTTTTTTTGGATGAAGGAAGGAATATCGTCTATCCCAACTGATGGTTTGTCTTTCAGGCTATTTATGCACTTCAATACCTCATTTTCTGTTACCGGAAAGAGGACCATAGAGGAGCACATGTGTTGACAGTGCCCCGTACTGAATCTGTCACTACTTATTATCGAGCTATGTAATTGTAGAGGTACAGTTGCGAGGTACTTATTGGCAAACACTGCCACTTGCATAGGATCGGCCAAGTTTATCCCTTCCCCATTTTTTATCGTTAAATTTCCACTCCTGTTTACCTTAGAGTTTGTTGCCTTTCTTACTATTTGCCATGATGTTTTGGCCAAATTTTCAGCTTGACTGATAAGTCTGCTGTAGTAAGCTTTCTTGGTTTGAACTATAAGGTCCCTGTATGCTTTTTTGTAACTCTGAAAGTAGTTACTATTGAGGTCGTAGCCCTTCTGCCCTTTTCTTAATTGACATAATTCCCTAAAATTAACGCTAGCAGCCCTTATTTCATCTGTCACCCAGCCCTTGTTACTCTCATGACACTTCATTGGCACTAATTTTTTGGGAAAGAATTCCTCAAAGATGAGCTTTACATTACTAATGAAATACATGTACATGTCCTGTATACACTTCAAGTTGAGTAATTTGTCCCAGGAAGTCTCACATAATTTATCACAGAATGCATTTACTCTATCTTTTGGGTAGAACCTTTTGTACCTCTTGTAGATTACATCCTTTGCCTTGGGGATACATACCATTTGAGCATAATGGTCAGAAATTCCTAGATTTATAACCTTTGAGTGTTCATTTTCTGTCAGTTGCAAATTGGTGATAACCAGATCGATATTTTTTGATGAAGTGGCTGTTTCTCTGGTCGGTGAGTTTATCAGAGAATTTAACCCATAAAGACCCATAACTTCTCTGAGTTTGGTGGAATTGGCATTGTGGGAGGACATTTCAATATTAAAATCACCACAAATTAACACTTTCTTCTTCTTACCAACACTTAAGTGTAATAATTGCTCAAATCTTTCAAAGAATTTGTCACTATCACCACCAGGAGGTCTGTATAGGCACATAATCAACACATTTCCTATACTTGGGTCGATAGTTATTTCGACTGCTGCAATTTCTAAGCATCTCTCTTTACAGATTACTTTTTTAAAAGCCAAGGCCTTATAACTATATTTACTTTTCACAAAAATGCACACCCCCCCATTTTTGTATTCTGTTCGGCAGAAATAGTCAGCCAGAGAGTACCCATCAAACACAAAAGATTGCATTTCGTCGTTGTTGCACCAGTGTTCACTTACACAAAGAACCGTGATGTCTTGACCACCCAAAAGCGCGTTCAGAATCGGCACTTTGTTGCGGATGCACTGCGTGTTTTGGTGTAATATGGTGCAGATAGCCGCACCGTTACCTTTTGTATGATGTCCTAGTCATGCCTGACTAACTGCGTCGCACGTAGGTTGCCTAACCGTGCTCTCCTTCGGTAACATAGCACTCCGACCTTGGGCGACGCCAGCGATGTCTTGTCCGTTACTGATGCTTTTATTGGCCCTTTTCAGCAGCGATGGGTTAAACCTTGACACTGATACTTCGCTCGGCCAGGTTTCCTTTTTCTTCAACGCGTCGAGGATCGAGAAATCTGCTCCTACCTTGAAGGACGCGGAATTTACAGACGCGAATACTTGTTCGCAAGTAAACTCCTTTCCTTGGAACTATTTCGCTAAATGATTCTTTATTTCTTCCGGCTTAGTATGGGGTTTAGCCCTACTCACAAATAACCACACACGCCTCGGAACACCAGAGAAGTCACTTGAGTCCGTGTCGCTCCCAACGACCCAAGGTTTTTGTTGAGCATTTTTACTTGCCACTCTGTTCACTTTTTGCCTTCTTTTTTCTTTTCTTCTGTTGATTACCTCCATGAAGGGGCTCTCGTCGTTACAGGTTTCGCTAGTGTCTTGATTTAGTTCCACTGTCTCGTTGCTAACTAAAGACACCGAGTTTATATCCCTCGGAGCTGAAAGTAAACTATCCTTCGTCACATTTTTGGGGACAGAGTTTGATCGAACGAAGTCCGGCTTGTCACTTTCCTTCTCGTCCAGTTTCTCAATGGAAGGCCCTACTTCGATCGGCGAAACTTCCTGTCGTGTCTTCGAGGATTCGCCAGCTTTCAGGGGATCAATCACTAACTCCAGGGGACAACGTGGTTCTACTTCAACGGCTTTTAATTCAGACTCTAAACCTCATACAAAACAATTGACAAGCATAATTCGTAAAACAAAAGCACAACCTGTGCCGCCAACACATATTGGCTTAGAGATACCACACTTCCGAGCGGCTAGCGGCGTCCGCGAATGTTTTTCTCTTTTCACTCTTTTCTTTCTCTTCACTCTTTTCACCTCTTCAACGATTTCCTTTCCGCTGGTCAACTTCTTGAGTTCCTTTTTTAGTAACTCGATGTCGGCAGCCATGTTGCTAATGGAGTGTTTCGATAAGCGGCACTTAATACATTTCCAGTACACGTCACGATTCTCAAGTAATGCATTTATCGATATGTCGTTTAGCCCTGTGCACAATGTGAAAAATTCGAGTGCAAACGTCGCAAAATACGAGTTTTTCGTTTACTTTCAATGATATTTCGCAGGAGCTACAATGACATGAGTCTTTAACGTCCGCCATATTGAATTGACCATCATATTGCAATTTCAAAAATGAAAGGAATTACAACAAAGTCACAACACTCAGTAAAATATACAGACAACTTTGAATCAGCGATACTACCGTTCCCTCACTCCAAAAATTTAAAAGTGCCGTAACCAATGGAGTATGTTCATCTTAGCAAAGATTCAGAAAGTAATCCAGAACGTGATAATGAAGGATTCGGAGACTCGAAGGACCCAAATTTTGGACCGAGTAAATCTGCTGGACCTCATTTCATAACGTAAGAGGATTTAAATGATCTAGTGCACGATTTATATGTTATCCAAAAAGCAGGGTGAAATCTTAGGATCACGATTAAAGGGTTGAAAATTGTTGCATCCAAATACGAAACTTTTGATGTCCCGCTCTCGCCATAACGAATTTAATTTGGTTTATTCTCCAAAAAACGATTTGCTTTTTGCAATAATGTTCTCTGTGTTATGGATACTCTTCATTTTGAATTAAATAAAGATAATTAGCGTTTGCCTCAGGGAAAAATTTCTGCTGTGTAAGTCATTTGGAACTGTCATTTATCTGCTTTGTACCACTGATTTGTATGTGCTTTTGAACTACTGTGGAATTGAAACACGGTACACAGCAGTTCATGACGTCATAGCATCCTACCATGTCATCAACTCATTTGTAACACATTTTGAACTGCCTTGGATTTCCATTGGAAACTGCTATATAGGACTCATTTGGGACCCATATGGGACTCATTTGGATTTAAATTTGGAACTCGTTTGTACCACTCGTTCATCCGTTTTGAAACTGATTTGTACCAGTTGGACACCCATTTGGAACTCATTTGTACACCATGCCACCTGTTTTGTAGCAGTTCAAGATGGCGTACTCAATTTTCTTGAAGTTTATTTTAGTCTGTTTCGGATATTTAGGCAAGATGGGTATTACGAATTGAAGTGCGGCAGTGCCGCCATTTCGCAATAGCTCCATTGCTTTGAAAAGCATTAGTCATTAACGAAAGGCCTTCAAGCTCGCCAAGCTTAACACAAGGTTCATGTTTTCCTATTGCGGAGTGAGGGGTAAGTCACTTTGGTGGTCAAGAAAGTCCTTATCGAGAGCTTAATTCCGATCTTACGTGGTTGATGTGGATCATTCAGTGTCCATTTTTGAGTGAAATGCCTTCGTTTCTGGACATTTTTTCTTGAAAACCGTCATGTTAAATATCTGAAAATGCAATGGGAAATGCGAAAAAAGGCCTTTCCGGGTAATCGAACTTGTCAACCTCGACATAGAAATATATTTTCGAAGGAGGGATTCATGGCGAAAAAATTCAGCCCTAAAATACGGATCCAAATATGGACATAAACCATTTCCTAGGGATCGCGAAGACAATTAATACATCGGTATGTTTTATCATAGAGTAAGTATATTATATACTTACTCTATGGTTTTATGTATATTAATCTATGGAAAATACTACTTTTCCGGTAATATCAAAGAACGAAAGCAATGAAAGAAAAGGTTGCAAAAATGCCGTAAAATTCGCAATATTTATAATTGCGAAGTATACTTTGAAAGTATATAGACATTGAATTTTTACGATAATAATATACTTGGAAACGCAAAAAAACGCGAGCGCTATGAATTTGTTATTGAATACCTTTATTATACGCAACCAAAATTCTCGGTACGTAGTGAAGATAATCTTGTCGCATTTCAAATCGGACCCAAAAATACGATTTAAGCCACAAGGAAAATAGAATAATTTTTAAACTAATTCGAGTGAATATTTGGGAGTTCCGTTTCTATTAACTGACTTGCGATTATTTCTTAAACCACTTATGCATTTTTATTGCATATATTAAAGAATTTTCGTTTTCTCGACCAAACGTATCAGACTGAACCTGGCCATGGTATGTTGGCGCGTAGAAGACAGTTCCAAAACAAATGATGACGTATATAAATCGCATGGATTTGTTCACAAAGAATTACAAACGTATGGAAAGCCGTTATACATGAATCTTCTCAGTACACAACAGTTACAATACGAATGATGACGCCCGGAAATCCTGTCATCTCGTTCAAAGGGAGTTCCAAATGAATTTTCTCCGTACACAGCAGTTACAATACGAATGATGACGTCTGGAAATCCTGCCGAATCGTTCAAAAGTAGTTCCAAATGAGTAGAAAGCAGTTCCAAACGAACACACTTTGTACAAAGGAGTTCCAAAGGGGATCACAAATGAGTTACAAACGTCTTCATATTTCTAATTTTTGGTACAAATGAGTAAAAATGAGTTTCACAGCAGTTCCAATGCAGATTTTGGTGTTCCAAAGCAGTTTCAAAAGGGTTCCAAAGCAGTTTCAAAAGGGTTCCAAAGCAGTTGCAAAGCAAAAATTTTTCCCTGAGTGTTCACCCATTCCTCCTAGGTTATGTTAAAGGCTAATCTCATAAAGAATGGAAATGAGCTCCCATCAATACTGTTAACTCATGACACTGAAATGAAAGAATCTTACGAGAATATGCGGTTACTTTTAGAAAATATCACTACCAAAAATATAAATGGAAACTTTGTGGCCACTTAAAGTAATTTCTATGTTACTAGGATTACAGCTTGGCTATACGAAATGTTGTTGCTTCATCTGCGAATTGGATATCAGAGACAGAAAAAAATTATTTTTTTGAAAAAAATTGTCCGGAACATAAAGAACTCGTCCCTGGATCCAAAAACGTCCTTTGTCAGCCTTTGGTCGATCCAAAAAATATTCTTTTTCCACCTCTGCATATTAAATAAGGACTTTTTTAAATTTTGTTGAAGCCATGTGCAATAATGGTGCCGATTTTACTAATTTGAAACAAAAGTCCTTTGATTAATTGAGGCAAAGATCAAATAAGGAATATGCATTGGGCCACAGATTAGGAATTGAAGGACTCGGAATTTCAACAGTGAGTTTGGTCAACGGAGAAAAACGCGTGGAACGCATTTAGAAATGTATCTGAACATGTTTTATGAAATATCATGGCTGAAAATTACCATGATATGGTGGCTAGATTAATATAATTAAATCATACCAAAATATGGGCTGCAATATGAATTTGAAAATTTATTATTTTGACTCAAACCCTGTCTTTTTCCACCAAACCTCTGCGCTGTTAGAGATGAATGCAGTGAGCGTTTCGACCAACATATTTTACATTTGGAAAAATAGTACCGAGGAAATTTCAGCAACATGTTAGCATATTACTGATTGACACTGAATAGGGACTTACCTAATGCTAAATATACGAGAAAATCCTATCAAAGTACTTTTTTCACATTTTTTAAAATCACGATTTATTTGCTTAAATATCCTTGAACACTTATTTAGTACAGTCGTCCTAAAGAAAGTAGACTTGATAAAAAAAAAGATCTGAGCCCAGATTTGGAATCAGGACTAGAAGGATTACCCCAACAACATCTCTAGGATAGAAAAAAGTTTTTTGTTGACCAGTGTATTTAGAGTTATTCCTGATGCTCAAAATCTCTCCTCGCCAATGCTGCCTTGCAGATTACGTCTAGCGAATATTTATCCCGTAAATTTTAGAGAGAAAAGTGGAGATCGGCTTTCAGTGAATTGTATTACGAGTGCCGCAGTAGGAGCGAAGAAGGAACGGAAAGGAGGGTTTGAGGGAGATAGCGGGTAAAAGGAAGGCACAATTCCTAAGGATATCGAATGCGCCAACATTCTAGAGAGTAGTACGAAATACATTTGAGCCTCGGTCAGGCAAATTCACTGTCACAACCTTGGTGGCTCAAATAAGACCGTATTTGAATTTCCCTCGTCTCATTCCAAGGATTGTATGTATACCGTTAGAAAGGGATTCCGTTCTCCTGTGAAGCGATGGTGGCAGCACAAACTTTATCGGGATTTTTTTTTTCCCCATAGTACATACTTCATACCACGGTTTTATGAAGTCACTTTCTTGTCTCTTTGTTTGTCTGTCCTTCCAGGTTAAGTCTTGCAACTCTTATTTAATACCTTTTGTGTTACTTATTTTATACTTAGACCTATTATTTAGACTTAAAATTTTTAGCACAAATCAGAACCAGATGACAATGCATTTTTACACTATTTCAAGTGCTTCAGTGGCAGTATGAGCCATAATTTTGGACAGTTTCTATTAGTAGTAATCACTCAGTTGCAGTATAAATTTTAATAATATACAGTCGGATCCAGATTTAACATTTTCGCATTCAATGTTTTTCCACATTTAGTTTTTATTTTTTGGGGTCCCAATTCATTCCATATCCCAGCAATGTAAAAAATGATCCTTATTTAGCATTTGTGCATTCAGCGTTATTCCACATTTAAGGTTGTAAAAATTTTTCCCGCACAAGATTTTCTTGTCCAATTTAATGTTTTTTTCATTAAAGTTAGTTCAAATTGTTGTCATACTCTTTGAATTTATGCTCAACAACAAGAAAATTCTCATGAAATTTTAGCAAGAGTCAAATGAATCTCCCAGGGAATACTTCTTCATCAGCATTCTTCTGCGACTTTAGTGCTGGGACCTTCAACTTGCAAGCCAAGCTATTTGTCTTCACGTAATGTTTCGCTCCCCTTCTTGTCCAAACACTTCTGGCATCAAATTCGATCTAATGGAGTTAAGTCATCCCTTAATAACATGTAACAAGCTTATCTTTCACTTCTTAAACTTGACTTTGATGATTACGTGACGACTAAAGACACGAGTTATTCTCCGAGGACCACTACTGTCATGGTTTTATGGGAATGATTTTCATTGATGGTTTGCTAACCTTTCAACTTTCAACTCTACTCTCTTTGGGAAGTCCATTGTTAGTTTAATATTTATTCAGTCCGCTACTTTCCCTTCCAAAAAGGAGGCCTAATATTATTTGTGCAGTTCACCCAAAGTTTCTTTCTATAATCAATTCCAAGGACAGTTTCTATGGATGAACCATTAAAGAACCGAGGAAATGTTTCCCCTTACATGATGGTGGGTGAGAGCATTCTTTCTCTGTGGAAGCATTGTTTCTTTTTAAACACTTTTCATCACATTTATAGAAAATTTTTAATGGATTTTGGCATGGTAATTGATTATTGGTTGAAGTGCTTGGCTTGAAATTGGGACATAATGCACATGATAGGGCGAGATTATCTATCTCCTTCAGGTGCCAACAAAGGCTAATATTTCTTTGCATGTGAAAATTTTCCGTTGTATACTTAATGCCGTACATATTATTCTCTTCAAATGCTGGGATTGAAGTTAGGGGACTGCATTACTGCGGTTTTGGACCAAGTGGTACCTACTTCAAAATTAATGATCACAATTTTTCACAGTTCTGAGACTCTTTTCCAGTTTAATTTAGAACCTAGACTTTAAGTATTAACAATTATCTGGAGAGATTTTAATCTCTATTGGAACAATGCCATTACTTCGTCACAAATGATTCCCTCTTTGTAGATATAGTTTTTCAGGTTTTCTCGGTGAATGGCATAGGTAAATTCTTCAAGGATTTTACACCAGGTTAAAATCTCCATAGTTGCCAATGTTTCATTTGATTTCTAATATAACAAACTGTCGGTGACCCTGGAGATTTTAAGACTGCTTAAATCCCACGAGAATTTGTCTCTCAGTAGACATTCTATAATTATAGATGAACTTTGGAAATCACACAGAAGGTAGACTTGGTGATTCCATGTAAATTATGGACATGAAAAATTTCCTCTTGCAGGATGAGTTGCTTAAACTAGTGGAGGAGGAGCATGCCAAGATAGATGCAGAGAACCCAAAATCCAAAGATTCAGACGAGAAAGGGTCCAATCTTTAAAAGAAGACCGAGCATCAATTTCTCTGCATAATGATACGAAATGGATGTTTTGTATACTATTTCACTCCTGCTTCCCCTCACCCAAAGGCTGCTCGTAGGTTTTTGTCAATGATGCTCAGGGTTTCTGCATCGTATACCTTTCACAGCTTCAAACTCTACCTATGAATTGCATCTGAGCGCATACAATTTTCTGTGATTTTCATTGTGCTCATGAAGGAGTACAGGGAAGGCCTCTTTTGGGAAGTAACTGAAGGTACCTCTCAAAGTTGAGAGCTTACATCTTGGTCAATTAATTTTGACTTGTTAGAATATCTTTCTGGCATGAAATCTGTGATTTTTTGCTAGCCTCTTGGAGACATATGTATTTCCATTAGAGAGTTTACTTGTAAATAGTAGGAGTAAGAATCAAGCAGATATTTTCTTATTTTTGTTGTCAGTGATTGATGTTGATTTGGAAATTCTATTTCCTCACTCTGTCTAGATGTTGAGTCTGGATGAGATGAATCAATAGTGTGACTAAATTACCTATTCTCTCTTATATGTCTCAAAACAATGCAATAGCACTATGCTATTCTATGATTTACCTCTTTTCTGATATTTGGGGAAGCCTTTTATATGTTTAAAATTTTAAGTAATAATGAAATGAAAAAAGACTACACACATCTTGATACATGTAATGGTGTATAACTTTGCTAATATAATAAAATATTTGATGTTGATATTAATAATTTTAAAAATTAAATAGGTATGTAGTGATTAATGCAACTGCAGAAGTGTAGAACCTATAATATTGAATACACTGCCTTGAAAATTACTCTTAGGAGAACTTATGTTATGTAGCAGCTTCTTCATAGTGTACTCAGTTGTGCATGGTTATATTTTACAAAAAAAGTAGTTGCTAATTTTTCATGTGGCAGCTGTTTCACACCAATTGCATGGAAGAACGGTCATGCCTTGTTCAGCTCAATGGGCTAGTTCTGACTTACCAAGTGATAAATTTCATGGTAATTGAAATGAAAATATGTAGGTACACAACCCTGGTAACTTTTCACTGGAAAATTATTTATTGGTACAACGCGTTTCGATGCTGAGGCGTCATTCTCAAGTACACTGTTTATTATTCAGACAATCCGATAAATTTATCAGACAATTAAATAAGTTTATTGGATTGTCTGAATAATAAACAGTGTACTTGAGAATGATGCCTCAGCATCAAAACGCATTGTACCAATAAATAATTTTCCAGTGAAAAGTTACCAGGGTTGTGTATTTTCATTTCAACATGGATTTTCACGAAGTACAAGCCGAATCAATTGATTTCTTCATCAATTGCAAGGAATGAACGACAAACCTATTTGTGTTTGTCTCTCGATAATTGTATCTCTAAGATAAAATCACCTTCTATGGTAATTCTTCTGACATTCTTTGGCTCAGAAGATGCCTTTTGGATGGTGAAAGAAACTGTTATCAACAATATGACTCAACATCATCGGAGAACTTAAGTCTCCGTAGCCACAAATACTATAAAAGACCCTATATTTAGTTTATTATTTGTCACTTTTGCATCGCTTTGAAATTTTACATAAAGATATGATTTTTTCATGTACATAAATTCTAATGAAGGGTGAAGCATAGTCAAATTCTGTAATTTTGAATCACTTGTCCGCAATCTCAGTGTGTATTAGAAAAAAAGTAGGCTCGTGAGATACATAATAAAGTAATCATTCAGTGGATATTATAAGGTCGTAGCCAGAAGGGGAGGGTGTTCAGAATGGAGGTGAGCACTATTGACTCAGAAAACTAGTCCACTGCATGGCACTGCTCCTGATTCAGGTGAAAATTAAGATATGGAGTCCAGAATATGCGTGAAACTGGAATAAATCCTCAATATTCAATGGTACTTTCGGCTCCTTAATGGATTGGATCTCAATCTTTGATCAAATTAGTGAAACTGTGGATGCCATTGGAGTAGATGATGGCATGTGCCGTACAGTGATAAAAATACTCCCAGATGCAGCCGCCATCCAATTGTACCTGCCCACACCTATGTCTCTGAACTCAATCTTCAGTGTACCCCTTCAAACGACTGCATCATATGGGCGTACCCAGCGAGGGGCAGGGGAAGGCAGCTGCTCCCCCCCCCCTTACCAGCAAAAATCCCAGAAGTCTTTAAGCAAAATCTGTACTGAATTGAAACGAAAATATTCAACAAATTTTCTTTAAACCCATGAAAAATGATATATATTAGTATAAGATATGTAACTAAAATAAAACTATTTTTTCAAGGAAATAATCTCATAAATCCCATGGCTTGCCCCCCTAGATCGTAGCTTGCTCCCCCCTAGACCATGGCTTGCCCCCCCCCCCCCCCCCAGTTATGATCCTGGGTACGCCCTTGGACTGCATATCAAATAATGTATACCTGTGCTCACCTAGCGTATATCTTTTAGATAAAATTACTTTCCCTGATAATCGAGTTGAAATTAACTCCACGTTCCTCAACCAAAAAATTCTGGTCCTGGCTTTGCTGAAAAACTACCTAATTGCAAATTACTTTAACAGAATTGACTCATTCACCAATTTTGTTTTGCTTTCAATTGTGATAGATTTTGGAAATGAAAGAAATCCATGTTTTTCCATTTTTCAAACTGTCACCCATTAATTGAACCCAGGGCATGGAAAATTGACAGCTTTAAAGCATTTTCAGGTAATTTGATGAGGTGACAAACACATGCCAAGCATGCTGCTGTAACTTAGCTGCTTGTCAGCCTCATGTAGTTGTTGTTATTTACATTCTTGTGAAAGATTCCTTCCTTAAATGAGTAATGCTCTCTGAATGAGTTGATACACCAAAACACTAATGTAACCACCAACTGATGAAAAGTGGGTATCAACTTTTAAATGTTTTTTTTAAGTAAAGGTAAACGCTGAATGAGGAAGATCTTTTTTCCCTTTATTCTATCAAATTGTTTGACTGCATTGTGATTTAAAGTCTTAGTAAACAAATCTATTGCTTATAATCATCTGTAGATGAACAAGGCATGATAGTGTACATCTATGTTTTAAATATCTACTTGTGACTTATTAGATAAATCATTAATGAAGGTTTGGAAAGTGGTTCCATCAATGTGTCCCTGTACATTCATATGAAGGTATGTTTTTTAGAAATTCACTTTTGTGAAGTGCATTCAGTCTTGCGATGCGGGTATCATGAGAAGGATGCACAGCTTTTTGGGCAATTGTTTTTATGATGTAAAAAAATAACGGGTGACCCCTGTGGGATCTTAGATCTGTCACTTTGAAAGACGTAATTAGAATGAGCATTTGTGGTTGTTGAGTTCGTTTGCCGCCGTAAAGACTGCTTGATACAAGAAATTAGCTATTAATTAACCATAGGGAGCACTAAGTTAGAGACTTCATTACCTGTACCTCAATAGTGGCTTTCATATAAATAAATAAGCTTAGAATCTGGGGAAAAGAGGAAATTTAGTTTGGAATTTGATCCATTTTGAATTAACGAGAAAAATTAGTGTGAAATTATTGGATGAGGCTGCAGCTTGCTTTAGTTCTTTGTATTAATGATAGCTGGTATCTGGCTTGCATTGACTCTTTTTTACCTACCCCTTGCAGAACCAATCAGCTGATTTTTCTGCAATTTTTTGCATAGTTTTTTTGCAATTTTTTTCTATAAACCAGCATTAAGTCTCCAATTATGAAATGCATAGAATAAGCTACAGACAATGGATTGAGAAGATGTAATTATAGGGATCTGACTGTGAGGATGAGATAAGCATATGTTTAGAAAACACTAATGAATGAGACATGATCCACTCAAATGATAAGACTCAGCTAGACACTTGATTGAATGCATATATCAATGATAAGTCAGCATTGGTGCTGGAAATGCAATTCCCATAGTTCTAATAGTTGCACTCAAGGAAAAACAGAATGGGCTTAGGTAGCAGATGTTACGGTTTGATTGATTTTAATTTGGATAAGTATGAAAGGAACTCCAAGGATATTTACCACTTTTACTTTTTAGTTTCCAGGTATGTGTGCTTACATTCCTATAGTATTCAATATCAATTAATGAAATCAGAGTAAAATATTCAATTGATAAAATGAAAAGTTATTCTAAAAGCTGAGGCTATACATATTTATTTTGCTTCAAGAATTTTATGCCTCTATTTTCAAAGAGTGTTTTTTTAGGAGCTTAATTATTTGAAAATTTCAGCTGTAAAAGGAAAAAAGTTTCTTTTCAATTTTAATGAAATTTTGTACAACTCAAAGGAAAATTAATAGGCAATAATTTCACCTCTTACTAATTTAAACACTCCAATTTTTTCTCATAAATGCTTTAATGCATAAATCAATACCCAGATGCAAACAACTTTTTGTAAAGTATGCATTTAGCTCCTGAAAGAGGAAAGCTACTCATTGCAATTCATAATATTGTTATTGTTATTCAAAATGTTATCAGAATGGATTGCAGTAAAAGAGAATAAATAATGGAAATTTTCTATAACCTCAAGCATAGAATCTCATGTAGAAATATGTAGGTGTATACTATGCTTTTCAAAACTAATGATGATGGAAATATAATTTATGGCTGTGGGTGCCCTAGTTTGGTAGGACTCCACAACTTTTTATTAATTTGGCTGCAGGGTGTTTTGAATATCCACCTTGCAAAATGCTCAAAATAGAGACAAACAAAAAGGCTGCTCAACATCAAGAGTACATATGTATTTATCATGAAGTAGCCCTTTTAACTCTTCATTTCTTAGCTGTTAGAAGGGATATATAGATTTGGGATTGTATGTCCATTATTCTGTAATGGTGCAATAAATGACTTTTAAACATTAGAGCCTAATAAAATATAGTTTTAAATGAAGAGGGGGTGTTTATATACCGATTAAAAATACTTCTGGAGACGATGATTCTCAGAATATGTGGGGCTGGGACTGGAGATTTTGCCTGAATCCTATGAAGTCTATGGTTTAAATATTTGATCTGTCTTAACTAATTATCCCAATTTAATTGTCTATGAAGAAAGCTGACTGTGGCATATGAAGATCTTCATTTCAGAGGAGGCTTATCCCCCTATCCCTTGTATTTGTTTCCGAGGGGATTGTTATCATCCTCTCTAAACACTGGTTGAATGGTGGAACTGGTTGAAACACTAATGAAAAGCATGAAATACACAAATTGTGAAAGTAGGTCAACATATCTATACCTCCACTGTACAAATGCTCAACAATTGCCCACACTGGATCAAATCTGCTCATCTAGCACTACAAGGGCTACTTGATGAGTGGATTTGATTTGGTGGGCATTTGAACATTTTTTTTACACTGTAGGTTACCACTGAAGTGGACAGTCTGCTAAAGTGGAGAGTTGGGCTTCCATACTAATTACTACTAATACCTAAGCTTCTATCTGTGTTCCAAACTCCTACATTTATGAACTAGGCCACCTCAAAACACCTGGAGCCTGGTGTATATTGTCTTTCACCCTTCTGCTAAGAGCAATGAGAATATTTTATTGGGAGACCCTCTGCAATAGGGTGGCCAAGAATCAGGATTTCATTGGACATTCCTAATTTTTTCGTAATGTGAACATTTGGCTAGCTTAGTTTGTCGTTGACAGTTCTTCCAGCTTTTTCCCTTTCAAAAGCATAATTTATCAAAATTGTGGTACAATAAGTAATATTTTTTTCTATAGTATCCTTATTATTTCATTTGACTTTTTATGGAGAATTTGCAATTTTAAGGGAATTTTGCTGTGGAATATGAAAAGATGAGTTCTTTTCCTGCTTCCAGTGACAATCATTAAATTCATAACAGGGTGAGGCAGCCCACATAGCATGTTAGCTTATGTCAAGCTTGATTTTTCCTTGCCATGTCAAGGTTGAATGTTTCAAGCCTGAGTCCAGCGTATGTCAAGCTGCCAAACTTGATTTTCCCTTGTCGTGTCAAGGTTGAAATATTTTCTGGTCAGAAAGCTCAGTCACTCACAAAACTCACTTACAACTCACCACTCATATATAACACTAACTCACTCACCTGTGGCTAGCAAGAGCACACAGTGTTATACCACCTTTTATTACCAGCTTGCATTGCTATGCGGGAAGGTGTCATACCCTTGATTCAGGCTTGTTTTTTCAAGCTTGCAACAACCTTGACTGGTGGAGACTAGTTAGCTTGATTCAAGCTTGAATCAAGCTAACAGGCTTGTTTTTTCCAGGTTGCTGCAAGCTTGCAGCCTTGATCAGTCAAGCTTGATTCCAGCTTGCATTGCTATCTGGGAGGTATTGTCTGCAAATTCATTTCCTCTTCGAGATCTGGTTTACGTATCACTTATTTAATTCCCAGTAGCACACAGGTATTTTGTCCTCAGTTTGTATGTATTTGTTTCTTACTCTCTGCTACTGAATGAAATTCCCTTTTTGAAGAGACAGAAAATATTTTAATGAAGCTGATAGCAACGTATACATATACATAGTTGTAGTGGTGTAACTGAGGGGCAGGATGAGATGGATAGATAATTTCATCATCAACTCCTCTGGAGATGATTGTTCTCATAATATGTGGGGCTGAAACTGGAGCTTTTGGCTGAATCCTATCAAATGCATGGGCTAAATGAACTTCAGAGTGGATGATTATATAAGCCTCAGAAAAAATAAAAAATATTTAAAACTATTGTCTAGTTTTGACATATAGTAACTGCATCTTCTTCAAGTTAAAGATCATATATTAATACCATGGCAGTGAGACATGATATTTCTCAAAAATTTTACCATGGACCCACGGGGAGGGGGGGGGTGGGGTTGCCCCAGGGGGCCCCCTCATCCAATGCATACTCCTAGTACACTACTGCATAGTTGAGTATTACCGTATATGTCTGAATATAGCCCAAATGCCCAAAATTCCAAAAATGCCCATGGTAAAAGTAAAGGGGGGGACTATATTCAAACGCATTTTTTTTTACTTTTCCCGAAACTGAAGCCTCAAAATTAGAAGGGGGGACTGTTTTCGGAGAAATACGGTATTTTTATAGTGGTTCACTATGAAATGAACCTAAATCAATGCTCTAGCCCATTAGTCCCATAAACATTAGCAGAGTACTTAATAAGGACTTGTGTCAAATAAATGAATACATTAATACAATGAAATGCAATTTTTACTCTTTCAATCGCTTCTCCATCCACGATACCTTTTATTAGTCTTGATTCATCTTCATGGAATTTCCTCAATTGGATTACCTCTCTTCGGATCATTCATCCAGACTGGGAATTGTTTGTGAGACTAGTACCCACCCATTTCAGCTCTAAGTCATCATTTTGAGGCTGGGTATAAGCATAAGGTGGCAAACGGACCTTTATCCATTGCTGATTCTATCATTACGAGTCTACTGGCAGCCGGACTTCCAAGCCTTGTGAACACTTGAACCCAAAATACAGCATGAAAAGTTAGACTACGCATCATTTACCACCACCTTCATTACAGCATATGATCAACACATACTCTGGTGGATGGGCCAAATTTATTCTGTGCCATGGCAATTTTACCACAAATATGAATTACATTCTTAGCACAGTCACGGTGGAGGTAATTTTCTGATGAAAAATAATGGCTGATGAAGTTGCATATTTTAGTGTTTTAAGTGCATTTAAGCTAATCATCCCAGATCATATCAAGCAATAAGACTTATCTTTGCATCTGACTTACAGTATCTCTTAACAACAATGCCTCTACTTTAAATTGTTTTTACATCTCTTGCACATAGCTTATGACTCACCATTTTTATGCTTTCAATGTGACTGTTAGTATGATTATCATTGCATCATTAATAAACAAGTGAAATTTGTATTCTACACTTTGACTCATGGAACATCCCTTCAATTTTGGTAGTTACCGAGACATTCAGTGGATAAATGATCCGGAAATCTGAAATATTGCCTCTTAAATTGAGAATTGACTACCTAGGGTTTCAGGCATGAAATACAAACACCAAACAGAGAGCCCATAAAATAAAATATGCAGTAGTTGACAAATTCATACAAATCTTTTATGACCTTTTTTGTCCAAATTCCTTCAGCAAATATGAATATGAAGTAAAACTGCATGTTTAATTGATGCTAGGCAATGAATTGTATGAGCAAATAGAATGATTGTATGCTAAGTAATTCATAAGAACATACTTCAAGAGAATTTACTGAATTAATTTATCAAATAAACAATTTAATATCATGTGATATGTTGCATAGAGAGAGTATTCTTTATCTTAAGATGGGAATATTTTTTCCTGAAGATGCTATTTATCATAAATTGGCTTCTTAATTTTTTTCTTAAAAGTTAATGCTTTAGCCTAGGTCTCAAAAAATTAATTTCAAATGTTAACCTTTGATATTTCATTTTACAAAGCAATCAAATTCACATCAGGTAGAGGAAAAAATTATACTTTTGATGGAGGTTTTAATGAAATAATTAGTTGAAATTGAGTCTTTATAAGTTAAGAGTCTTCCAAGTAGGTAAGGGGTCGCCTGTGATTTGGGTAAACACCTTAGTAGTTGTGGGCCTGGAGGGTTAAATGTCCTGCCTACGTATGGAAATTTTGATCTGGTCATCCTACTCCAGGGCTTCCAAAAGGAGGGATACAGGGTAAAATTCCCACCGTAATCCTCCATCTACTACGCACAGCATTACCACTAAAAATAACCACTTTCTTAATCAACTTATTTGGTTTTATTTCATCTAAGTTTTCAAAAGTCTGGAAAACTTGTTCCATCTTTTGTGTTTAACTTTGGGCATCATCAAGAGCAAAAATATCAAGTGAAATAACATCGAGCTTCCAATTTTTATACAGTGCTTGGCCCATATTGTTTCTTCAAAATTTTCCTTAGAGGGAGATTCAAATTTATCCTGTTGGTCATGCTAATGTCAAAGAGAGGTAAAAACCACTCATTATGTACAGTTCAATATTCTGTGTGTTTGTGGAAAACTGAAAGGGTTGCATTCTAATATTTATAATTAGTACACTATGAAAACAATTATGGAATTCCTAATGAACCACCACTTTATAAATGTGAATCCAATGGAGTCCAATAAATTTTCAATAACTATGTCATATGTATAATTAGTACTAAATGTACTTGTGTTAATCACACGTTTGGATTTAGAATAGTTGGGGCACATCCAGGGCCAGGGTTTTTTTGGCACCCTTTTAATAATTTGCACTTGTTATGTTTCACCACAATTGTACATATACATATATGTATTAATGTAACTTGCAAGAACATATGCCCCAGTACATATACCCCAGCCAGTGTAACAATAGTTATTCATTGGTAATCATGGATTGAAGATTTGTAGTTGATTCCTTCAAGTTTTACATGTTCTGAAATATTTTTTTAGGTATGTGTCTTGTTTAAATAGTTTCTGTAGATTTACTATCAGCCTCTTCTCAACAATATATAATGAATTCACGAAGAAACCATGTATGTACTTACTTACGTATGTAATTTTCAGTTTTCTTGGTGTCAGTATTCCTGATGCACTAAAATGTACGAGTGTATTTTTTTAAAGTGCTTATGAGTTTTCCACAATGTGTAATTTGTCAATTCCCATTTTACGCTTACATACTTGAGAAAAGCACTTATGTCTCTTTATAGCTAATTTGTGAATCCCTGAAAGTTTTAACTGCACAGATGTATGAATGTAAAGAATTTAAAGTATACGTGTTTTTTATACATAAGTTTCTTATTTTATTTATAATTTTAGATAAATTCTCTCTTAATTTTCCTTTTTTTGGCTGGTGACTGTTCATGGAAAATAAAGGAAAGGAATACATTTGTTTTAAAGCCTGTTGTGCTTTGCTTTCTTATGTAAGGTTTACTTGAAGGAGTAGCAATTTGTGAATAGCATCTGTGTACATTAATATTTTGATCTAGAATTAACTCTATAACATAGTGCCCTTAGAATTACTGTCTATGCACTCTGAAATAAATCTTTGATTTTTGGGCCTACATGTTTCGTAACTTCAGGCCATTTGATGTCAATTATCCACATTATAATTTCAGTGAATGAACTTTTATACTGTGATACGTGGCATGTGTAAAGTGATGAAATAATTTCTTCTCCTCAGCAACATATGTCCTTGCAATACTCTCTGTGAAAAATAGTGAAGGAGAAATGAGTGTAAAAATGTCTTTCTTAATGTTTAAGGTAAGCAAAAGTGATTTTTTATGTATCTTATACTTATCATTCATAAGTAAATGTAGTCTCCTCTTAGCTTGGTGGTATTAATATAGGAAATTCGTAGGTACCAACACAACTGCAATTAACCAAGGGTATTTGTGGACCTAAAGTTAATTAGTTTCCTTGAGTTGTTGTTTCTTGATGGACGTTATACATTTTATGAGACATTGTTAAGGTAAAATTCCTCTGTTTTATGGTTTTACTACCACTCAACCATTTTAGCAGGGAAACACTTTTATGTAACAAATCAATTATGAACAAATTCATGACCCCAGCATTTCTAAAATGATATGATGATCCCCTTAATGAATGATGAAAAATACAGCTGAAAGGTATGAGAAATTTGGATTTATTGTTGATTTCTATTTCTGTTCATCTTGAATCAAGTTGTATTTTCTCAGTTGTTAGTTGGTACTTACCCTGTAATTACTTTTTGATTTGTGATATATCGGTAATATCTGGGGGAAATAAGTTACAGAGGTAACTTTCAAATATTCGGGATAATATACAAGGTAAATATTTCCATTCCTGTTTTACCAGGTATAACCTATTTTTCCCATGGATTGGTGGAAATTATTGTTCAATTTCAATGTTAAATGTGTTCCAGCTGTGGCAGATGTTCCTTGTTAATGTTTTTAACTAATTCTGTTGAAGAAATATAGCTGCTTGAATGTTGTAACTTCTTGAAGCTGGATAAGAAGTATGATGTTTGTTCATGAAGAGCTCAAGACTTATTCCATCAAATTCATTGCAAATTATTTCCCAGTAGTCTTTCGATATTATAATATTTGTTCCTTATAGGTATGGATTTATATTTTTATTTTTGTTTTTTGTAATAATGCCATGTGAAAGTTGACTATAATCATTAATATGTTTTTGTAATCACATTCTGGAATAAAACATCCATGTTGTCCACAGGCATTGGAACTTGCTTTAAAAACGTGGAATGCTGAAAGAGGACTTCATAATGGTGGGTATGACGAAAAATACTCGACCACTCCATCCCATCCTGCATGTCCAGAATGTTCAAGCAGTTTCAAGGTACATTACTTCCATCACCAGAAATAATGGCATTTATTTATCGCTGAAATAGTTAGATTACTCCCAAAATTACTTTGATTAACCTGGATCCGCCCAAAATATTTTTTTTGAGATTAATAATTCATATTCTAAGAGAATGCTAAGGGTCTCATTTTTACTACATTCTGAAAATATTACATTGATCGGTTGTGTAGTTTCCGAAATACAGGCTGTGACATAAATGTCACATTGGGCGGATCTGTTTGTCTTTTGGTGCGAAGTAATATTTCCCCAGAAAAAGCAAATATTTTTCGCATTTGAGCTGCACAGTTCATTTAAATGACAAAAAACACTAGAAAAACATATTATTAATTACGTACTCTGTTTTCAAGCTTTTGTTTATATTTGAAGTAAATTGTTTAAAAATTTAGCAATAATTTTCAGAGTTCAATTGCCCGCGATTCATACATTTTTCGATGTAAATTGTGATGTTTTAAGTCGTTCGTATTTTCTGGATTTTTTCAATGTTATTTCACAAATGTGGGGTATATTTAGATTTATAATGTTTATATTATAAACTTGTCAAATACACATCAAGAAAAATTATTTTAAATTTATGTAAAGTTTTCGTCAGGAGTGTTATGAAATTACGGAACCTTGAATTGACACAGTCAATAGATTTGTTGAAGGTACATTTAAGTAATATTTAAGTAATATAAGTTAATTTAAGTAATTTACATGGCTATAATAAGTAAAACAGTTGAAAATGCATTCCTCAATTTTGGAAAACACATAGGATAAATATACATATTTGAAAAATATTATCACAACGCAAAGAGTGCAATACAGTATAAAATTAAATGAAATTTGATTCAATTTGTTTCAAATGAACTAAAGATTGATTTAGAGTTCATTGCCGGCGTATACGTATCATTTTGAGTGGTAAGTGGTAAAGCAATATTTGTCCGTATTATATGCATCGCATGCAGTGCATTTGACGGAAGCGCAATATTCTCCAGCACGGCGACGCAATCTTTTGTTATAGTAAAACAGGGACTAATTGATCATTAGCATCGTAACATATTTCACTGTCTGCCTCTGTTGAAAATGAAGTAGTACGGCGGCTATACTTGGCTTCGTATCGATGTATGGTCAGTTATGTTTGCACCGTAACACGCCTGATCTCTAATTGTGACATGCAAGGACCAGATTTCGCTTGTGAACAGCTTCAGATTGTGAAAAGCTACATCCAAAAGCTAAGGAAATATATTCCACCACCACCACCAAAACTGATTGTCTTCCACCGAATGAATTGCATGCAAGGATGGATTCCAAAATACGTAATCATACTCCTGCCAAAAGAGAGTTTTCTCAGTGGGAAAAATCCCCTTGAAACGTTGTTTCAATTTAGTGATCTATGGCGAAGCTCCCACAATTTGTCTATTATGTCGGGCATCGTATTTTCTGCACAGTGAAGGTATTTACTTATCACAAGGAACCTATATTCCTTTGCTTGGCTACGGCAAGCATTGAGTTGTAAACATCCCCAGAATCTTCCCAGGAGCATCACTTGGATGGAACCTTGTCACAACCCCGTAACAGAAAAATTCCTACAAAAATTCTCATCTCCTCTATACTGATACTAGGAGATGTAAAAACAATAAACGTAACATAATTATCTGATTCTGCTGTGAGAAAAAAAATTAAAAATATTTCATCCGAAGAAAACCATTTCAAAAATTTCTACACATGATTTTTCCCTCAATTCAGGAAGATCTGTTTCAGGGAATAACCTATATCTTACAAAAAGATCTTCCCGTCGCCAATTGGCTGCTTCTATTTTTACTTTTTTCTGTTCGAGAAGTGATGTACGCTTCGTTGACTTCGATTTCTTTTCCTTACATGTAACTGGTACCGAAATTCTTCTGGACTTCTCTTGAAATTCATTAGTATTATCATTATCAAGCTGCAGAACAAGCTCCACTCTTGCCCGAAGTTGTCTTCCCGTTAAATTTTCCACAAGTCCACCAGCCTGGTCATCTGCAATGTCCTCATCAGTAACAATTGCTGCTTCTTGTGGCTCAAGGTATATTGATTATACTTCCTCAAAGTCTTCGCTTTTTGGAAGCTCTTTGGCTTCACGCAGTGTAATATCTCTGAGCTATCGATATTCCTAATACATATATAAAAATTTTAATTCAGAATTAACTACCAGAATAAAAGTTAATAAATGCAAATTTATCGACTAATTGATAAATAATAAATCTTTTGGCAGGAATATGAAGGAAAAAACGTTGAAAATGCAATAAATTCTAACTAGAGCAAAAATTCGAAACTTTGAAGATTTGCATAGGGATCCGCCCAATGTGACATTTATATAAATATTATAATGGTACTGTGACATATGTCACAGTACCATTTATCAGAGTATATTACAGAAATGGAAATCAATACCACACATATTAATGTATTATTAATAATTTTGTATCATTATGTTGATATACACCAAAATTTGTCGCTGTGGCTTAAATAGTTAATGAAAAAATTAAATATTTACTCAAAGCGAACGTCCATTTTTAGTGTCTTAGAAAGGCACCTAAGTACTAGGATTGCTTAAAGGATAGGTCTTTACTCTCACTTGACAATTCTTACCTTGAATTGAAGCACTTAAGCTTCCTCTTTCTAATAAGGTATAAAACACAACAATATACCGTGCCAGAGCGATGCAAGAGCCATTACAGCGGAGCGATACAGGGTGTGACATTTATGTTACATTGGGCGGATCCAGGTTAAGTTAGTTTGAAAGTGTAGTAATGATATTCTACTGCTATAACAATGATCAACTAGTTTACCCATCAGACCCTCAGAGAATACAAGATAAGATACAGATAATACAGATAGCTTGGTAACAAAATCTGAGGCCTACATTGAGACCAAATTTAAGTATTACCCTGGGTGATGGTAGAAGCTATCAAAGGAAAGTGGCGATTAAATTTAACTGTTGAATGGCTAGCGTGCCCATATGGGCACAACTGGATTGGTCTAAAGAATTACGTATAAATTCCAACCCCAACATTGTAGAGCATGCTGTCTCCGCCAGAAATGATTACAATGAATCACTTTGTTCGGTTCGTGTGTTTACGGCCAGCATTTATACCAGCTGACTGTAACATGATAAGTATTCTTACTCACTCTGTTTGAGGAGGCAAAAGAGGAAAAATGACAAAGTGTTTTCAGTTGATGCGATTTTTTGCAATGCGTACAGCCACTATATTTTTAAGTCAATAATTATTTAAATTTTATAGGGTGGTCTTCTATATAAACAACCAATGCCTTAAGTAATAAGCTAAATGGTGTTTCCTACTTGGTCTGAACTTCTGGGTCATCAATCGAAGTAATTAGAAATATTTACGTGCATAATCTCTCTTATCCCCTGCCTTATTGTTATTAGTTCTCATAATTACCTTTAATATAGCTATTATGATACGAAATATAGTTCAACCTTATGGTAGTTTTTAGATTAACTTTGCGGAAATCAAACAGAGGTCCATTTGTCTCAACATCACGCAACGTTAACAGCTGAGAGTCCTATCCACCAGACCCCAGGCAATGTGTAGTAGGACCACTGACGTCACGTAAAGCACTGTCGCCAAATTGCATGCTCCGGCCGGTATTAATTAAGGAAGCCATGAAGCAGCACATGTAGATAAACAAAAATAGCTGCCAAATACATACAAAAAAAAACATTTATTGAATGTGTACAGCTGTACAATCTTAACAAGGGTGGCCAAAAGAGATAGGGGATGATGATATCAAAGTTTGTGCATATACCTATCATCACCGAATGAATGAGTTAAATACTGAGAAAAGGGCTGTTTAATGAGGGACAATAGGGTCCTGGTATTGGAACAGTGAAGGAAAAATATATTCCATGAATTTCACTCTAAAAACATGGTTAAGATGAAATCTTAAGCCAGGTCCTAAATAATATAGACAAGGATACAGAAAAAATTGCAAAATCTTATACAGCATGTCTTGTACATAAACCATAGGTCAGATATAATGCCACTGAAGTTTTAGGAGTGGTCAGAAAAGCCATAGTACCCACAGACTTCACGTGGACTTGGCTCGTCCATTTATGGGTATGGTATTTCTGGTTATCAATGCATGAAAAAAGTGGCCTGAGGTTTAAGAATTGAGAAATGGAGGGGTGGAAGGAATACTATAAAATTTAAGGGTTGTGTTTACTACTTTGGGCTTGTCAGAGCAAATAGTAACAGACAATGGCTATTCATGTCATCTCTTTTGAATGAATTCTGCAAAATGAATGGATTGTGACATCTGCTTTCTTCATCGTATCACCCAGTTATAAATGGGGCAGCAATGCAATAGTTAAATCTTTTAAAAATAAGGTAAAAACAATGACTGCAGAGTGCCATTTACTGTTGCATTGCCTCATTTCCATTTCGCCACCAGGATTACATGCCTTGTCGCCCGCAAGGGAAACCACCATGCCAACTGATGTTTCGCAGCATATTGAGATCAAGGCTAACATTTGTTAAACAGAGTCTCGGGAGCTGCAGACATCGAAAAACAGAACAACGACACGCTTACTGCTGGGGCATGCTGAGATCTTTCCTATCAGGAGATAGAGTAATGATTCGCCAGTTAGATAAGGGTGTTCAAAGATGGCCGGAAGGAATAATTATTGATGTTGTGAGATCAGAGGAGGGATGTGAGTGTGAACCAAATAATGGGTGTGGGAAGAACAGGACAATACTGTGCGAAAGGCAAAACTGAGAAGGAGAAAGGTGGCACTGGACCTGTACATTTTGTATTCATCAACGCAAGTCAACAATCCTAAGATTGGTTTGATGCAGCCCCCCATTCCACCCTCCTATCTGCTAGCATTTTCACAGTGGCATGCCTGCTTCTCCTCTTTTACATTCCATAAAATCTGTCTTATGTAACTCATCATCTCTTGCCCGTCTTCCATTCCAGCTGTCCTTCTATAATTGTTTTCATGCCTCACGATGTGGCCAACTAAGTTGTGCCATCTTCTCCTCCAACTTTTAATGAGACTTCCCTTTTCTTCCACTCTTCTTCCTCATTACTTTCTTGGTCGATCCATTTTACTTCCATCATCCTTCGATAGCATCACATTTCGAATGCTTCTACTCTTGACTTCTCTAGATCTGTCAACGCCCTAGCCTCACTCCCGAGGAGAAACATGCATGTTCTATATGTCGCATCTGATAAATTTTTTTCTTACTTCTATTTTTGTTTTCTCAGCTGTAAGTAGATTCTTCTTTTGTAGAAAGCCCTCTTGATCTGTCCTATTCTACTGGCTATTTCTTTCTAGCTTCGTCCATCATACGTAATTCAGCTTCACAGGTCAGAAAACTCTTTCACCTCTTCAAACTTATGCTGTCCTAGGTTAATGTTTGTCCTAGCCTTATCTCTTTTGCTGCATACTAATATCTTAAGTCTTCTTTTTTGTTGATTTTTAGCTAATATCTGGCCATTGTCCTTTCCATATTTGTCAAAGTCTTCTTCAAATCTTTCTCTGTCTCAGCTATGAGTGCTATGTCGTCAGCAAACCAGAGCATACTAATTTTTTCTCCTTGGGTATTGAAACCCTTAGCTTTCTCTTTGATTTCCTTGATGGCTTTCTCAATGTAAACATTATAAATTATGGGGGAAAGTGCACATCCTTGTCTCACTCCTTTTCCAATTCTTATTTCTGCACAGTTGGGTCCACATTTTTTCACAGGTAGTTGGTTTTTATATAAACGTTGCAAAATTGTATGATCTCACGATTGTAGAGTTTTCCAATTTCTTTTAGAATTCTAAGCATTGAAATCCATTCCACATAATCGAATTCCTTCTCCATATGCTATAAAAGTGGGTTTTTTTCTCCACTCTCTTCTTTATGAGCAACCTAAGAGCCAAAATTGTTTCTCTAGCTATTCCTAAATCCAAATTGGTTTTCATCCAGGAATTCTTCAGCTCTTCGTTCTTATCTCATGTAGGTAATTCTTTTCAGTCAGTGGCGGATACAGAGAAAATTCAAGGGGGCGCAAAAGACATCTTGAGTTAACTCAATTCACTCAATCTCAATTCACTCAAAACTCAATCAAAAGACATCTTGAGTTAACTAAAAGTAAAGGTAATTACCTTTACTTTTATCGCAATAAAAAATAATCAAGTCACATGCAGAGCTTCAGAAGTTTTAACTAAAGTGATTTAACACACATTCAAGACAATGCCATCTTATGATATAAAAAAGTTAAAATTATGGTTCTGCTATGTTTGGCAATACGGGTGGCCCCGCAAAGGGGCCACCCGTATTGCCAGGGGGCGCGCGCCCCCTGCGCCCCCCATCTGTATCCGCCACTGTTTTCAGTACCTTAATCTCATGTGTTGTCAGGCTTACAGTTCTAAAATGTTCACACTTTTGTTATTTTTTGTTTTTGGGAATAGGATTGATGATGCTCTTCTTGTATATCTCCTGTGAGTACGTAGATATCACAGATGTTTTTGTACAGCACAGTTAAAGTCTTCTCTCATTCAATTTTGATAAGCTGGGCTGGAATTCATATCCTCTATTCCTGGGGTATTATTATTTTGCATGTCTCTTGTTGCAGCAGCAAATTCTGATTTAAAGCTGCTGGCTCCTATGCCACTTCCACTTTGCTTTTCTCTTCGATTCATCTTTTCCACTTTGCTTTTCTCTTCGATAATTTTTAGCTGAGTTTGCTTCTGTTGTGCAACTCCTCCAGGTATTCTTTCAATCTCTTCACTTTTTCTTCGTTTTCAATCAACATATTTTCATATTTGTCCCTTATGGTATTAGGGCTGCTATTCTGGATGGAATTGCATTATGCTATTCTTCGATATTGCAACCGATGTTGCTATAATATAGCGTATTGCAACGCCTATGCTATTTGGTATTCAGAACGGTTGCAATTCGTGTTTTTACTACACCGGAAGACGTAATTCTCAGAATAGCATAGGCCCGTAGCAATTCACTATTCTGAACGGCGTATTGCAACCGGTAGGCTTGCTATAATATTACGCGGTCTTCGAGACCGAGCTATTCGGTATTGCAACCCTGAAAACGTGCGCATTGCGATGTCGGATTGTTTTTCTGAGGTTAAAGTAACATAATCAGTATTGAAAAATGGAATAATAGCCAAAAATAAAATGATATCTGCTTTATTTTAATTAAATAATAGTAGCATAAGTGATGAATATTTAACTAGTTAAGTGAATTGGTTAGAAATTAACATTCGAGCTTAATATATGAAGCACAAGCTTGCTTCATCGACAGTACGAAAACAATAACAATTAATGCAAAGAATTACTACGATTAGCCCAAATTTTCCGCGTTTTACTCATATGTACAACTCATAATTTTATTTCATCACTTGACTTGCTACTAAAAATATCCTCAATGTAGGCTATGAGGTCTATTCTTGAAAAATTTCAAGCTTGTGTTAACACACTAACTCGCCAAATATAATAATTGTTATAGCTTTCAATGAAAACCATATATTACCATAATAATACCATATACTTTGATCAGCCGTTCATTTCCTCAGTTGGACAGTATATACAAATATATGCAACGCGTCGAAATTATTTTCCCCACTATTCGCTACCTTCTACAATTAAAACTTAAAATTTACTAAATTATAACAGGGGCAGTCGACTTGAATTACTTGCTTGAAAACAAAGGATTTCTCCGAACACCAATAAAGTTTCCGAACAAATATGATTCACCACAAACGTTTAATGGAATATTCATGTACATCATAAACGCAATACATATCATGTGGAATTCAATACAAATTGTTTCCTCTATAGCCAAGCAAGTTATTCACACAATTAATTTTCAGTATAACGGCACAGTTCAGGGTCTATAAAAATTTCAGTTACACATTAAAATCAGCTGATACGAAAACAATGATAACTGACACAACAGCACTTTCCACACGATTCACTATCGCTAGATTCACTTTTTCACAGCTGTTCCATCATCCTCAAATTCACCATCACCTCCCTCTGCTTTTTCCAAATCTGCAGCTGAAATATCGATACTATTCCATCGTAATACATGAAAGCACAGCTGTGACGTTTCCACCTACTTCAGTTCCTAAACAGAGATTGAATACTGAAATTAGGGAGTCATATAATATAAAGTTAGTATTAAAAACGAAAGCTCCTAGTCCATACAGTAAAGCTATATCGTCACGATCAAAGCAATAAAAGTTGGTACATATTTATTTTGACATGCAACGAACAGACAGACTTCGAAGCCTAAGACAATTACGAAGAAAATCAAACATATTTAGCTTTCAATGATTATTTCGCATAACATATATCTCACGATAAAGGACCGATCGGATATAGGTAAATGATTCAATATTTATGCCCGATAAATCATCATTATAACAGTAAAATTATGACCTAACCCACCTGTCTGAAGCCATTGTGATATTATCAAAACAACAACAATCAGCTGATTTCCTAAACGAGATTTTTAAAGCGTATTATATAAATCCACGGTTTAATATAATTTTTAAATGCAAATGAAGCAATTATTTGAAATTGCAAGTCAATATTCCATAAAATACAGAAAAATATATAAAATATCTTCTCCCCCATTGGTTGCGCAAACTGTTCAGAAAGTTTTTCATACGGGAAGGGGCGGAGCTTCCAAATAGCTCGCGCAAGGAATAGCATGATGCTATTCCGAATAAAATTATTACTACACGTCATTCAGAATACGGGGTCGTTGCAATAATGACCCGAAGAATAGCATATGCTATTTTTTGCAACGCTTATCCAGAATAGCAGCCTAGATCTTGTACTCCGTTCCTTGAAATGGTTCTTCACTCTTCTATAGGCCACATCCACTTTCGATTAAGTAGGAGGTTATTTTCCACATCCTTTCATAGGTTCACCATTCATACTTCTCTAGCTTTATTGGATTTGCTACAAATTCCATTCCTTGTTCTCCTACAGCAAGCCTGTTGTTCCCCAGTTTTTGCTTCCTTATACTTCCAATGTTCTTCAATGAGGTCCAGGCCTTCATCTATGATCCATGACTCTTTCTCAACAACTGTCCTTCTCCCTAGAACTTATCCGGCGGCCTCCTGAAGTCTACTTTAAATATTTTTCCAGCTATCCTCCACTGATTTCTCAGTCTTATCTAATTTCATCTTGGCCTCCCACTACTTCTTGAAATTCATTTTGATTTTTTTGGCTCCTTTAGTTTCTCTGATGGCCAAAAGTTTTTAACTGCTTTCTTTACTTTCTTGAATGTCTGATGATATTTCTTCAACACTAGATTAGGTCCTATTGGCTGTGAGAATAAACAAAGGAAATTTATGGTAAAAATGAACAAAGAAAAGCTGTTGATATCTGCCTCCGGACAGCTTTTGCAGTCATTTACGTATCTGGTTCCAAAAGCTCTGCTTCACTAAAATATAGTCTAGATGAAGTCTTACTTTGTCTCCTGGCACTTTCCATGTATATCTTCTTTATATGTGATTCCTAAACAGTGTGTTGGGAACCACTCATTTGAGAAGTGAAAATGCTCATAGAGAAGAGGATGAAGAAGAACAAACCTACACAATCGCATTTCATCTACATCTACATCTACATAATACCCTGCAAGCCGCCTAAAAGGCGTGTGGCAGGGGGTGTTAGGACACCAGCCATTTACAGCTATAAAAAAAAAGAAGTGCTCTAACGAGGTTGGGATAAGCGTTTATTAAAGTCCTTTATTGTTCGGGGGAAAAACGAATTCCCATATCTATCCGTTCGGCAAAAAATCTCTCTTAATTTATCGCTTCTGTCGGACCTGGAAATATAGTGTGGCTCTAAGATTATGTTCTCTGTGTCGCTCTTAAAGATATCCATTCTTAATTGTTCAAGCAATCTAAGCCTAGCGCGCAGCCTCCGAGTCTCCAACGGCTCCCAGCCTAATTCGCTTAACATCTGGGTAACACTGTCTGTACGCCCGTAGCGGTTTTTGACGAAACGCGCAGCCTTCCTTTGTATCTTATTCAGTTCGCGGATTGAGTCTTTCTGCACTGGATCCCAGACACTCGCTGCATATTCAAGGTGCGGTCGGACGAGAGCGAAATAGCACCTTTCTTTTACTTTCTCATCCGAAAATCTTCCCACAACACGCTTGACGAATCCTAATTTCTTCAGGGCTATGCCGCAAATATTCTTTATATGTGTTCCCCACGTGAGGTTCGAGGTTATCGTAACTCCCAGGTACTTCACTTCGTCTGTTGCCTTTATGTTAATGCCATCCACTGCATAAACATTGTTAGTGTTGGATGAATTCCGCAAGAAATGTACCGCCATGCATTTGCTCAGATTGAGTTCGAGTCCCCACTCTTGACTCCACAAATGAACGTTGTTTAAGTCCGATGATAGAATTTCAGAGTCAGAGTGATCACTAATTTCGCGATAGATGACAGCGTCGTCAGCAAATAAACGTATTTTACTGCTAATGCGGGAGCAGAGATCATTAATGTATATAATGAACAACAGGGGGCCGATTACGCTTCCTTGTGGAACACCTGATGTAACTTTTACAACATCAGAGCTAATTCCGTCAAGAACTACTCTTTGTTTACGATCTCTGAGAAAGTCGCGTATCCAGTTTACAACTGTTTCGTTTAATCCGCATGACTGTAATTTGTATAAAAGTTTGTTGTGAGGTACAGTGTCGAAAGCTTTCTTAAAATCTAGAAATAGTGCGTCAACTTGTCTTTTCGATTCACCAGATTTTATAACGTCGTGAAGAAAGAGCGCGAGCTGTGTTTCGCAGGATTTATTTTTTCGGAATCCGTGCTGACAGTCATGGAGGAAGTTACGTCTGTCCAAGAAAGTCATGATATTACTAACAACGATATGTTCAAGTATCTTGCCTATAATTGATGTTAGTGAAATTGGCCGGTAGTTGCCTGGGTCATTTCTGTTTCCCTTTTTGAAAATGGGTGTAACGCTTGCAATTTTCCAGTCGGGCGGTAACTTCCCTTCAGAGAGTGACTTCTTGAATATGATCTCTAAGTAAGGCGCGATCTGTGGAGCTAACTCTTTGAGGACACGCGCGGGTATTCCCTCCGGACCCGGAGATTTACTATTCTTAATCGATTGTAGTTGTTTAGTTATTCCATCACGTTTTATAGATATTTCTTCCATCAAATCCTCAGTATATGGGATGTCTAAATTGAATTGAGTATCGTCAGTAGTGTATACACTTTCGAAGTGGGCATTTAAAGTGTTAGCTTTGTCAATATTTTCGGTGACAAGTTTACCATCTTTATCAAATAACGAATCTACGGTTGAATGTTTTCCCTGAAGCTCTTTCGCGTACGACCAAAAGGATTTCGGATTTTCTTCGAGTAATTCACCAAGTACTTTTTTCTTAAATTTTCGCATTGCAGTTCGCATTGATTTCTTGGTTATTGAGCGTTGAGCAGCGTAACTTTCTTTAGCTTCAAGTTCCTTCGATTTATTACGAGACGTGATGGACTTTCTGTACAAGTTGTATAGTTTTCTCTGTTTCCTAAGTTCTCTTCTGACATCGTTATTGTACCAGCGAGGTTCCTTATTATCACATTTCAGTTTTTGCGGAATATGTTCGTTGATTCCTTGGCGCAGAATTTCTAAGAAACGTGTCCATATTACATATGTGCTTTGGTCCTTTGATGTAACAACGAATTTTTTGTAGGAGTCATTAAGCATCTCGCCAAATTTAGTGAAGTTACATTTATCGAATAGGTAAATATTGCGTTTTGGTTTTACGGCTGACACTACATCAACTTTTAACGTCGCAAAGATTACTCTGTGGTCGCTTATACCGTCAATAATATCGACTTGTTTTATCAACTTAGGATGGCTTACTGCTAAAAGGTCTAATAGCTTGTTTCCTCTCGTAGGTTTGTCAACTACTTGGGCGAGAGAGTGATTTGCAAGTATGTTGAGTAATACCTCGCTGATTTCTTTATTCCTTGAATTCGGTTTTACAGTGTAAGTATCCCAGTTTATGGATGGAAGATTAAAATCTCCCCCGATTACTATTACACCTTTACTGTCTCTTTGAGTAAATGCGGATATTTGATTTTCTAGAAGGTACATAATATCGACTTCGGAGTTCGGCGGTCTATAAAAAGAGCAAACATGAATACTCCTTTTGTTTCGTTGTTTAATTGTACACCATACGCTTTCAATTTCGTTGTCAATTATTTCGTGGGCGGCGCTTTGTAAATGGGATTTAACTGCAATAAAAACTCCGCCACCTGTTCTATTGCGTCGATCGCATCTGTAAATTTTATATTCTGGAGGAAAAACTTCGCTGTCGCTTATATCTTCCGTAAGCCAGCTCTCTGTCCCCATGACCACGTCTGCGTCCTGAAAAATATGCTCGATTTCGGCGCGCTTGTTTTTTACACTCCGGCAATTAACTACAACAAGGTTAATGTCATATTTTGTAGTTAGAGTTTCGGTTGGTTCTTTTCTAGGCTTTTGTATACTCAGCGGGAGAATTTTATTGGCAGTACTAATAATATTTGATATTTTTTCTTTCTCTGGAGCCCGCGTTTTGGGAATTATGACGCTATTGTCCGGCGTTAACGCTTCTAAGCTTACTTTCTTGTAAATTTCGCATTGCGGATTTCCTCGGAGGCTACGTTCAATTAAATCTTTGATAACCCCGCTAGATGACCTACCCTCTAGTCTAAAAAATACCTACAGTGCTCAAAAATCCTACGAGCCACCCGTTCCGACGCCTCTTTGGAATAATGCACCCCAGACGAATTGAGGGGAGCCCGGCACGATCTAAGCACCGGCCGAAGATCCACAAACTCTGCTCCAATGCTCACACAGAGTTCCCACAGCCTCTTGTTGATCCAGGAAATCCTGTCCCAAACTCGAGGGCCGCAGTCCGTCCGTGGAACAATGCTACAGATGGACAGTCGCATATCGACACCAGTGCCCCTCCGAACGCGTTCCACTTCCAAGCTTAGATCCCTGAAGGAATTTAAGATCTCATCAGCTCTGCGTTCGGAGGCATCATTAGTGCCGACATGGGCCACCACCCGCAGTCTAGAACAGCCCGTGTCCTTCACCGCTGCTTTTACCGCCGCCGTAGTGTGGGATACAAGACCTCCTGGTATACACCAGGAAGAGACCCGTTGGTCCGCTCCGTCTCTCCTTGCCCTCTTCTCCAACTGGGGGAAAATCCGCCGGACGTTGGAACTCCCTAACAGAACAATCCCCGCCCTCCCTCCCCGGCTGCCTCTCGAAGCTGCATCCCTCGCGACAGGGGGTTCCTTCACGACCTCGCCAATTAGCTCCCCGGAATTGTCCTCCGACAAGACCGCGAAGCTGTTGTGAACGGGGATGGGGTTAGCCTTCGCTTCCCCCACTCCCCGACTTGGCCGTGCCACCGCCCCCCGCCCTTGGGGTACAGCCACCCACTCGGGCCTCAGGCTATGAGTAATCCCCCGACCCGAAGACTGCACCGTCCTCTCCAAGGTCTCCGCGCAGGCTACCGCCCCCGAGCTTGCTCGAGACTCCACCTTGGAATTGCTCGGACCCGTAGAGGGGACGCTACGATCCCCGGACCGTGGGATTTCCACAAAACCCGTTACCCGGGCGTGTATTTCTGCCACCAATTTCTCGAGTTCGGTGACGCGTGCCTCAAGAAGGTCGCTTTTCGCCTTACTCTTGATCTTGGTGACGGAAGATCGGCCAGCCATACTACTCTAGGGGCTTTATCGGCTTAAAAAAACGCTATTAAATTACAGAAATTGATAATAATGATACAAATATTGCGTAAGAGGAAGTTAGTTTTCTAAACGAGTTAGTTAAGACAGGTAATAATGATGAAGAACAAGGGTGAATGATAGAGCTCGCACACAAATGAAGGATCAAATAACTTTTAGGAATTAACACTAATACCTTAAATCTATCAATAAGTCCTAATAGTATTATAACTAGGCAATCTTTACAAACAATTAAGGCAACTTGAAATAAGGAAGAGAGAAGAGAAATTAAAAGCAAGTAAGTTGGTCAGCGACTACTTATCCGTTTCCCCGTCGCGTGGCAGGCACAGCAGCAGCTACAGGACCAGGCGGCTTCACAACACTACTTCACTATTACACTTTTACTACTCTTACTACTTCGCAAAATATGAATAGCAGAAGTACACACTAAAATCACTACACTAAGAAAAACGGAAGTAACGGCGTGAAAGCCCAAAGTGATCGCTGTCGGTCAGTGAAGAACCGGTTTCAGGAGCGCACGGCAAACACAACCTCACTCTACGAGAGCTGGTCAGAGAATGAACTTTTTGAATGAATTTGTGGACTTGGAAAAGACTTATGATAACAACGATTGAATGAAATTCTTCCAGACCGGATAAAAATTTGACGGTTTCATAATGACCCATATTCTATATAAAAAATGGTCCAATGATCCATAATTTATATAAAAACCAAGTAGCAATGATTAAATCTGTAGCCAGCAGCAAAGAAGCAAAAACATGGAAAGGAATGAGATAATGGTATGCTCTGTTACCTTCAATTTTCACAATGTTCACTGAGAAAGCTATTAATAAAATAAAAGAGGAAGCCCCAGAGGTGAAAATCCATGGTGAAAAAATTAGCATGATCCAAATTTCCAATGATATTGGAATGTCATAGCAGAGACGGAGATGCCTGAAAAAAACTGTGTTAACAATTGAAAACATATTGACTAGATATACGGTGAAAATTAATGCAAAGAAAGAATAGTATCAGTCTATAGTAGAAAAGAAAAGCAAAGACCAAGGTGAAAGCAGGAAATTATAAACTTGAAGGAGTTCTGCTACTTGGTTGGCTGAGTAACCAGTAATGAACAAAGCAAGAAGCAATGGTGTAACTATGGGGGGTGTAATATTGTCTGCTAGAATACGTATGTTATTATTATGTATTTCATTTGTTTTATTATGGTGCCAATAAATACGTCCGGGACGCTACGGCACTCACACTGGAACCTGCATATCGTGCAGTCATTTCATGGTGACGAGGATGCCTCAGTTTATGGAAAAATTTGTACTGGGGGTCGACGATTGGCAGTCCTATGAGGAAAGACTGGAAGAATATTTCATTGTGTTGGACTTGGGGAGTGAGGAAGCACAACTAAGTAAAGAGCGTGTCATCCTGCTGTCCTCAATAGGTAAGGATGTGTATAGTGTGGTGAGGAACTTGTGCACCCCGAAAAAACTGGCTGAGTGTACCTATTCAGAAATAACGGGAAAACTAACAAAGTACTTCAACCCAGACCAGTCAGTGATTGCCGAAAGGCACAGGTTTAATCAGAGAGTCCAGTTAGCTGGCGAAAATGTGCATCAGTTCGCGGCGGGCCTCTGGGAGTCCTCCCGCTATTGTAAGTTCGGCAGCTTTTTAGATGAGGCCCTCCGCAACCAATTTGTTCTGGGTCTCTCTGATAAGGCGATTGTGCGTGCAATTTACTTATAAGATGAGACCCTGGCCTTCGAGAAGGCCATTGAATTGGCTTACGCCAGAGAGAAGGCGACGGAGAACGTGTCGGCGAGCACAGCCGGAAACAGTGGGCAGGGAGTCCATTTTGTGCAGCCAGATGCGGCCATCGACAACGTTTTCCAGGAGGACGGGGAGGACACTGACGTCCACTGGGTGAAGGGTCAGGAAATGACGAGACAAGCAAGGAGGACGCGGACAAGTGCAACGCCGTCGCGGGGACCCAGCCAAGGGGAAAGGTGTTATTGTTGCGGCTACACAGGGCACCGGAGAGCTGCGTGCAGGTTTCGCGCATTCAGATGCGACATCTGTAGGAAAGTAGGGCACTTAAAGGCAATGTGCAAAAAAGGTAATGTAAAATTTTGTGATGTGTTGGATTCAAACGAGGGAAAAATGCCGGTTTATGAACTTCCTTGTGTCAGGGATGTAAGTGAGGGCCGTTGTTAGGGAGATAAGAGAGAACCAAGAGGCAATGATAATGTGATTAAAAATTATGTAATTAAGAAAGATTGGGATTTGCCACTATACAACGTAATATCCTCGACGGAGGAAGTAAATGAGGGGCCGTGGTTTGCTAGAGTAGTGGTCGATGCTCGGGTGGTAAAAATGGAAATTGATACTGGGTCGGCTATATCGACCATCTCTGAGGAATATTATAGAGCAAACTATTCATACCTCAAATTGAAGGCCACGTCAGTGAGGTTGCGGTCTAACTCGAACACCCTGATTCAACCTTTAGGAACTATAGATGTTTCTGCAACATATAAGGGGTACACTGCCAGGCTAAGTTTGTTTGTTGTGACCAATGGGGGACCTCCACTTCTTGGCACCGACTGGTTCCTGGCTTCCATATTTCCCTCGCCAGTGTACAAGATTAACATGTAAAGTGGGATAAACATTCAGGGAATATGGGATTGTTTCAGGGAGTTATGGGATGGTAGGTCATTCAAGGGGAGTGAAGCCACACTCCACCTCCAGCCAGGGACTAAGCCTGTATTCTGCTCCCCGCCAGAGCATTAGCTTTTGCCTTGCGGGATAACATTGGCGGAGAGTTGGATCGTCTTCTGGAATTAGGATACTGTGTCCAGTCAATTTCAGTGACTGGACAACACCCATTGTTCCCATTGTAAAGGGAGATGGCAATAGTTGCATTTGTGGAGATTTCAAAATAACTATAAACCCTCAATCATTGGTTGAAAGATATCCACTCCCTCGAGTGGAAGAACTCTTCTCAAAGCTGCAAGGGGGCCAAATGTTTTCCGCAGTTGATTTGTCACAGGCATTCCAGCAAATGGTTTTAACAAAAGAAGCACAGAGACCTTGCACAATAAACACACACACAGGGCTTTTCAGGTATGCTCGTTTGCCATTAGGAGTCTCCTCAGCTCCAGCAATTTTTCAGAGAACAATGGACCCAGTGTTACAAGGATTGAAAGGGGTTGCATGTTTCCAAGATGATATCATTGTAACAGGGATAAATGAGGGGGAGCATGTTAAGAATTTACAGGCAGTCCTAGAAAGGTTACAAAAATTTGGGTTTAAGGTTAATCCAAAAAAGCGCAACTTATTATGTGCATCATTCTTGGGCCATAAAATAGACAACCAGGGTTTGCGTGCGACCGCAGGAAAAATTAATGCTATTGTTCAGTCACCCCCACCACAAGATGCATCCCAGCTCAGAGCCTTTTTGGGTATGGTGGAATATTATTCCAAATTTATTCCGTGCCTAGCAACAATGCTTGCTCCATTGCACAATTTACTAAAAAAGTGTAAGCGCGGTTTCATTAAGATTATTAAAAGCTGCGAGATGACGGGGAGCCACCTCGAACGGACTTTGTTTGAGACCCAGCCATTAAGCACGTTCCTGCTGTCATCGGAAGAGCCGCTTGACAAACGATCTCTCTCGGTGACTCCAGGGACGTGGGCTGGCGGCGGCCGCTAGGGGAGGCAGTTGTGGTTGGGCAGCAGGATAGAGTGTAAGGCTTTGGGCTGAATAAAGGAAGTTGCTTTGTGTGAGAATTTGGACTTGTTCCCTGCTTTGTTTCCCCCAAACCCCTTTACCGTCGGCGAAGACGACTTACATTTGATGTTAGAAGTGGGGGATCTTCGCTAAATATTAGGGGAAACAACTGCATATCAAGTCATATCAACAAATAATGGTGGAGAACAATCAAGAATGACGGGTCGTATCAGCTTATCGGGCCGCGAGATGGACCTCCAGCAGGCGGTGGATGAGCTATCCGCGCAACTGCGGCTCCTCAGGGAAGAGAACGAAGGTTTTCGGGCCCGTGCGGATAACACGAAGGGGGAAGGACCAATCACGGGGAAGTCATTTTCAATGGTATCCTCCATTGAGTATTTCTCTGGCGCCGCGGGGGAGAACGTGGACACGTTCTTCTCGCAAGTGGAACAGGTGGCGAAACTCGGTGGTTGGAACGACAACGATAAGCTAAGTGTGGTCACCATACGCACCCGCGGTGGGGGCACTAAAGCACCGGCGGGCGAAGGAGAGAGCAGGGGCCGTTGAAACCTACGATGACGCTCGGAAGACTCTCTTAGAAAGGTTCCGGGGGGGTGAAAAACCGGCGGTTCTAAAGAGAGATGCTTGCTGGCGTCCGCATGGCACCCAGGGAGCGGATCGAGGAATTTGCGGACCGCATTCGTGAATTGAACAGCCATACGTGGAAGGAGGAGGAAGATGCCGCAACGGCTGCGATACGCCGTTCCGGAGCGGATGAAAGAGCTTTGGACGCGTTTTTAAACGGCTTGCCGGGCAGAGTGGGGGAACACACGCGTCTCGCGATGCCGGAAACTTTCGACGCAGCCGTTAATGTGGCCGTGCGTATACGTGAGGCAGAGCGGAGGGCTCATCCGGAGACGGAAGAGAGAAACGTTTTCACGATGCGTGAGGGAGTCTGTCATGCTTGTGGACAACCCGGCCACTTTGCGAGAGAGTGTGCAAACAGGGGTGGAATGCGGTGTTTTAACTGCGGTGGACAGGGACATTGGGCGAGGAATTGCCGAGTGGGGGGTGGATGCGCGTCGGGGGGCGCGTTGAGCCGTCTTTAAACATTTACGGGGCCGAGCAAGCCGCCCGCCAAGGCCGCCGGTAAAGACTTTGATTCCACGTGTGCACCGTGAAGGAGGATTGGAGGACTTGGAGGACTTGGAGGAGGAGCGGTGATTGTCACATGTTAATATAAGAGGCGGCGTATGTTAGTGGACACTGGGGCCCAGGTGAGTCTATAGTGACTAAGGAGTGCTGTGTGGGGCAAGTTACACGTAGGTCTTGTTTTATGATAAAGGGTCTGACGTGTAGATACATTTGGAATCACGGAGAGGTAGTGCTACCGGTATGGATCGGAAGCAATGTGCATAATATTCGGGCCCAAGTAGTGGACACCTTGGGCGGGTATGAAGGCCTTATTGGTATTGACTTCCTTCGTGAAACGGGGGCCTTCATTGACGTGAGAAAGGGGGAACTTTCCATTGGGGGGGCGATAATTCCCTTGACCGAGAGAGGAAGAGCGAGATCCAGGGAAATCGCACCGCGGTCAGAGGAGGCATTTGGAGAGGGGCCGCGATGTGCGGTGACGTCCGTGAGAGGATTTACGACGGGGGGCGTGGCTTCCACCGCCAGAGGGGGCGGGCCCGGAATTATGTCATGGGAACGACCGAGGGACGCGTCGACGGCCGGCCCGGAAGGGAAGCCAGAGGTCGCCGAGAGAAATTTCGACTGCCCTGGGGCGGGAAAACCAAGGAGGAGAGTAGGGCGGCAGCGCGGAAGGAAGCGGCGGAGGGCGGGCGGAATGGCTATCCTGCCGACGGACTCTTCGGTGGGACAGGCGGAGGGGTCGGAGGGGCTGGAAGGGCCTGATTTCGTGGGTCGTGAGGGACCTTGGAGCCGCCGGCCACGTGTGGATGTGCCGGTTCGACTCCCAGCGGCGGAAGTAATCCCAGCCCATCGAAGCTCGTATCCCTCCCCTTACCCGGGCGGGAGTGGACGGAGGGAGAAGAGCGCGTGCTGGAGCCTGTTCTCGAGAAGGAGGAGTGTTTAGTTTCCCGGTGTTTGTGTCGGGTGGACGGGGAAGGAAGCGCGAAGGTGCGCGTGAGTAATTATGGGGAGTTGGCAGTAAATCTATGCGAGGGCAACTGTGGTGGCGACGGTGAGCGATGTAGATTTTATTTTAAAGGAAAGATTCTGCGGGGATGATATTGAGGGTGCATGCGATAGGAACGTACGCTCTGTGGAGAGTACGAGTCTGTGGGAGCTTTCGGATAGTGACATTGAAGGTAAATTGACGCACCTGAATTGGGGGAAAAAAGCTGTTATGCATCCCCTAATAGGAAGGTATAGGCATTTGTTTTCATTAACGGGAACACCCCCTGCGATCCACTTGGTAGAGCATCATATTCCTACAGGTGACGCCCGTCCCATTTATCGGAGACCCTATCGCACTCCGCATCATATACAGCCTTTAGTGGAGGATTCTGTGAAGGAACAGTTGGAAGGGGGAATAATATCGCCTAGTCACAGCCCTTGGGCCTCACCCGTTGTGATCTTGCCAAAGAAATCCGAGGACGGAAAGCCTAAGTACCGGTTCTGCATAGACTACCGTGCTTTAAATGCAATTACAAAACCGGATGTATACCCACTTCCAAACATTACGGAAACCTTGGACTATTTGGGGGTGTAGGTATTTCTCGACCCTTGATCTAAAGGCGGGTTATCACCAAATCCCCATGGCCCCTAAGTCACGCGAGAAGACTGCCTTTGTTATATATAGCGGATTATACGAATACAAACGTATGCCAATGGGACTAAGAAACGCGCCAAGTGTATTCCAACGTATGATGGACGGAGTCTTCCGGGGAATGACCCCCACAGAGTGCTTGGTGTATCTCGATGACGTTATTGTATTTGGCGAGTCGATTGAAGAGCATAAAGCGCGGTTGGGCCGAGTGTTTCAGAGGCTCGAGTCGGCCAGGTTGTCCTTGAAATTGACAAAATGTCAATTTTCCCTTTCTCAAGTAAGCTATCTAGGCCACATTATCAGCGCAAAGGGAATTCAACCGGACCCAGGTAAGATTTCGGCGGTAATGGACATCCCCACTCCCAAGACAGTAAAGGAGACGCAATATTTTTTAGGAATGACTACTTATTACCGTCGATTTATTAAAGATTATGCCATCCTCGCTCGCCCGCTTACAATGTTACTGAAAAAGGGAACTGCATTCGTTTGGGCTCCGGAGTGCGACGAAGCAGTGGAAGGGCTAAAACGGGCGTTGACGAGCAGCCCAGTGTTGGTATATCCAGATTTCTCCTTGCCTTTCATCATATCGACGGATGCAAGCAATTTCGCGATAGGTGCCGTCCTATCACAGGTGGTCAATAATGAGGAGCACCCGGTCGCATTCGCATCGAGGCAATTAAAGAAACCGGAAGTGAATTATACGACGACGGAGAAGGAACTTTTGGCCATTACGCGGGCGGTGGGACACTTCCGGTGTTACATCTACGGTCGGAAATTTACCATTTTAACAGATCACGCCGCGCTCACTTGGCTTTTTGGATTAAAGGACCCCAGAAGCAGGTTAATGAGATGGACTTTGAAATTGAGCGAGTACGACTACGAAGTAATTCATAAACCTGGTAAGACCCATGCAAACGCAGATGCCTTAAGCAGGAAGATTCGCCAAGTATCCGTGGAAGAGGTTTTAAATTTTCGGAAGGAGCAGGAAAAAGGTCCCGAGTGTATAGAATGGAAAGGAAGAGAGGGATTCGTGGTCGATGGGGGTATACTATGGAAGGAAACTGCAATGGGAAAAAGAGTAGTAGTGCCTCGCAGCTGCCGGGAGAAAGTGCTCCGTCAGTACCACAACCATATACTGTCAGGGCATTTAGGTGTACAGGCAACAGGAGGTAGGGTTAAAAGGGACTTTTGGTGGCCATCCGTTCGCGAGATGTCAAGAAGCATGTAAAAGGCTGCACTGCCTGTAGTCAGAGGAGCCCTTATGGTAAGTGCTGAGCCCCATTACAAGCACTACCAGCAGCGAATAGGCCTTTCGAGTTTATTGCAATAGACATTGTGGGTCCCCTTCCGTAGACAGAGGAGGGTTATAGGTATATCTTGCCTATACTTCATCATTTCTCGAGGTATTTAGTGATGGTACCATTGACAGACAAGAAATCTGAATCCGTTTCAGTGGCACAAGTGAAGCAGTGGATACTGAGGTTCGGAGTGCCGGAAACACTTCTTACTAGTGATGGGTCGATCATGAACGATTCGATCAAAAAGATTGAATCACTAGGTGAATCAAATGACTCATGATTCATTTCGTTAAACAAGTCGATCATCAATCATCAATCACTCCGACTTCCGGTTTCATATCAATCATCTCGGTTTCCGGTTTGATTCAAAATTTGGAACGACCGATGCTTTATCTCTTTTCGTCAGGGCAGAAATAGTTGTGATAAAATTAAATACTATGTTATGGAGAACTGAATACTTGTGTAATCTTTTTCTTAAATGTTTTCCAGCAGTTATCAGTATTAATAACACCAATACACGTAAAAGGAAAATATTAATATTTATGACTCCTGTAGGAGAACGTTAAGAAGTAGAAGTTAAAGCTGGTTATATTTTATTGTGCCGTTCATAAAATTATCCTGCAGATCAGATTCATGCATAGTGTGTGGTGTATTTTGTGTTATATTTTGATCAACTATAGTTAGAAATTATTTTATTAGTGTTAAGAAACTGTGGCAGTTTCGCCTTCCCAAATATTTTCATGACACTGCTTCCTTCATTTTTGCAATCTAATTTACTCATCTAGGAATTCACAATTAAAATAGTATATGAAATGATAATATGGATAGCAATCAGCGTTACCAATGCTCTTCGCAGATGAGGCAGTATTTATTCGATTATTCAAAGTGATTTATTACATCCATTGATTGAGTCTTTTCGATCTTGATTCCTTTTGAGTCTTTTCGATCATGATTCCTTTTGAGTCTTTTCAATCATGACTCCTTTGAGTCTTTTCGATCATAGTGATTGAATCTTGATTTGAGTCTTTTCGATCATAGTGATTGAATCTTGATTTGAGTCTTTTCGATCATAGTGATTGAATCAATTGATTGAATCACTTATGTGACTCGAGTCAAAATGATTGAATCACTTAAATGATCGACTTTGCCCATCACTACTTCTTACTGATCAGGGGACAAATTTCATGTCAGAACTTTTTCGACAGGTCTGTAAGTTGTTACGAATAAATCAGTTGAGGACGTCACCCTTCAACCCAGAATGCAACGGACGAGTGGAGAGAGTTCATAGAACTATTGCGCAGATTCTCAGGCATCTTGACTTTGCTGTGGCGGCCTACAGCTGTAGTAATCATCGTATCACGGGTTTCACCCCTCATGAACTGGTATTTGGACGTCAAATGGTATCGCCTTTCCAATGCATCAGAGTTGGCGTTTTAGAGGAAGAGCACCCCGGGGTGTCTTGGTTAAGGGACAGATTAAAGGAAATGTGGATAAAGTATGCGAATACTGATCGCATAGCAGAAAAGAAACGGAGAGAGGCCGTGAAGGAGAAGGGTAAGCGTTGGCAATACAAGGAAGGAGATTACTTGTTTTTAAGTGATCCCTGTATGAAAGTAGGGCAAGTGAAGAAATTTCATAAACCATGGAAGGGCCCATACCGCATATTAAAAGTGGTGTCGACATGTAACCTAATGCTGGAAATCCCATTCCGCAACCTATTGGTACTCAGGAATCGCGTTAACCCCTGTTTTGGCCCCATTCCCCATCTTAGTTCAGGAACAGCTGGTCGCAGGCAAAGCAGGCCGAGGAAGGAGCGGGCAACGCCGCCCTTCCAACCGCCGCGAATACGCCGCTGTTACTTCTGAGGCCGAATGGGGGTGCGAGGGAGTGGGCGTGGTCGCCCCGGCCGAAGGGTCCCACGACGGGTGGGGTACAGCTGAGGAGGAATCATCGTGCAGCACGGAGCCTTCCTACATCCCTCCCCCCCAAGTGCATCCATTGCCGGCCGAACGTTCTCCCTACTACCTTCGATCGTCGGAGCCAAGTGTTGACCCCCCTACCTGCCCCCTTCCTGAGTCGGCGGGAGAGGCGACAGACCCCCCACTGTCCTATCCGCCCCCACAGCCTTCGCCGTTGGGACGCTCCCCTTATTTCCTTCGTCCACGGGCAGCACGACCGTCGGTGGAGGGGTTGTAATTTGGGCAGTGATGATAGAAGAGGGTGCTGGCGAGAGGAAACGCAGAAACGGAGAGCTATCGCTGTGTCTGGTTTATGTTTCTCATTTGTTTTACTTCTTGTAATTTCTTTTTAATTTGGATTATTTTGGGTTTGGATATGTACTTGTTATATTCTGGATGGGCTGATTTCTTCGGTTTAATTGCTTCTAGGGCATCTCAATGGCTGATATGGTAACGCATTTTATTGCATTAATTTCTTTTGAGCAGTGAATACTTGCAGTTTTCTTTGTGAATGTTGATTTAGAAGTAGGGGCGAGTCAATCGGCTCGCGCGGGTAAAGAGTGATTGGGTATAATTAAGTACACTGGAGGGGATCGTGTGGTTTGACAAATCATTGGGCGCGGTACAGGAGTTGTGAGTGGCGCTGAATAGTGACGTGAACCCCGTCCTTGAGGTTTTCCGACTCATGGGACTCCATTAGAATGTGCAAGAGACTAGAGACAATAATGGAATCATACTAAAAGTTAGCTTGAGTTAAAAAAAAAAGAGCTTGAAGTTAAATGTTTAGTGCTAAAATGATGTAAAATGTATTTCCAGGCTTGTCAATTTTCAAAGATTTTCTCAGACCCCCGCTCGTTACCCCTGGGAGGAGGGGGTGCAACCCTAGGCCATCTAATCTCCCCCGCCCCTCAAAGCATATTCCTAGTTACGCCACTGGCAAGAATGAAACACATGATAGCTTGTAAGTAGAACAGCCCAAGCGAAGTGGGCATTGCTAAAAAAGAAGTCTCCTCACAACTGACAATGTAAAAAATGAAGATAGGAAGCAATTTATTAGGACTTGCAATTGAAGCATGCTTATCTTTGGTAGTTAGGCATGCTGTTTGGTAACACCGCAGCAGTTGGTAGCGTCCAAAATGTGGTGTTTGCAGAAGAATGACCAGAATCCATGGATACCGACTCACAAAAAATATTGGTGGGGCCCAAACAGGGGATCTTGCCCAGGGAATTTTTATGAGCAGTGAGTAATTTTATTTTAATTCTAGAAGAGTCATTAATCAAAATTAGAACCCTGATTACTCGAATCTCAAAATCTTCTCAAACAATCCGGGGAAAATCTACAAGCCTGAGACTTTTTCCTCACACCCAAAACGAATTTTTGAAGGGGTTCGGGGCCTCTCAAGCCCAAAGGAGTCGGCACCAATGTGAAGATCAAATGAATACAGATTGTGTGAGCAACGTGGAAGTTGGAAGCAGAGCAGGAAGGAAGTCCCGAAAACCTAGGGTAGAAGACGAGACATTTTAATTTGCCTCCCCTCTCTTAATCGGCCACAAATACCCAGTGGCGGAGCGTGCATGTACGCATGTTAGCAACTCCACACCCAAAGATGAATGAATTATAAAAGAAAACTCTGTATTTCTTTGGAAAGAGAAAGATAAAAACCCTGTCCACACAGAGATGGGATATGAAGCCCCAAACGCTACAGCTATCTCCATTTCGAATTCACCACTCTAAAAGTGCACGATCCCGTGGCATCGCACCGGCCGCATATTTGGTCTATGCGATCACTTACGGGTGCTCGGGGGCGGGAAGAGGTAAGCGGGGGCATGCCCTGTTCAAATGGGTACTTGGAGCGAGCAGACTCAACACTTGAAGTTCAAGGGAATGCTGCTAAATGGCTCTGAATGCATCGACTTGCTAGGATCCTGAGTGCAGGAAGTGTAGGCGTGGACAGCTACACCACTACACTACCTGCAAGTTACTCACCAAATATGCGCGTACGCACTCGCGTCGTGTTGAGTCTACTCGCTCCAAGCACCCATGTGAACGTGGCATGACCCCCCGCTTACCTCGTCCCGCCCGTTCACCCACAAGCGATTGCATAGACCGAATATGCGGCCGGCGCGATGCCACGGGATCGCACACTTGTAGAGTGGTGAATTCGAAATGAAGATAGCTGTAGCGTTTGGAGTTTCATATCCCATCTCTGTGTAGACAGGATTTTTATCTTTCTCTTTGCAAAGAAATACAGAGTTTTCTTTCATAATTGAGAGGCAAGCCATGGGATTTATCTGATTATTTCCTGGAAAAATAGTTTTATTTTAGTTACACATCTTATACTATTATATGTAAGTGTCAGTTGACTTGCATTCCCACCATGGTTAGCTGTAGAGCAAGCAGATACATAATGCCTTCCTCCCACCCCCCTGCATCCGGTGATGAAAAGCTAGAAACTCCAAGCTAGCGGATGCGCTGGTGGGAAGAAGACACGGCGTGTGGAGTTGGTTTGGGACGACTTGTGGAATGGATGTACCTGAACGCAAATAAAGTGGAATTAGGAAAAAGACCGGAAATTTGTTACTAATTCCTTAATTCCCTTCCTTGCGGCCTCCGGCGGACCAGAGAGACTTACACTGTTGTCAGAAGCGCAATCAAACCGGATATTGTAGATATCGCGAGGAAGCAGCGAGAATGGCGAGTCGGGTGAGTTTTGGAGGGCATGAAGTGCCGCTGCAGAGTGAGATAGATGACTTCGGGGAGAAGATCAACATCCTGGCTAAGGAGAACGAGGAGCTAAAGGAACGGCTCTGCAGTGCGACTCAGAACTCTGCTCCGTCGCAGGGAAACAAATTCTCGCTCATCAGCGGCATCTATGTATTCACTGGCCCCAGGGAGAGTGTTGTCGCTTTCATCGAGCGAGTGGAAAGCGAGGCAGAACTGAGTGGCTGGACCAGCGAAGAGACCCTGAAGGCAGCGAGAGTGCGTTTGGGTGGCGACGCAGCAGAGTTCTGTCGTATCAAGGAGGAGTGCTACCAAGCAACTGATTTTTCAGTTTTTAAGAAGTGCCTCCTTGATCGATATCGCCCGAAATTAACGGCTCGATTCTATCTCGAGCAGTTAGGATCGGTGAGACTAGGGCAGGGAGAAGACTTAAAGAGTCCTTCGCAGACCGGGTGAGATCGATCAACTCTCACTCGTATGAGCTTCCCACCCACGCTGACATGGCTGCCGCGATTAAGCATTAAGCCGACCAAAGGGCCCTGGACGCATTCCTTCGTGGTCTTCCAGGTGAGCTCGGTCGGCTGGGCCGCTTGGCCGTGCCGGCGTCGTTCGACGCGGCCATTGAGACGGCTATTCGGATCCGCGAAGGTGATCGCAGTCCGCCAGCTCCCTCGCCAGTCCGTCGTGTTTTCCGTTCTCCAGCGGAGGCGGGGGGGAGGTGCTATGAGTGCGACTCTCCAGGCCATCTCGCGCGAAGGTGCCCCCGCCGGGGGTGTTATACTTGCGGCGCTTCCGGCTATATCGCCTATCAGTGCCAACGGAAACCCTCAGAGAAGCCTTTAAATGGCGGCGGGTCCGGAGGCGCCACCCAGGCCGGACCCCTGTAACCCTGTTCCTTCCACGGTTAGAGGCCGCTAGGCGGACAGAGGATTTAGTGGTTGCAGTAAGCGTCGTGGGGAAAGAATGCAAATTTTTGGTGGATACCGGTGCCCAAGTTTCCTTTGTAGCGCGTGGTGTGAACGGGGGCGAACGAATTAGGAGATCCCCATATCGTATAAAGGGCATTTCGGGGGCGAATATGTGGAACGATGGTGTAGAAACGGTGCAATTAGTGTTAGTTCTTATAGTTTAGATATGATAATGGTAGATTCGGTGGGAATATTAGGGACTTTTAGGGTTAGATTTCTTGGAAAAATACGGTGGACTAATTGATGTGAGGAAAAAGACGATGAAATTAGCTGACGTTTATGTTTCGATGAGAGGCGAGTGCAGCGCGTATGAAGGATGCGAGGAGAGGGTATAAAAGAGTGCTGGGGTCGTTGGAGTGGACATTGAAGGGCCAGTTAAATTAACTGATGAGACAGTGATCCCACCCAGTAGCGAAAAATTAGTGTGCTGCAGACTGTCAGATGACGCCCCTCTTGAAAGAGAATACATTACAGAGCCAGAGGTGATAACGGACGCACACAGTTGTGCTGTAGTGCGGGGTGTTTGTAAGTTTGAGAGAGGACGGGAGGTTATAGTAAAATTAGGGAATTTCGGGCTGGATGAGGTTGTTTTGAGACGGGGAACAAAAGTGGCAACTCTCCATGAATTGGAGAAAAATTTTAAAGATAACTTTACAGGCATAAGGCACGTCCGATCAACGACTACCATAGAGCGAAAGATAGATTTCCGGGAGAAGATAGCGGATCTGGATGATCCGGAAAGAAAGGCGTTGCTATCCCTGTTGAATGATTACCAGAGTTTATTCACTGAAGGAAAACTACCTCCGGCCACAACAATTACCTCTCACAGAATCCGCACGGACAACTCTCCACCCATTTATCGCCGCCCATATAGAGTGCCTTAAAACCCTTGTGGACGAGCAGTTACGGGCCGGGATAATTGTCCCTAGCAGTAGTCCCTGGGCTTCACCAGTCGTCATTGTGCCAAAAAAAATCAGCTGACAGCACGCTATCTAATAGATTTTGTGTTGACTTCCGTGGCCTTAATGCAGTGAATACCCCAGACGTGTATCCCCTGCCCAATATAACAGAAACGTTGGACTATTTAGGGAGGAGCCGTTACTTTTCCACGTTAGATCTAACGAGTGGTTATTATCAGATTCCTATGCATCCTGCCTCCAGAGAGAAGACTGCTTTTAATGTAGAGGGCGGACATTTTGAATATACCGCATGCCTTTCGGATTACGCAACGCCCCTAGCACGTTTCAACGCATGATGGACGGATTTTTTAGAGGACTGAAGCCCACGCAGTGTCTCGTCTATTTGGATGACGTTATTGTATTTAGTTCGTCCATAGAAGAGCACGTTTAAAGGCAGAGACGCGTGTTCAGTCGGCTGCAAGAGTCAGGTTTGTCGTTAAAAATTGAAAAGTGTCACTTTGCTAGAGAAAGGGTAAGGTATTTGGGACATGTGATCGACCGGGAGGGTGTTCGTCCGGACCCTGAGAAAATAAACGCGGTTATGAATTTTCCTTCATCTAGTAACACCAAGGAAGTGCGATCGTTTTTGGGACTTGCCAATTATTATAGGCGCTTCATTAATAATTACGCAGTGGTCGCATGACCGCTGACGCGGCTCCTCAAGAAGGGAACTAAGTTCATATGGACACATAACAGTGACGCGGCGGTGGAATCCTTTAAGACGGCCTTGGTAAGCACTCCGGTGCTCGCCTATCCTGAATTCGCAAGGCCATTCGTTATCTCCACTGACGCCAGCAACTTTGCGGTGGGCGCGGTGTTGTCGCAAGTGATAGACGGCGAGGAGCATCCCATCGCGTATGCATCGCGGCAACTTCAAGCAGCGGCGATAAACTACTCGACCACGGAAAAGGAGCTGTGCGCGGTCGAATTCGCGGTTCAGTTCTTTCGCCCTTATGTGTGGGGTCATCCGTTCAAAATCATCGCGGATCACGTCGCCCTCCGATGGCTTTTCAGTCTCCCTGATCCCAGTAGTAGATTAACCAGATGGGCGCAGAAGTTAGCCGAATATGAGTATGAGGTTATTCACAAGCCAGGAAAACTCCACCTTAACGCCGACGGGTTAAGCCAAAAGATACGAGTGGTGGAGGTAATGGATGACGAAGATTGGAAGAAGTACCAAGCCGAGGATATGGAATGCCAGGAGTGGAAGTCGTGCGAGAGTTTGAGGATAAAAATGGACTGCTGTACCGATCGACAAGTGAGGGATTAAAGGTGGTGGTTCCTGTGAGCAGACGGGAAACTGTGTTCTACCAACATCACGACCACACACTGTCAGGACACCTAGGAGTAAAGCCGATTATTAGACGAATACGACAGATGTACTGGTGGCCCTCCCTCGATAAAGATGTGAGAGAGATGATTGCTAGCTGTGTTCCTTGTAATCAACGCAGCCCTTACGAGAAGACGAGGGCATCCTTGAAGAAACTTCCAGTAAGTACCTCCAAATTTTCCTTCATCAGCATAGATATTGTTGGGCCTCTACCCCGCACCTCGAATGGCAACCGGTTTATACTTACCATTCTCGATCATTTTTCACGGTATTTAGAGATGGTGGCTATTCCATCACAGACAGCGGAAGTAGTGGCCGACGCTCTACTTAGGCGGTGGATTTTGAAATTCGGTGTTCCTGATTATATACTGTCGGATCAGGGCCCCAACTTTGAGTCGGCTTTATTCCAGAATTTGTGTAAATTTCTAGGGGTATCTAAATTGCGTACATCACCCTTTCACCCCAGCTGTAACGGAAGGTGTGAGAGAGTGCATCGAACCATCTCGCAAATGCTAAGCCACTATGTTAATGGAGGAGACAATAATTGGGATGTGTTGTAAGCGTTTTCGGTGGCAGGATATAATTCAACCTATCATAGTAGCACGCGAGTGACTCCGTTCAAGGTGATTTTCGGTCGCGAAATGAAGACGCCTTCCATTGCTTAAGGCCTAGTTACTCGGTCCATTAACACGTATAAGTTAATGTACGTTTGCGTGAATGATTTTGGTGGACCGGAACGGAACATGTACGAATGCATGAACCAAATTAGAAAAGGTTCTATTTTCCGTTCATGCATGTGCACAAGTTGGGTGGTTACACGGTACATTTTCGTGTTCATTCACGCGTTCATGCATTTAGACATTAACCCGTACGTGTTAATGTATCGTGTAACCAGGCCTTTAGAGGCCGTAGAGACTGGTACGAGAGATTATTATATGAACGAACTAAGTGATCAACTCAAACAAATTTGGAAAGAATGTTTGGTGAACAGAAAGAGGGCCCTTACAGTCGCAGGCGAGGCAGTACAACAAGAGGAGTAGGGACGTGAACTACCAGCCGGGTCAATACATTTACCTAAACGACCCCTGTATAAAGCCCAGCAGAATCCGCAAGTTCCACAAACCGTTTTCGGGGCCTTATAAAATCCTTTAGATGCTCAATGACTCTAAAGCGTTTGCAGCTACGTTTTAGGACTATCGTGGTGCATAAAGACTGCGTTAAAGTACTATCGTTTTCAAAAGTATGTAGACACCCACGAGCCCCACTTAACTGATGTGGTAGGGTCGGTAAAAACCTGGAAGGTTGGCACATGAGGTAGCCTGCATCTCTCACCAGTACGCCGACAAGAGCCGACGAGGACGGACGCGGGGGCGACCGGGCTAGCGAGACAGGAGTCAAAATACAGGCTCAAATGCCCTAGCGGATAGAATGCACTGAGGAAACTCACGTCCACGCACAGGTTGGGCCGTCGGAGTTTTCTTGTGAGCTCCGTGGCGAGGATTCCCTCTCTTCAGATTCATATTTGGACTCACCGTGAACACGGAGTGTGCATGTGGCTCCGTAGCTGAGTAGGATTACTTTACGCGCATTCGATGCACTGAAGTTATGGGGGGGGGGGGTTCGAATCTGAGCAAATTTTAGTTTATTTTATTTTGTGAAAGGTCAATTGATAACATCAACATAATAGATATAGTTGACCCAAGAAAAAAATTAACACCGAATTTTTAGCGACTAATTTTTTTAAATTAATGACTCAATCTGCGTCAACACATTTATTTCTAAGCAAGTTTATTCAAAGAGTGGAAATAAGCAGTCAAATTGCCGTTGAAGAAATGGATGATATATCCATTCGGTCACATTTTTATAATTATTTAATGTTCTCCGTTCGGTGCGGTCTGGTCAGGTTGGTTGGTCGGCTATCTCCGAGGCCCCCGAGGTTGTAGGGCTCCCACAACGCTCGCGTCTATCTCGAAGTGTATATGAAAGGTGTAAAAAAAGAAACTCGGATTACTTGAACCAAATTATTTTAACAATTATAAAATTCTAAGCTCTGATTAATTGCATTATTTACAGCATAATTAGCATTAATTAAATAAAGGTTGTAGAAGATAAAAGAGAACCTTATGCTTTTTGAAAGGGTTATTCGAAAGTTATTTTGGAGGATATTTAGATTTCAGTGCGGTTTTTAGGTAGAAATAGGGATTTAATAGATAATAGGACCATCATTTATATCTAAATTTTCAATCTATGTAATTATTATTTTTCTTAGTATTTTTATTTACGAAATTGACCTTTTATTAACTTTCATCTATATTTTAAGGGCCAGAATAGCGTTAAAATCCACTTCTGGGCATGCGATTTCACAAAATCTTCCGGTGGAGGACCCCCGAATCCCCCAGCCCCCATGGGCCCCAGCCGAGGTCACGCAATCACCGCAGGCCGCTTCTTCGTCCGTTTTTTAGGGTGAAAGATTTCATGCACCAATTTACTTCCACTTTATCCTTGGAGATATTTGTAGTTCGCACTCCTATTGGAAGCAAAGCGTTGGTGCTTTTAATTACATAACTTCCCACACTGGTGAACAAAGATTTTGACCTGTAGACGTCGTTGGATGATCTTAGACGTATTTTTTGCTGATTCGGAATCTGGGCTTACCTTATTTACATCACGTCTAGTTTCATTAGGACAGCTGAATGTATGTTTTTTCTTTTACAAAAGTAGTAATTTATTTCATTTATATACCATAAAAGCATGAACAGGTAAAAAAAATAATTTTCTGCCATAACATATTGTCCTACAATGGCATGGCATGCCTTCCTATCCCAACAAAATACATAATTAAACTTGCAGTATCCTATCGTTTTTCCGATGAAATGCATAATCAGCTTCCACTCCAAATAAGTATGTGACTGCCGGCGCGTAAAAACGTGTGTTTTTCATCTGCATACGGTTTGGGAATTTTGTTGCTCGCAGGAAATGTCAGCTTATTACATTGTAATCGTTGTGAAGTGACTTAGCTTTCATCGTGGGGTCAGTCCATTTCAAATCACCGAGGCAATGTTCCTCAGCATTTTTAATTATCCTGAATTTTTTTATCATTGGTTCCCTTCAAGTAGACAATCACAAAAAACCATTTGAAAAAAATTCACAACCCATACTTTTTTGGCAGACATTTTTAAAAGAGCGAATGGGCCTAAACAGAGCGTGAACTACCACGATGACTTTTGTTACGTGTGCGGTGAAATTACTTTCAAGGCTAAGAGGAGGAATAATACCTTTTTGAGACAGTGTTTCAGACTTTATTTTGACTGTCCGTTGGGTGACCTGGGTACAGGATCGGAGCCTTCTGCGATATGTAGCAAGAGTGAAAGGCTTCTCACTGGTTGGACTGATGGAAAACGTCGTATGAATTTTTCCGTCCTCATGATTCGGCGGGAAGCTAAAGATAATATTTCAGACCACTAATTTTGTGAAACAGAAATTAAAGGAAAACACACAGTAAAAGATCCAAACAACCTATAATCAGCCCCACACTTGAAAAATTTACCAGTGCTGGAACCACACAAAATTTTAATCTTAGCGAATGTTCAGAAAGTATGTGAGAATGATGGATTCGACAACATGAAAGACCCAATTTTCGGACCAAACATATCTGATAGACCTCGTTCTATGACGCAATAGGATTTAAGTGATCTATTGCGCAATTTAAATTTGTGTAAAAAGCAGAATGAAATCTTAAGATCACAATTGAAGGGTTGTAATTTGCTGGATCCAATTACAAAAATTTCTATGCATAGATGTCTCAATGACGAATTTAAATCATTTTTTCCCATGAAAATAATCTTCATTTCTGCAACGATGTTCTCTTTGTTATGGCTACTCTTAGTTTTGAATACAACGCAGATGATTAGGTTCATTGATTTCTTTAACGTCAGCTTAGGCTGTTTTCTAACATAATGGGATTGAACTCCCTTCGAAAGCATTAGCTAATGGAACTGACATGAAAGAATCTTACCAGAATATGCAGTAAAATTTTCACTACGCAAAATGTAAAGTACCTGCATTTTTACTAGGCATACAGTTTGACTACACGAAATATTATTGCTTCTTCTGCGATTGCGATAGCAGAGACAGAAAAAATCATTACTTGAAAAAAGAGTGGCTATAACGTAAATACTCGTTCCTGGATTCAAAAATGTCCTTTTCAACTTTTTTACGATCCTAAAAATATTACTTTGCCAACGCTAAGTATTAAATTAGGGCTCTTTCAAAATTGTGTGAACAATATGTGCAAAAATTGTGCAGGATTTACTTATTTGAAACAAATGTCCTTAAAATCAGTAAAAAACAGATAATAAAAGGATTTTTTATTGGGCCACAGATTTTTTAAAGAAGCGCTGAAGGATTCGGAATTTTGACAGCTAGAGTTCAAAATAAAAGCGCGTGGAAGGCATTCAAAAATGCAGTTGAAGGTTTTCTAGGAAAGGGAATGGCTAAATATCATCGCGATCTGCGGTCAGTGTAATAATATTGCACAAAAAATGGGCTGAATCAGCCCGAAAAATACCAGAGTATCACCCAAAAACATGGCTAGAAGAGAAATAGTTATTTTTTGGTTGATCAGTGTTATCGATTGAGTTGCAAACATCATGATCTAGGGCTATCATTATGATGTCAACAACGAATGTATCTGGCTATTTATTGAGTATTGTCAATAATATGAGTAGAGATTTTTATCAACGGAAATTAGACAGTAGCAAGGATAAAATACAACCTGTGCCACTTCCCCTGCTTATTTCCACTCTTTGAATAAACTTGCTTAGAAATAAATGTGTTGACGCAGATTGAGTCATTAATTTAAAAAAAATTAGTCGCTAAAAAATTCGGTGTTAATTTTTTTCTTGGGTCAACTATATCTATTATGTTGATGTTATCAATTGACCTTTCACAAAATAAAATAAATTAAAATTTGCTCAGATTCGAACCCCCCCCATAACTTCAGTGCATCGAATGCGCGTAAAGTAATCCTACTCAGCTACGGAGCCACATGCACATTCCGTGTTCACGGTGAGTCCAAATATGAATCTGAAGAGAGGGAATCCTCGCCACGGAGCTCACAAGAAAACTCCGACGGCCCAACCTGTGCGTGGACGTGAGTTTCCTCAGTGCATTCTGTCCGCTAGGGCATTTGAGCCTGTATTTTGACTCCTGTCTCGCTAGCCCGGTCGCCCCCGCGTCCGTCCTCGTCGGCTCTTGTCGGCGTACTGGTGAGAGATGCAGGCTACCTCATGTGCCAACCTTCCAAGTTTTTACCGACCCTACCACATCAGTTAAGTGGGGCTCGTGGGTGTCTACATACTTTTGAAAACGATAGTACGTAGGGGTATGAGAAATACGGAAAATGAATTCGCAGACGCAATCAGGGGCGAGTGGGAAGGGAGTTGTTGACACGTAGGCGGCGACCATTCCCGCTACGACCTTGCCTCCCACCCTGTCCCCACCCCCTTTTGAAGATAGCGCAGACCGCGCGAAGATAACGGAGACGGCGGCGGAGACTTCTTTGACTTCCCTGCCCCCTGAAGCCCTCTCATCACTCATTGTCAGTGCAAATCCCCCCGAAGTGTGTCCCGGTGCATTTGATGAGCAAATCAGCGAGAGTAATAGTGAAAGTACGACCCTAGCCGCTTGCCCTTATAATTTGAGACCACGGCCAAGTTAAAAAGCGATTGGCGAGGTCAGGAAGTGAGTGAGTGTTCTTAAGTGTCTTAATCTATGTAAGTGCGACGGGACCGAGTGTTTTCCATTTGGATAATGGAGTACTGGTTGAGAAACATCTTTAAGATTTGTAATTACATTATGTCTTTTTATGAAACGAACAATGATGTAGTATGTTACGGAATTTTGAGTTTGTTATGGTATCCTCTTTGTCCAGTTGATTATACGAAAAGTAGAGTGTTTATGTTGATTCAGGGGGAGTTATTTGGTTTACTACGAAGCACGCATATTGTTTAAATTTCTTTCTAAACGACTTGTGCTGACTTTGAAGGGGTTACAATAATCATGTATTGTGGGATTGTGTATTGCTTAATAGCGTTATATTGGGTGTTGGGTTCATTGTGGTATTGCATTCCTGTCCTGTTGTTTCAACACTTTATCCTGTTCTCCTATCGATGATGACCAATGTCTTATTTTTTTAATTGTCCACTATGAGTCTATTTTTTGTTGCTTAATTCTAAGATGAATGCATTTTTTTCGATGTGTGGCATTTAAAGAACACTTTATTTTGACTTTTCAGTATGATCGATTGTTTGTAATCTTTATGGATCCGTCCAATGTTAAGTGGTATAAATCTCTTTGTCGTGTGAGAACGCAAGTGGTCGGCTGACAGTTAGAAAAGTTTCACTATGTTCAATTTTTATTTCGGGGGGGGGGGGGGGATGGTGTAAGTGTCACGCTGACTTGCATTCCCACCATGGTTAGCTGTAGAGCCAGCATATTCATAATGCCTTCCTCCCACTCCCCTGCATCCGGTGAGGAAAAGCTGGGAACTGCAAGCTAGCGGATGCGTCGGTGGGAAGAAGACACGACGCTCGGAGTTGGTTTGTGGACGGCTTGCGGGATGGTTGTAGCTGAACGCGAATGAAGTGGAGTTATGGAAAATACCGGGAATTTGTTATTAATTCCTTAATTCTCTTCCTCGCGTTCCCTCTGCGGCCTCCGGTGGACCTGAGAGACTTACATATATATCATTTTTCGCGGGTTTAAAGAAAAATTGTTGAATGCTTTCGTTTTAATTCAATACTGATTTTGCTTAAAGACTTGTAATTTTTGCTGGAAGGGGGGGTTAGCTGCCCTACACTAGATCCACCTATGGGGGGCGGGGCGCAAGGATACCCCGTTATTCAAAACGAAGGCAATGACAACGGGACCGTATTAAAAATCTTGCTTATTTTTTCCGAGTCTTGGGTGGGGGGGCGTGCCCCCCCAGCCTATGAATCCCAGCGATTTGTAGACGCCAGGAAACATGCCATGGCGCGAAGCTCAGAGGTAATTTTTCTTATTAAATGCGCACTAGATGCATTTTTTTTAGTTTGAAGACTGAATAGGTGAAATAAATCGTACTTACGCAGAATAACTCCTTGAACTATTTTGAGTAAGTTTCCTTTCGAAAATGTTGCACTTCACGTAGATCATTATTGTATTTACATCAATATCTATTATTTCCTAATAAAATTCTTACGTACCTAAAAGTTGAATTTTACGATTTTTACTGAAAAAATGTTTTAATCAATGTTTTCGTTATTTAATGCTTTCGGAAGTAATATTTTATGTCGATATATAAACAAAATGCATACCGTTTAATTTACTGTCTTCCCCAAACCCGCGGGCACTGCTTTATGCCCATATATTGTCCCCTATACTTAAGGCTTTTTTTCGTCAAAAATTCATCCATTCTTCGTTAGTCTGTTTCGATGTTGCGGCATTGAGACAAGTTCAGGTCCCCGGAAAGGCATTTTTCGCATTTTACATAGGATTTTCGGATATTTAATATGACGGTTTTCAAGAAGAAATACTCCGAAACAATCAAGGCATTTCACCCCGAAATGGACATCGAAAGTTCCACGTCAGTCATGCAAGACCGGAGTGCAATATAGTTGAATTGCTCAACCTGCCCAATTTTCACCACCCACCTTTATTTTAAGTCTCACATTCCTCGCTCGTGATAATGAAATATGTAATAAAAAAGATTAAAATTACTTAAAGCAAAGTTTTTTTATTAAAATATTCCAAGTTTTCATTAATTTGCTTTATTTACAACTTACTCAGTATAAAAAGTTCATATGCAAATAAATAAAAAAAGGAGTTTGTTGCGAATAAGAAATGCATAAGCACCGAGTTCAGAACGAAAGAATCTTTAATTCCACAAGTACAAGATTGGCTCGACGGGGAAAATGAACCTCCTCAAACATCCAATAAATGATTCAGAAGTCAGGTTACCGACTAGTTCGAGATGAATTGCCTTTGTCGCAAAGCAAACAAAAACAGCAATATATGCCTTCAATGTAGTACTGCCTCTACCATTACGACTTCTAATGTGGACAGGACCACAGTAGTCAATTCCAGTGTTCAGGAAAGGACGACTGGGTTGAACTCTCTCCTTAGGAAGATTTCCCATTTTCTGTTCACCAACCTTAGGATTGCATCTGAAACATTTAAGACATTGGTGAACCACCTTTCGAGCGAGAGTTCTTCCATTTAAAGGCCAAAAATTTAATCGAAGTGATGACAACAGCGCTTGAGGTGCACAATGTAAATGCTTGAGGTGCTCCTTCATCGCGATCAGTTTCGACAAGTAATCATTACCGGGCAAGACAATTGGATGTTTGGTATCATAGGATTCTTCAGAAGCCTTGATTCTGCCACCAACTCTGATTATCATATTGGTGTCAAGAAATGGGCTGAGTGTTCTGAGTCTTGATCTTCTTCCCACTTCTCCATCATTAGATAATTCTCTAAACTCCTGTGCAAACATCTGTCTTTGCACCACCTTAATTAACTGCAACATGGCTTGATTGACCTCTTGTGCGGACAAAGGACCAGTGAATCTAACTGATGACCTTGACGAATTATGAAAAAATCTTAAACAATATGCTGTAATTCTTAGTAGCTTGTCTAGCGATGAATATCTATGCAGCAGATCAAACTCCTTGCGAGTGACTAAGAAGACTGTTGTCTTCTTCCGTTGTTCATGAATAGATGGTGACACCAAAATTGTAGCTGCAGGCCAGGCATCCTCCTGTAATGATAACCATGGGGGACCATTCCACCAAGTGTCATTTGTCAGAATTTCCTGAGGTGATAAGCCTCTTGATACATGGTCTGCAGGATTCTCATTACTTCGGACATGCCTCCAAACACATTCCTTTGTTAGCTCATGGATTTCAGTTACCCTATTAGCAACAAAAGTTTTCCATTGATATGAAGGACCAGATAGCCAAGTTAATACAATCTGTGAATCAGACCACAGTGAAAATTTTCCTTCAAAATTACAGGCCCTTGAAACATTGTAAATCAGTTTGGATAATAACTTATCCGCCAGTAATTCCAGACGTGGTATTGATATCTTCTTCAAGGGGGAAACCTTGGACTTTGAGCACAGTAAATGTACATTATAGCCAGTTTTAGAGGAAGTTCTGATGTATACACATGCTCCATATCCCCCTTCAGAAGAGTAGGGTAAAAAAAAGAATCCTGCAGCACCTGCCATTTTTAATTACCTCCCCCCTACAATTAATTACGCTCCGCCATCTTTAATTACGCTATCACGTGACTTTTTAATCGACCGTCACTTGTTTTATTGATCGTCATTTGTTTCCCTTTCATCTTCTTTATCGATATTTACCTATTTCTATTTTCTCTGACGTAATTTACTTTTACGCTTCTCATTTGTTTTCTCTCGTCGTTTGTTTTACCAATAGCAAATGATTTTCGATCGTCATTTGTTTCCCTTTCATCTTCTTTATCGATATTCACCTATTTCTATTTTCTCTGACGTAATTTACTTTTACGCTTCTCATTTGTTTTCTCTCGTCGTTTGTTTTACCAATAGCAAATGATTTTCGATCGTCATTTGTTTCCCTTTCATCTTCTTTATCGATATTCACCTATTTCTATTTTCTCTGACGTAATTTACTTTTACGCTTCTCATTTGTTTTCTCTCGTCGTTTGTTTTACCAATAGCAAATGATTTTCGATCGTCATTTGTTTCCCTTTCGTTTTCTTTATCGTTATTCACCTATTTCTATTTTCTCTGACATAATTTACTTTTTACGCTTCTCATTTTGTTTTCTCTCGTCGTTTGTTTTTCCTAATATAAGATTTTCGATCGTCATCTTTTCCCAAGCTGCTTCCCCCACTCCAACCCCGCCACCCTCCTCCTCCCCTCCCCTTATCCGCTAGAGGTTCTGGGTTCGATAGGAAAGAGTTCGACAAATGAAAGAGAAAGAGGTGGTAGATATTTTTTATTTATTTCATGTATGCATGTTTACAAACATTGATAAATATCAATTATCGATAATATTATCCATTCGGGAAACAATAGTTTTCAAGTCATTCGCTATGATCGATAAACCTGATGGGTATTTCTTAGGACAAGGGATACCGAAGAGGTTGAGATCATTTTTACCAGCCTTAACCAGAGTGTTATTAAATTCACTGTATTCGTAAACATTTTTCCCTCTAAAAAAGTAGAGGATCCCATTCGTATGTCTATATGCTGATTGTATACCCATAGGTATCTGTGGCAGGAATTTCGTGTGCCGAGCTTGACTCTTCGGTCTAAAAGTGCACTCATCCATTTCAATGATGAATTCTCCACTATGAAATATGAGTGTGCGGCCAGAGTATGTATTAACAATTGCTTGTACTCTCGCGTTTCTTGGAAGGCCGGCGGTGATAATATTCATCGGACGACCTTCAACCAGTTGCATAGTTGGATAATTAACCATATATATCATGTTATTGATAAATATTGCAATTTCTCCACTAGGCCTGCGATAAACTGCATCAAAACCATTGAAATTTTTCTCAGGTAAAAATGGTAACCAATCTGTGATAAGCTGAGGGCCAACCATGTCTATTCTTTCAGTCACTTCCATATCCACATACCAAAACCATTTACCATGAAATAAATACAGCAAATTATTGATTATGAGTAACTGGTGTACATTATCAAGTTCACACAAAGTCGGATGCTGAGTATTATTTTTTGCTTCATTCGGCTCTGCTCTGAATCTATCCTCCGGATATTCAGGTGCTTCCCCAGCATCATCATCATCATCATCATTCTCCTGAACTGGATCATCTTCCTTCTGAGGTTCCAAGGGTGGTCCATAGAGAAATTGAACTGCTAGTATATCGTCTTGATGTAGTGTCAGACGGTAATCATAATGGTTATAATACGCATACATCAGAGCATTCTCATAATTCGAATGTGAAATTCCGAGAGTGTGACCAATTTCATGGAGAAGAACGGCGAGCAAACTAACTTGAAATTCAGGAAGTTCAGGATGATCCATTCCTAAGTACCACATCTCATCTTGATCCATGTGAATTTCAAGTGGAAAATCTTGACTTGATGGTAATTGCGCATGAGCTAATTTTCCACCAATCCCATCCAAAGGCGTAGAACAAAATTCCCTTTTTAAAAATTTTTTATGAGTATACCGTGTATTCATTATGAAGATATCCGGATGTAGAGGATCATGCTCGAACTTTAAATTTGCTGCCTGACTCCATATTTCAAACGCTTTCCGAGCTAATTCTATGTAGGTCGAGTTCACAAATCCATAGTGCCATTTTATTATATCTTTATTCCATTTGTAATGGGATACTGAAAACGCAGGATCATCAGCAACTCCGCAGCGTGGCCTATTGGTTAAATTCAGAGTCTTTTCATTCAATTCCCCATCTCTTGTAATGTTATAGTATTCTTGAAAAATTTGCAAAGCCTCTTTGAATTCTGTATGGTCAATGCTAGTAATTTCATTTTCAGTAACGTTCAAATATCCATACTGACGAAGATATTCTGCTACGCAATACGTTTGATTGATGCTTTTATTTTCACTAGATAACACCTTTTGTACACCGAGCTCAGTTAAGAGCAGAATGATATAGATTACTCTCATTTCCATGTGAAGCGTAGCACGTGAGGGAAAGAAATGAGATTCACATTTTAATACGAACTGAATATATACTCTTCAACGGTGAGAGAGGGAGAAGGCCTCATCGTAAGTCCGTTTACGCGATTCTTCTCTGATCCTATAATCACCCCAGGCTAATGTCGTGATGTCATCACTACATATGTATCGTTTATCATCGTCTGCACTCAAGGCTACTTTATTTATTTTTAGAATGTACATTTCATGTTTATTAGATCGTAAAATGTACATTTGTCGATACACTATGGAATTATCGAATAAACACTTTTCGAAATGTTCGAAATTAATGGATTTTCGAATGACGGCCTTGGCAATACCTTTAGCCTTCTTTACTTCTTTCGCATCTTCCATACGATAGGAGTAAAGCTTGCTTCGCAAGCCGACAAAATTTGTCATAATGTCACCATTACTTTCATCCTTCATCTTACCAACCACTTTTTTATTAATATTTGAGAAACACTTATGATCACAGGGATATGCAGATGTATCGTACAGTTCTAAGTTTTCTTTCATGTCTTCGTATATGTCATTAGTCTCAACATCAATAATCATACCATCTGTATCCATTTGATTGAGCGATATCTTATTACCATACTTCACTTTAAGGTGACCGTAAAAAAAAATCGTACATTAGGGTTTTGCTTAGATCCAAAACTGCTTGTCCTGCATAAATTGGCTTGTTGTATTAACTCCAATTCTCTATCTGTTTCACTTAAATTTCTGATGGATCTAATGCACAGCGTCTGCAGTGAATACATGATGCTCGTAGATTACTGTGAACGCACGGTTCCGTCGACTTATAAGTACAAAACTCCCCTCATTTCTTAACCTTGCTTTCGCTGATATTCCATCCCACCCATTAAGTAGGAAGTGCGCTGGAAATGCATGCATCAGAATGATGGCAGGGGGTGACGTCAGTACTCAGAAGGTCGTATCGCATCCACTTTGCGAGGGAGTAAGCATTCCTTAATGCACAATTACTATTACGTAACTTATGGCATTTATTGAAACAAGAAATGCTCGAAAAAGAACATAATTCCGGCGAAGGACAATTAAGTTCTTTTTCCAAACATATGAATGTGCGTTTTGTTAATTCGGAGAAGAAATTACACTCGACCTCACTGAATGCGTATAGGGCCGTAGCACCGTCGATGGCATCCTCCAAGATTGGAAGGATTTCAGCGTGAGAAATCATACCACTTTCGAATGAAGTTGGCTCGCATTCAAGTGGGTTTTTAAATTGAAGTTTTTTACCACCAACAGCTAGCTTAGTATTCCTTTGAAAAGTGACCCACAATACGCGGTCTAAATCTAGATCAGTCGCACCCACTTCCAACACTCCATTCTTGGAGAGAACGGCGCTTAAGACGACCCTCATTATTACGTGTCCCTCTGACGAGTGAAGTTGTGTGTGTCTTTACAGTGATTTTATATATTTTGTGAACTCTTTAACCCATCCCCCCTCCCCAATTTATTGAAATGGCTCCACTGGACCATTATAGAATTATTTTAGAAAATTCTAATAGCTTCCCGAGTGAAGAAACGGTACAAGAGTCGATAGACGAATTAGAAACTTATTTAAATAGTATCGAATTTGAAATTTCGCCACTTGATGTGGTAGAAACAATTTTGGAAGAAGTCACCGCCGTATTGGATATACCTCCGTTTGGAATCCAGATACACGATAGAAATTCCTCATACAATCGTACGTATACAGTTTTGCTTTTATTATCTGTTGCGGATAATCTACCCCCCTTGAGCGCTGAACAATTGTGGGCTACCGCTGAGCAATACGGCTTACCCCCGGGCTCATATTTTGATCCCATGGGGACGGGACGGGAAGCGATTAAGAAAAAAACAGTTAAATAATTGTGAAATCTTTTGTTGTTAAATTTTTTAAAAAATCTATTGATAATCTCTTTTTGTTTTTTTCAAGTGCTGAATGGTGTAATATTTCACGATACTAAATTGTTAAAAAAACATTGTTATATTTTCTATCAATATTTATAATTATTATAATCTAATAATTGTATTGTTTTTCAATATTTTCATAAAGGTAAATCTATTGGTTCTGTTTAATAATTCATGATACTATATTGTAAAAAAACATTGTTATATTTTTCTTTCAATATATATTTATTTTGTGATCTATTAATTTTTTTTCAAAAAAAATGTTTTCATATCATAAAAACTAACAATAAATGAAAATAATTTGATATAAGTGTTTTATATATAATTCAATGAATCTACTGCAATAAAGGCATTTACGCAGGTCACGCCAATGTGATGAGTGATTATATGTCTCTGAAATGGAAACACCCTTTCACCTGCATTTGTGCAGGTCCGTCTGGTTGTGGTAAAACAAATTTTGTTATACGATTCCTGAAAAGTTTACCGCACTTAGTTGAAGGTGATATATCCAAGATAATATGGTGTTCTACACCAAATAGTCAACCATTAATTAAAGGCGTAAATTTTTTAAACGAACTCCCCGAAAGTTTCATCAACCCACAAAAGACACCAACTTTATATATTATTGATGATTTAATGCATGACTCTTTTAACAACAATAAGGTTAGCGAATTATTTACAAAGGGATCGCATCATTGCAATATTTCGATAATTTTAATAAGTCAAAATATTTTCTATCGTTCCCCATTTTCACGCACGATATCTCTTAACGCAAAATATATTGTTTGCTTCAGAAATGTGAGGGATCGGTCACAATTTAGATATTTAGCGAGCCAAGTCTATCCTCAAGATTCAAGAGGGCTGACTGAGGTATATATGCAGGTTACATCAAAACCTTACACTTATTTACTCTTAGACTTTGCTCAGGAAACTGACAATCGGCTGAGATTCAGAACTCATATCTTCCCTGAAGAGATCACTGAAGTTTACACCCCATTAAAGCTTATGGAAGAAAAAACTTTGTAAAACAAAAAAAAATTCTGTAAATATGAGAAAAAATAAATTGGAAAGATTAAAGCGAAATAAAGGTGTCTTGAAGGAATTAAGTCGAGCTAGTCCACAAAGAAGAAGGAAGATAATTGAAGCAGGAAATTCTGACCTTATTAAAACATTAAGCGAGTGTTGTAAAAATATTATAAATGGTAACGTTCATATAAGCCCGAAGTCTAAGAAGAAATTGACCAGATTTAAGAAGGCTATTAGAGAAATAGCTTGCTACAAAGTCCCTCTGAAAAAAAAGCGGCGATTATTGAGTCAAAAAGGGGGATTTTTACCAGTCCTATTGGGTTCTCTGCTTAGTGGTTTAATAGGTAGTTTCATTAAATAATTAATATGAGTTTTCAAAAGTTCCTGTTGGTGAATCCGGACGATATCGTGAAATCCGAAAATTTAACTGAGCGATCATCTAAATTAGATAAGGAAATGCATTCTGTTTTACAGAGAAAGGACTTAGAGGATTCGCAGAAATGGCATCATTATAGGAGAATTTTAGATGCGTACTTAGAAACTGTTTCAGAGAGTAAACGTGACGATATTTTACCTCCACTTGATTTAGTCAACGTCCTTTCTCCTCCCAAAAGAACAAATTTTAATGGAAAATCAAAGGAAGGTAAACCCAAAAAAAAGGTGGAGTCTGTTAAAAGAGGAAAACGAGTGTTTAATATTCCTAGTGATGGGGTTATTAGTAAATTAGGCTATGGAAATAATTATAATACTCCAATTTTGGATAAAGAAATGCGGAGGATTTTAGACCGTAAAGACATCCCAGACTCTCTGAAATGGCAATACTATAAGAGATTACTCAATTCGTATTTAGAAAACAGTTCAAAATCTAAGGATAGCATTCCTCTCGCGGAGCTTAAGACGGCTAGAACTCCAGAGAAAAGAAGTAATACACCCAAGGCTGAAAAATTCAACGAATTAAAGAATAAAGGAAGAAACATATTGAAAAATTATATAGAAATTGAAGATCAATGGGGAAAAAGCCAAGAAAGAGGGGAGGAGAAGATGGAGGAGATATTGAACGAACTGGAAGAAAAACTTCGGGACGAAGATGTGGAAAAGAAAGACGTGGGAATAAAACACGAATTAGACGAATTATCACAAGAGGATCAAATGGACTTTACGGATCTAGAAGTATCACCAGCAGCTCCGAGGAGAGGAAGTCGAAAACGAGTAAAAAAGGTACCATATTCACCGTCAACTCCGAGGAAGAAGAAGAAAAGGGCAGTATCACTAGACAACAAAAAAGGAAAAAAAATAACAATTTCCCCACAAACTCCAAGGAAAACATCAGACGACGAAGGAAGTCGTCGAAAACAGGAGAGAAAAAATACACCTACATCAAACCCCAAGAAAAAAAGAAAGAAGGCAATTACGGAAAGAGAAATTCTATGGTCGATTCATCCCTAAGCAAAATTTTTTTCGACCCTTCCAATCCAGCTAGTTTTTCGACTAGAGATGCTCTATGGACTGCATCGGGGAAAAAATTCTCAAAGGAAAACGTTCAAAAGTGGTTAGAGTCACAGGATAGCTATACACTTCACAGACCGATGAGAAAAAGATTTCCTCGCAATAAGTACGAAGTATCATACATCGATGAAACTTGGCAGTGTGATCTAAATGATATGAGATCTCTGAAAAAATATAATAATGGCTATCAATATCTTCTTACGGTGATAGACATCTTTTCAAAATATGCATGGGCTAAACCCTTAAAAAATAAGAAACCTGAAAGTGTGATACATGCTTTTCGCTCGATTTTTAACAAACGGAAACCATTGAAAATTCAAAGTGACAAAGGTGGTGAATTTGTTAATGTTAAATTCAAAAAATTTCTCGACGAGCGAGGAGTTAAATTCTTTTCCACAAATAATCCCGACATTAAGGCCTCCATTGTGGAAAGGTTTAACAGAACGTTGAAAAGTAAAATGTATAAATATTTTACAAAAAATAACACTTATAATTACGTGAGTGTGCTCCCGAAGCTACTCAAAGGATACAATGATCGAACGCATTCCAGTATTGGAATTGCTCCTTCTCAAGTAAACGAATCGAGTGCATTTTCAACTGCTGTGTATCAGTCGAGAAGACGACTTAAGGAAGATGATGGCGGTAGGAAATTTGAGATTGGTGATCATGTTCGTATTAGCAAGGAAAAGTTACCATTCGCTAAAGGTTACACACCGAATTATTCTACAGAAATATTTAAAGTGAAATCCATTTCAAGGGGTTTTCACATACCCACATATAAATTGGAAGATTTGAATGGTGAGGAAATAAAGGGTTCTTTCTACGGAAGAGAGTTAGTACGGAGTAGAATAACTGATAATACTGAATTCAAAATTGAAAAAATTCTTAGACGGAGGGGAAAAGGTGCTAAGCAGGAATATTTCGTTAAATGGAAGGGATACGGAGACAGTTTCAACAGTTGGATATTAGCTTCCACTGTGAAAAGATTGCTTAATAATTAAGCTAATATGAATGATTTTTATATCACACTCCTTAGCGATAGCTCGGCGAAATATTACCCGGAAAATTCAATCGCTCATTTTCGCACAAAACTTCCTCGACGAATCACTCTCAATGAAAGCGAAGAATGGGTTGTGGGTCTGGTGGAAATATCTTTACCACGCGCAAGGGCACCAGTGAACAATAAGGTGTCTATTCGAATGCTCAACAACGATCATGAAATCACGTTAACGAAACCAAGATATACATTGTCTTCATTGTTCAGTGAACTTCGAAAATCCATACCTGAAGACAGGCTATTAGAATATGATATCGAAATAGCAAATTTGAATAAAGGTAATGATATTTCTGAAGATGCGGTAATCCTCTCTCCTAGTCAGGCATTGTCAACGTCTTCATCTGACACATTGGAAATTAAAAGGAAAGAACCACCAAAAATCAAGGAAGAGGAATACGTTGGAATCGTATTTGTTTATAACGATCTCGTGAAACCGCAATTCATAGGCGACACGATGAGTAGATGTTTAAGAGTCATTAACATTGGGAGGGGTAGGCATCAAATATTCCAGCAACCGTATTATGTACCCGTTGAACGGATGGAATTTGATAGTATTGAGATATTTCTGGGAGATAAAATGGGTCTATCATACCCTTTTGAATCGAGTATCGATCCTGCAGCATTGATTCTTCACTTTAAAAAAAAGTAATATTTTTCATGAAGTTCAGTATCCTTCAAGATGTCTACGGATGTGGATCGATACTTGAAATATTACATTTCAAGACAAAAAGGTGGTGAGATTGGTCCCATTTACCGAGCCAGTCAATATAGACAGAAAGGGAACGGATTAGGGAGTTTTTTTAGCGGGCTATGGCGATCCGTGAGACCTCTTTTCACTAGCGGTTTGAAAGCAGTTGGGGAGGAGGCTGTGAAATCAGGAATTGGAGCCCTCACGGATATCGGTACAAAGCCTGGAAAAGAAATTTTAAAAACTCGTCTTAAGGAGGCGGGAAGTAATTTAAAAAGACGTGCCGAAGAAAAAGTCGAACGAATGGTGGGTGCTGGTCTACGCACGGCAAAGAGACCACGTAAAAAAGCGGCTGTGAATGCAATTCCAATCGTTAAAAAGAAGAGAAAGGTTAAAAAGGTGAAGAGAATAAAACGAAATCCCATCTCAAAGAAGAAGAAAATTAGAAGACCAGTAAGGAGAAGGAAAGGACGTGGGAAAAAACAGCGAGGTGCTGGCATAAGGGATATATTTTCATTATAATACAAATCCAATGAAATATTATATTAGTCTTTCGGCTGGGACGGTGGAAGGTACATCAACGAAAATGACGCAGGTTATCCCCTCGTCTTTGGATATATTTTCTCGTCGTCCCGTCCAAGCTAGTATTCTAGGCCACCGAATAGTTGCATACAAACCAGTGACTGCCCTAGATACCTACTCAGAATTAAAATTTTCCATCAAAGGAAACGGTGATAGATACATAGACTTGAACGATATATCCCTGAATATTAAGCTCAAAATCTTGAATGGAAACAAATCGTTCGTGAGTGGTCAAGAGCAACCAGGAATTGTAAATAACATACTCCATTCTCTTTTTGAAAATTGCAATGTGTATCTGAATGGGCGAAGAGTGACAACGTCGGAACATTACGCCTACCGTAGTTATTTGGAAAATCTGCTTAATTATGGAACGGATGCGGCACGTACGCACTTGCAGTGTATCGGTTGGGTACTTGATAATGGAGAAGATTTAGATAGTCTTGAAACAAATACAGGATTAAAAACTAGGAAAGAAATGTTTGAAAATAGCAACCTTATAGAACTGGAAGGGAAACTACATGCAGACGTACTCCATCAATCCAGGCTACTTCTAAACAACGTTGACGTAGACATTGAACTGTCTTTTGCAAAACCTACATTCTTTCTAATGGATAAACCAGACGGAGAAGGAGTTCTGAAAATTGAAGATGCCACACTTTACGCAACTCATTATGACCTTGATCATTCCGTTCTAGTTGCACATGCAAAAATACTCTCAGACGGAATGTCTAGTATTTTACCTTATAAACGTGTTGAAATGAAATCATTCACAATTCCTGCGAATAGCAGCATGTTTAACAATGATAATTTAATTTTAGGCCGGATCCCGAATTTACTTCTTGCCGTTATGATAGAGGATAATGCATTCCTCGGAAAAAGAAATAAAAATCCATTCAATTTTCGTCACTTTAGCCTGTATAACTGTTCTGTTTTTGTCGATGATCAAGAATATCCGTGTGGAGGAATTGAAACAGACTTCGATACAGTACAAAAAAAGTTTTGCACACGTGCTTATAGACAGCTTTTCTCCGCACTGGGATTACATCATGCCGATGGCGGGAACCAAATTACGTTAGAAATGTTTCAACATGGATACTTTGTGCTAGCATGGAATCTCACTCGTGATGCTTCCGTGAGTGAAAATCACGTTTCACTATCTCGCATGGGGAATTTACGATTACATGGTAAATTTAAAAAACCCCTCGAGCACGCAGTGACAGTTCTTACTTATGCCGAGTACGATTCTGAAATTTTAATAAATAAAAACAGGGAAGTCACCTTAAATTGGACATAAGCAATTAGGCACTGCGGGCATTATGGATACAAATGGAATTATAAGAGCTCTCACGAGTAATCGAAATACGCGAGCCTTTTTTCGAGGAGTTTTCGCATCCGATATAATTAAGAAAATCAACATCAAACCTGGATTATATATAATCAATTTTGATCCTTCTACACGTCCTGGAATTCATTGGGTTGCTATTCATGTGATCAATCTAAAACGCGCAGAATATTTTGACTCATACGCGCTGCCTCCTTTCGTACCCGATATACTAGTTTTTCTTCGTCGCTTTTCCTCGGTAAAGAAAAATAGTAAGCGGTTGCAAAATTTCAAATCTGATTTATGCGGGGAGTACTGCTGCTTGTATGCATACTTCAAGTCAATAAATCGTACGCTGACCCAATTCACCCGGCTATTTCCCCGCCCCGATCTTAATGACTGCAAAGTGGCCTTGATCTTTTCTCGCGTCTTTGCACATGGACGGAGAAAGCGACGATGTAATCCAAGGTCTCAATCTTGCTGCGCATTAGCAGAAACAAGTACTTGGAGAAATAGGTTGCGTAAATTGTGAATGCCATTAGTCATGATGCAGTCTTCCAGCAAAGAAGTCACGCTCTCCTCGAATGGAGTTCGATTCGTGGATGATGTTACGCTGTCTGAAGATATCGCCGAGGAGAAGTCTTGTAAGCCATCTCCGAGAAAGCGGAAGATGAGTAGAGAAACGGAAAAGGGAAGTAAACAAAATAATATGAATAAAGGGGAGAAAAAGAAGAAATCACCCGATGAATCAGTGTACATCCAGGCACCTACTGGAGTAGACGTGCCCTCAACGTCACTCGTGTTAACCCGAGAAAAGGGAAAGAATCCTAGAAAAAATTATTCGAGGAAGATAGAAAAAAAAACCAGTCGTTTACAACACATAAAATCCTCGACAAAATTACCCTCACCTTTGGAGGATTTTAAAGTACTATACTGCCTTGGTGCTTCACTAGGTGGAAAAAAAATTCTTCGCATCGGTTGGGGGCTGAGCGATGGACGAGCATTTGCGAGAATATCGGATGACTCTGATGTAATCGATCTATTTACCAACGATCTTTACCTTCTTAAACATAACGACCATCACATCAGGGAATTCTTAAATTCTGGTGCATTCAATCCAGAAATCTCTAACGGAGTAGCCAATCCTGTTTTCTCCGTCTCATTCGAGAAATATTTTGAAATTAATTACGCTGTGTTTTCAACCAAGGGGAAAGAAAAAGTTGCATTAAATAAAGACGAATGGCATGTTCTCGCAAATATGCTAGACAATGTGATGCTTGCTGTGGCTGTAGTAGATCAAAATCAGATGGATTTGGAACAATACTTCCTATCTTTCGAGCACGCAGCGCGGAGATTGGGTATAGAGGATATGAAGATTATATTCGGAGTGGAGCAATCAATCATTGCTACAACATATTTTCCCCTAGACCCGATGTATGTGGAAGGATGGGCAAAGCTATTGTCGACTTCCAAGCATGTGTTCAAGGACAAGAAAAACTGTTTGTGATACGTGAATTGGCAATAAAAGATTTAGATTCCGGTCGAGGAAAGTCGTGGGTTTTTAAACTTCCTCCAATTATTGATAATAGTCGAGAGAATGATTGGCTTGTTAATCACTACCATGGAATTGACCATTGGTTGGGAAATGTACCATATTATCTTTTAAATGATATTATCGAGAATGAAACAATGCCATATAATTTTATCTTTACCAAAGGATTAGAAAAATCAATTGCGATATCCACGCTCATTAATCGCCCCGTCATAGAGCTAGAAAGATTTATTAACGTACCTAGCCTTAAAATGCTTCCAAAAGCAGAAGGGGTAATGTGTAGTCTCTGTGTTCATAAGACAGAAAAGTATGCGTGTGCTGTAAAAAACTGTGAAAAATTACAGAAATGGATTCACGAAAATATTGGTGTTAGAGAATTGGATAAACTGTTGCAGACCAATAAAACCTATGTATCGTCTGTATCACCCATGAATTGTAAAAGAAAATTAGTATTAGATGGTGATTGTTGTTAATTTATGTATAGTGTCACTGTTTGTAGTGGTACTTAGGAATGGATCATCCTGAACTTCCTGAATTTCAAGTCAGTTTGCTCGCCGTTCTTCTCCATGAAATTGGTCACACTCTAGGAATTACACATTCGAATTATGAGAATGCTCTGATGTATGCGTATTATAACCATTATGATTACCGTCTGACACTACATCAAGACGATATACTAGCAGTTCAATTTCTCTATGGACCACCCTTGGAACCTCAGAAGGAAGATGATCCAGTTCAGGAGAATGATGATGATGCTGAGGGAGCACCTGAATATCCGGAGGATAGATTCAGAGCAGAGCCGAATGAAGCAAAAAATAATACTCAGCATCCGACTTTGTGTGAACTTGATAATGTACACCAGTTACTCATAATCAATAATTTGCTGTATTTATTTCATGGTAAATGGTTTTGGTATGTGGATATGGAAGTGACTGAAAGAATAGACATGGTTGGCCCTCAGCTTATCACAGATTGGTTACCATTTTTACCTGAGAAAAATTTCAATGGTTTTGATGCAGTTTATCGCAGGCCTAGTGGAGAAATTGCAATATTTATCAATAACATGATATATATGGTTAATTATCCAACTATGCAACTGGTTGAAGGTCGTCCGATGAATATTATCACCGCCGGCCTTCCAAGAAACGCGAGAGTACAAGCAATTGTTAATACATACTCTGGCCGCACACTCATATTTCATAGTGGAGAATTCATCATTGAAATGGGTGAGTGCACTTTTAGACCGAAGAGTCAAGCTCGGCACACGAAATTCCTGCCACAGATACCTATGGGTATACAATCAGCATATAGACATACGAATGGGATCCTCTACTTTTTTAGAGGGAAAAATGTTTACGAATACAGTGAATTTAATAACACTCTGGTTAAGGCTGGTAAAAATGATCTCAACCTCTTCGGTATCCCTTGTCCTAAGAAATACCCATCAGGTTTATCGATCATAGCGAATGACTTGAAAACTATTGTTTCCCGAATGGATAATATTATCGATAATTGATATTTATCAATGTTTGTAAACATGCATACATGAAATAAATAAAAAATATCTACCACCTCTTTCTCTTTCATTTGTCGAACTCTTTCCTATCGAACCCAGAACCTCTAGCGGATAAGGGGAGGGGAGGAGGAGGGTGGCGGGGTTGGAGTGGGGGAAGCAGCTTGGGAAAAGATGACGATCGAAAATCTTATATTAGGAAAAACAAACGACGAGAGAAAACAAAATGAGAAGCGTAAAAAGTAAATTATGTCAGAGAAAATAGAAATAGGTGAATAACGATAAAGAACACGAAAGGGAAACAAATGACGATCGAAAAACATTTGCTATTGGTAAAACAAACGACGAGAGAAAACAAATGAGAAGCGTAAAAGTAAATTACGTCAGAGAAAATAGAAATAGGTGAATATCGATAAAGAAGATGAAAGGGAAACAAATGACGATCGAAAATCATTTGCTATTGGTAAAACAAACGACGAGAGAAAACAAATGAGAAGCGTAAAAGTAAATTACGTCAGAGAAAATAGAAATAGGTGAATATCGATAAAGAAGATGAAAGGGAAACAAATGACGATCGAAAATCATTTGCTATTGGTAAAACAAACGACGAGAGAAAACAAATGAGAAGCGTAAAAGTAAATTACGTCAGAGAAAATAGAAATAGGTAAATATCGATAAAGAAGATGAAAGGGAAACAAATGACGATCAATAAAACAAGTGACGGTCGATTAAAAAGTCACGTGATAGCGTAATTAAAGATGGCGGAGCGTAATTAATTGTAGGGGGGAGGTAATTAAAAATGGCAGGTGCTGCAGGATTCTTTTTTTTACCCTACTCAGAAGCATCAAAGAAACCATGTAGGTCAACCATTGATCCTTTCCTTGAATTTGCAAAATCCACCCAACGAGGCACCTTAAGTTTCTCCAGCAATGGTAACTCTTCCCTGAATTGGCACCAAGCAGCATGATATGTTGCTGGAAGAGGATCATCCCAATCACCTTTGAGTTCCCATAGCCTTTGAAGAAATATCTTAGCCTTAATAATAACAGGTCCTATAAATCCCAAAGGATCCAACAGGTGTGCTATGTCTGAAAGCAGTGAGCGTCGGGTGAATGGAAATTGTCGAATAATTGGCCTTACAATAAAACAAAAAATATCCTGAACTGGTTTCCAAACTAAACCTAAGCTCTTCACTGTGAAGTCACCATCTGAATGCACATGATAATTTATTTCTCTAAGAGATTCAGGGATTCTTGATAACAATGTTACATTATTTGTGCACCATTTTCTAATCTGAAATCCACCACGTTTGAACATACTAATCATTTGTTGATGTATCTCCTATGCCTCTTCAAAGGTGTCAGCCCCGGTTATTAAATCATCTACATAAAAATCCTTCAATGCAATGGCTGATGCTAGAGGAAACTCCCTTGCTTCCTCGTAGGCTAACTGCCGAAGGCACCGAGTGGCTAAGTATGGTGCAGATGATGTACCATAAGTTACGGTTTTTAGCCGGTAAGTCAACAATGGGGAATCTTGAGTAGACCTCCCAAATAATCCGCTGTAAATTTGTGTCATCATCATCTATCTTAATTTGGCGATACATTTGTTTAATATCTGCAGTTATTGCATAACGGTGCAGTCTAAATCTGCTCAAAATGGAAAAAATATCCTCTTGGACCAAAGGTCCCACCATCAGGACATCATTTAGTGATACACCAGATGATGATGGGCAGGAAGCATCAAAAACCACTCTTAGTTTGGTTGTTGAGCTACTGGGTTTAATGACAGCATGATGTGGAATGTAGTATGTGATTCCCTTACTCTCTGGATCTGGTATGACTTCCATGTGAAGTTGTTTCTCGTAGTCATCCATGAATGCTATGTATGCAGCACGATAATTTCTATCCCTCTGTAATCTACGCTCCAGCAACAGGAATCTCCTAATGGCAATGTCTCTTGATTCACCTAACTGTGTAACAGATTCCTTTAAGGACAATTTTAGAATGAATCTCCCTTCTTTATCTCGCTTGAAATTGTTGACAAAGTGTTCTTCACATTCTAACTGCTCTGGTGAATGAACTTGTTGCATTGTAGGACATTCTTCTAATTGCCAAAACTGTTGTAATTGTTCATTTATGGTGATGAATGAACTGGTGTAGCTGTGGGTTTCATTAATTACCTCTTTGCTGTTGATTCTTCCTCCAAATATCCAGCCCAATGTTGAATTCCGAAGTGTTGGTATGGTTGGATGAGCCTTGAATTCTCCTGGACACAGCAATTCCCAGAAGACTTCTGCACCAAGCAATCCGTCCACTCTCTGGGGGCGGTGAAAATCTGGATCGGCAAGTTGAATGTCTGATGGTAGCTGCAACCTTGATATATCTATGTGAAGATAGGGAATATCTCGTGAAATTTTGGGTAATACCAAGAAATCCAAAGATACATTGTATCCACCAATTCTGGATGACAGTGTTGCATTAACTATATGATAAACCTTTGTCTCCGAACCTGAAATACCACTCACTGATGAATAACCCCTTTTTCGTTTTAATTGCAAGAATTGTGCCATTCGTTCCGAAATGAAGTTCGCTTGTGATCCTGAATCAAGTAGAACCCTGAAAAGATGTTTTTCTCCTTGAAAATCATAGATCCAAACAACAGCAGTCGACAAAAGTATTGTTTTCTGCTTCTCTTGAGAATGGGTTAAGCATGATAAAGACGATTCTGATTGAGATGATGTGGTCAGTGGCTGAGATTTTGTGACTAACTCTTCACCTTGAACATCACTGTTTCCTGATGATGGTTGACGAGAGAGGTGAAGAAGCGTATTGTGCCTTTGATTGCAAGTCCTACATGAGTTTGACGTGCAATCCTTAATATGATGACCTGATTTCAAACAATTAATGCATAAATTTAATCGTTTGGCATCAGCAAGTCTATCTGGAACTGATTTGTTCAAAAATGATTTGCATTGATACAACTGGTGAGTCTTGCTACAAAGTTTGCATTTTGAATTAATTGAAACATGCGCTGCATATGAGCTCCGTTTGTTTTTATTGAACGATGCTAAAGGTGTCTTAGTCCCACGCTGGACGTCAACCGTTTCTAAAATTTGGCATCTATGCTGTAAGAAATTTATCAGTGCGTCACCGTCAGGCAATTCATTACCGAAAAGTGTGGATTCCCAATCCTTGTACGTTACTGCATCTAATTTACTGGTAACTAAATGCAAAATGATCGCATTCCAACTGTGCGTTGGTTGACCTAAAGCCGTAAGAGCTCTGATATTTTTATTAGTTTCATCAAGTAATTTTCGTAAAGAAAATGATGACTCCCTTTCAACTCTTGTCATGTCAAAGAGATCCTTCACATGCCTGCTTATTAAGTACCTCTTGTTTTCGTAGCGTTGCGTCAGAAGATCCCATGCGATTTTATAGTTCTCAGCTGACACGTTCAATGATGCCAAAACTTGAAATGCTTCTCCGCTCAAGGCTGAACGAAGATAATGAAATTTTTGAATACTCGGGAGTGCTTCGTTTTCATGTATTAAACTACGAAAAGTATCATAGAAATTCATCCATTCATCGTAATTTCCCGAAAAGGATGGTAAATTGATGACTGGCAATTTGACTTGATCAGTTAACCTTTGGGAATTTAACTTGCCAGCATTTCCTTCACGTTGAGAATCAAGAAGAACGGACTGTGCGCGAGCAGACAATTCATAGTATAACTCCTCAAACAAGTCTCTTTCATTAGTTTCAGTAGAGGTATCCTCTTGAAAAAGTTCAATTTCTGATTGTACGGCTTCAAATGCTTGCCAAATTTCCTCCAATTTCTCGTAGCGTACCTTTAATTGCATAAGATCCACGTCTTCCGAACTGGTATCTAAGAAATTCTTAAATCTGGTCAGCTTAGCCTTAATCTGACCACGTTTATAAGTCAATTCCCTTAATTTTTCCATTTGAACAACATATGACGGCAGTTGACAGTAACTTGTTCATACAGGTGATATGACTACTGCCCCCAAAGTTCATTTACAACGAAAGCATATGCCTTATTGGGTTATTAGGTTGGGTAACAGTGGTAGGAAAAACCATAGAGGAATTAACGAGATAATAAGAGGGAAGCACTCATTGCTTACCGAAATGAGGAGACCTTTCAACTCACAAACTGCGTGCGAACGTAGTTGAATGAAACCAGCTTGAAGTTGATATTGGTGATAAGTATGCGAAGCAAATGGCTGCCCCAGCTGCTCGAAGCTCGTTGACCGAAGGTATGGACGTGATGCGATGAAATCAGCTGTTGATATGCTGCCGAAAGCGAAGTGATGAAAAATTTGTACTTGTGTAATCTTTTTCTTAAATGTTTTCCAGCAGTTATCAGTATTAATAACACCAATACACGTAAAAGGAAAATATTAATATTTATGACTCCTGTAGGAGAACGTTAAGAAGTAGAAGTTAAAGCTGGTTATATTTTATTGTGCCGTTCATAAAATTATCCTGCAGATCAGATTCATGCATAGTGTGTGGTGTATTTTGTGTTATATTTTGATCAACTATAGTTAGAAATTATTTTATTAGTGTTAAGAAACTGTGGCAGTTTCGCCTTCCCAAATATTTTCATGACACTGCTTCCTTCATTTTTGCAATCTAATTTACTCATCTAGGAATTCACAATTAAAATAGTATATGAAATGATAATATGGATAGCAATCAGCGTTACCAATGCTCTTCGCAGATGAGGCAGTATTTATTCGATTATTCAAAGTGATTTATTACATCCATTGATTGAGTCTTTTCGATCTTGATTCCTTTTGAGTCTTTTCGATCATGATTCCTTTTGAGTCTTTTCAATCATGACTCCTTTGAGTCTTTTCGATCATAGTGATTGAATCTTGATTTGAGTCTTTTCGATCATAGTGATTGAATCAATTGATTGAATCACTTATGTGACTCGAGTCAAAATGATTGAATCACTTAAATGATCGACTTTGCCCATCACTACTTCTTACTGATCAGGGGACAAATTTCATGTCAGAACTTTTTCGACAGGTCTGTAAGTTGTTACGAATAAATCAGTTGAGGACGTCACCCTTCAACCCAGAATGCAACGGACGAGTGGAGAGAGTTCATAGAACTATTGCGCAGATTCTCAGGCATCTTGACTTTGCTGTGGCGGCCTACAGCTGTAGTAATCATCGTATCACGGGTTTCACCCCTCATGAACTGGTATTTGGACGTCAAATGGTATCGCCTTTCCAATGCATCAGAGTTGGCGTTTTAGAGGAAGAGCACCCCGGGGTGTCTTGGTTAAGGGACAGATTAAAGGAAATGTGGATAAAGTATGCGAATACTGATCGCATAGCAGAAAAGAAACGGAGAGAGGCCGTGAAGGAGAAGGGTAAGCGTTGGCAATACAAGGAAGGAGATTACTTGTTTTTAAGTGATCCCTGTATGAAAGTAGGGCAAGTGAAGAAATTTCATAAACCATGGAAGGGCCCATACCGCATATTAAAAGTGGTGTCGACATGTAACCTAATGCTGGAAATCCCATTCCGCAACCTATTGGTACTCAGGAATCGCGTTAACCCCTGTTTTGGCCCCATTCCCCATCTTAGTTCAGGAACAGCTGGTCGCAGGCAAAGCAGGCCGAGGAAGGAGCGGGCAACGCCGCCCTTCCAACCGCCGCGAATACGCCGCTGTTACTTCTGAGGCCGAATGGGGGTGCGAGGGAGTGGGCGTGGTCGCCCCGGCCGAAGGGTCCCACGACGGGTGGGGTACAGCTGAGGAGGAATCATCGTGCAGCACGGAGCCTTCCTACATCCCTCCCCCCCAAGTGCATCCATTGCCGGCCGAACGTTCTCCCTACTACCTTCGATCGTCGGAGCCAAGTGTTGACCCCCCTACCTGCCCCCTTCCTGAGTCGGCGGGAGAGGCGACAGACCCCCCACTGTCCTATCCGCCCCCACAGCCTTCGCCGTTGGGACGCTCCCCTTATTTCCTTCGTCCACGGGCAGCACGACCGTCGGTGGAGGGGTTGTAATTTGGGCAGTGATGATAGAAGAGGGTGCTGGCGAGAGGAAACGCAGAAACGGAGAGCTATCGCTGTGTCTGGTTTATGTTTCTCATTTGTTTTACTTCTTGTAATTTCTTTTTAATTTGGATTATTTTGGGTTTGGATATGTACTTGTTATATTCTGGATGGGCTGATTTCTTCGGTTTAATTGCTTCTAGGGCATCTCAATGGCTGATATGGTAACGCATTTTATTGCATTAATTTCTTTTGAGCAGTGAATACTTGCAGTTTTCTTTGTGAATGTTGATTTAGAAGTAGGGGCGAGTCAATCGGCTCGCGCGGGTAAAGAGTGATTGGGTATAATTAAGTACACTGGAGGGGATCGTGTGGTTTGACAAATCATTGGGCGCGGTACAGGAGTTGTGAGTGGCGCTGAATAGTGACGTGAACCCCGTCCTTGAGGTTTTCCGACTCATGGGACTCCATTAGAATGTGCAAGAGACTAGAGACAATAATGGAATCATACTAAAAGTTAGCTTGAGTTAAAAAAAAAAGAGCTTGAAGTTAAATGTTTAGTGCTAAAATGATGTAAAATGTATTTCCAGGCTTGTCAATTTTCAAAGATTTTCTCAGACCCCCGCTCGTTACCCCTGGGAGGAGGGGGTGCAACCCTAGGCCATCTAATCTCCCCCGCCCCTCAAAGCATATTCCTAGTTACGCCACTGGCAAGAATGAAACACATGATAGCTTGTAAGTAGAACAGCCCAAGCGAAGTGGGCATTGCTAAAAAAGAAGTCTCCTCACAACTGACAATGTAAAAAATGAAGATAGGAAGCAATTTATTAGGACTTGCAATTGAAGCATGCTTATCTTTGGTAGTTAGGCATGCTGTTTGGTAACACCGCAGCAGTTGGTAGCGTCCAAAATGTGGTGTTTGCAGAAGAATGACCAGAATCCATGGATACCGACTCACAAAAAATATTGGTGGGGCCCAAACAGGGGATCTTGCCCAGGGAATTTTTATGAGCAGTGAGTAATTTTATTTTAATTCTAGAAGAGTCATTAATCAAAATTAGAACCCTGATTACTCGAATCTCAAAATCTTCTCAAACAATCCGGGGAAAATCTACAAGCCTGAGACTTTTTCCTCACACCCAAAACGAATTTTTGAAGGGGTTCGGGGCCTCTCAAGCCCAAAGGAGTCGGCACCAATGTGAAGATCAAATGAATACAGATTGTGTGAGCAACGTGGAAGTTGGAAGCAGAGCAGGAAGGAAGTCCCGAAAACCTAGGGTAGAAGACGAGACATTTTAATTTGCCTCCCCTCTCTTAATCGGCCACAAATACCCAGTGGCGGAGCGTGCATGTACGCATGTTAGCAACTCCACACCCAAAGATGAATGAATTATAAAAGAAAACTCTGTATTTCTTTGGAAAGAGAAAGATAAAAACCCTGTCCACACAGAGATGGGATATGAAGCCCCAAACGCTACAGCTATCTCCATTTCGAATTCACCACTCTAAAAGTGCACGATCCCGTGGCATCGCACCGGCCGCATATTTGGTCTATGCGATCACTTACGGGTGCTCGGGGGCGGGAAGAGGTAAGCGGGGGCATGCCCTGTTCAAATGGGTACTTGGAGCGAGCAGACTCAACACTTGAAGTTCAAGGGAATGCTGCTAAATGGCTCTGAATGCATCGACTTGCTAGGATCCTGAGTGCAGGAAGTGTAGGCGTGGACAGCTACACCACTACACTACCTGCAAGTTACTCACCAAATATGCGCGTACGCACTCGCGTCGTGTTGAGTCTACTCGCTCCAAGCACCCATGTGAACGTGGCATGACCCCCCGCTTACCTCGTCCCGCCCGTTCACCCACAAGCGATTGCATAGACCGAATATGCGGCCGGCGCGATGCCACGGGATCGCACACTTGTAGAGTGGTGAATTCGAAATGAAGATAGCTGTAGCGTTTGGAGTTTCATATCCCATCTCTGTGTAGACAGGATTTTTATCTTTCTCTTTGCAAAGAAATACAGAGTTTTCTTTCATAATTGAGAGGCAAGCCATGGGATTTATCTGATTATTTCCTGGAAAAATAGTTTTATTTTAGTTACACATCTTATACTATTATATGTAAGTGTCAGTTGACTTGCATTCCCACCATGGTTAGCTGTAGAGCAAGCAGATACATAATGCCTTCCTCCCACCCCCCTGCATCCGGTGATGAAAAGCTAGAAACTCCAAGCTAGCGGATGCGCTGGTGGGAAGAAGACACGGCGTGTGGAGTTGGTTTGGGACGACTTGTGGAATGGATGTACCTGAACGCAAATAAAGTGGAATTAGGAAAAAGACCGGAAATTTGTTACTAATTCCTTAATTCCCTTCCTTGCGGCCTCCGGCGGACCAGAGAGACTTACACTGTTGTCAGAAGCGCAATCAAACCGGATATTGTAGATATCGCGAGGAAGCAGCGAGAATGGCGAGTCGGGTGAGTTTTGGAGGGCATGAAGTGCCGCTGCAGAGTGAGATAGATGACTTCGGGGAGAAGATCAACATCCTGGCTAAGGAGAACGAGGAGCTAAAGGAACGGCTCTGCAGTGCGACTCAGAACTCTGCTCCGTCGCAGGGAAACAAATTCTCGCTCATCAGCGGCATCTATGTATTCACTGGCCCCAGGGAGAGTGTTGTCGCTTTCATCGAGCGAGTGGAAAGCGAGGCAGAACTGAGTGGCTGGACCAGCGAAGAGACCCTGAAGGCAGCGAGAGTGCGTTTGGGTGGCGACGCAGCAGAGTTCTGTCGTATCAAGGAGGAGTGCTACCAAGCAACTGATTTTTCAGTTTTTAAGAAGTGCCTCCTTGATCGATATCGCCCGAAATTAACGGCTCGATTCTATCTCGAGCAGTTAGGATCGGTGAGACTAGGGCAGGGAGAAGACTTAAAGAGTCCTTCGCAGACCGGGTGAGATCGATCAACTCTCACTCGTATGAGCTTCCCACCCACGCTGACATGGCTGCCGCGATTAAGCATTAAGCCGACCAAAGGGCCCTGGACGCATTCCTTCGTGGTCTTCCAGGTGAGCTCGGTCGGCTGGGCCGCTTGGCCGTGCCGGCGTCGTTCGACGCGGCCATTGAGACGGCTATTCGGATCCGCGAAGGTGATCGCAGTCCGCCAGCTCCCTCGCCAGTCCGTCGTGTTTTCCGTTCTCCAGCGGAGGCGGGGGGGAGGTGCTATGAGTGCGACTCTCCAGGCCATCTCGCGCGAAGGTGCCCCCGCCGGGGGTGTTATACTTGCGGCGCTTCCGGCTATATCGCCTATCAGTGCCAACGGAAACCCTCAGAGAAGCCTTTAAATGGCGGCGGGTCCGGAGGCGCCACCCAGGCCGGACCCCTGTAACCCTGTTCCTTCCACGGTTAGAGGCCGCTAGGCGGACAGAGGATTTAGTGGTTGCAGTAAGCGTCGTGGGGAAAGAATGCAAATTTTTGGTGGATACCGGTGCCCAAGTTTCCTTTGTAGCGCGTGGTGTGAACGGGGGCGAACGAATTAGGAGATCCCCATATCGTATAAAGGGCATTTCGGGGGCGAATATGTGGAACGATGGTGTAGAAACGGTGCAATTAGTGTTAGTTCTTATAGTTTAGATATGATAATGGTAGATTCGGTGGGAATATTAGGGACTTTTAGGGTTAGATTTCTTGGAAAAATACGGTGGACTAATTGATGTGAGGAAAAAGACGATGAAATTAGCTGACGTTTATGTTTCGATGAGAGGCGAGTGCAGCGCGTATGAAGGATGCGAGGAGAGGGTATAAAAGAGTGCTGGGGTCGTTGGAGTGGACATTGAAGGGCCAGTTAAATTAACTGATGAGACAGTGATCCCACCCAGTAGCGAAAAATTAGTGTGCTGCAGACTGTCAGATGACGCCCCTCTTGAAAGAGAATACATTACAGAGCCAGAGGTGATAACGGACGCACACAGTTGTGCTGTAGTGCGGGGTGTTTGTAAGTTTGAGAGAGGACGGGAGGTTATAGTAAAATTAGGGAATTTCGGGCTGGATGAGGTTGTTTTGAGACGGGGAACAAAAGTGGCAACTCTCCATGAATTGGAGAAAAATTTTAAAGATAACTTTACAGGCATAAGGCACGTCCGATCAACGACTACCATAGAGCGAAAGATAGATTTCCGGGAGAAGATAGCGGATCTGGATGATCCGGAAAGAAAGGCGTTGCTATCCCTGTTGAATGATTACCAGAGTTTATTCACTGAAGGAAAACTACCTCCGGCCACAACAATTACCTCTCACAGAATCCGCACGGACAACTCTCCACCCATTTATCGCCGCCCATATAGAGTGCCTTAAAACCCTTGTGGACGAGCAGTTACGGGCCGGGATAATTGTCCCTAGCAGTAGTCCCTGGGCTTCACCAGTCGTCATTGTGCCAAAAAAAATCAGCTGACAGCACGCTATCTAATAGATTTTGTGTTGACTTCCGTGGCCTTAATGCAGTGAATACCCCAGACGTGTATCCCCTGCCCAATATAACAGAAACGTTGGACTATTTAGGGAGGAGCCGTTACTTTTCCACGTTAGATCTAACGAGTGGTTATTATCAGATTCCTATGCATCCTGCCTCCAGAGAGAAGACTGCTTTTAATGTAGAGGGCGGACATTTTGAATATACCGCATGCCTTTCGGATTACGCAACGCCCCTAGCACGTTTCAACGCATGATGGACGGATTTTTTAGAGGACTGAAGCCCACGCAGTGTCTCGTCTATTTGGATGACGTTATTGTATTTAGTTCGTCCATAGAAGAGCACGTTTAAAGGCAGAGACGCGTGTTCAGTCGGCTGCAAGAGTCAGGTTTGTCGTTAAAAATTGAAAAGTGTCACTTTGCTAGAGAAAGGGTAAGGTATTTGGGACATGTGATCGACCGGGAGGGTGTTCGTCCGGACCCTGAGAAAATAAACGCGGTTATGAATTTTCCTTCATCTAGTAACACCAAGGAAGTGCGATCGTTTTTGGGACTTGCCAATTATTATAGGCGCTTCATTAATAATTACGCAGTGGTCGCATGACCGCTGACGCGGCTCCTCAAGAAGGGAACTAAGTTCATATGGACACATAACAGTGACGCGGCGGTGGAATCCTTTAAGACGGCCTTGGTAAGCACTCCGGTGCTCGCCTATCCTGAATTCGCAAGGCCATTCGTTATCTCCACTGACGCCAGCAACTTTGCGGTGGGCGCGGTGTTGTCGCAAGTGATAGACGGCGAGGAGCATCCCATCGCGTATGCATCGCGGCAACTTCAAGCAGCGGCGATAAACTACTCGACCACGGAAAAGGAGCTGTGCGCGGTCGAATTCGCGGTTCAGTTCTTTCGCCCTTATGTGTGGGGTCATCCGTTCAAAATCATCGCGGATCACGTCGCCCTCCGATGGCTTTTCAGTCTCCCTGATCCCAGTAGTAGATTAACCAGATGGGCGCAGAAGTTAGCCGAATATGAGTATGAGGTTATTCACAAGCCAGGAAAACTCCACCTTAACGCCGACGGGTTAAGCCAAAAGATACGAGTGGTGGAGGTAATGGATGACGAAGATTGGAAGAAGTACCAAGCCGAGGATATGGAATGCCAGGAGTGGAAGTCGTGCGAGAGTTTGAGGATAAAAATGGACTGCTGTACCGATCGACAAGTGAGGGATTAAAGGTGGTGGTTCCTGTGAGCAGACGGGAAACTGTGTTCTACCAACATCACGACCACACACTGTCAGGACACCTAGGAGTAAAGCCGATTATTAGACGAATACGACAGATGTACTGGTGGCCCTCCCTCGATAAAGATGTGAGAGAGATGATTGCTAGCTGTGTTCCTTGTAATCAACGCAGCCCTTACGAGAAGACGAGGGCATCCTTGAAGAAACTTCCAGTAAGTACCTCCAAATTTTCCTTCATCAGCATAGATATTGTTGGGCCTCTACCCCGCACCTCGAATGGCAACCGGTTTATACTTACCATTCTCGATCATTTTTCACGGTATTTAGAGATGGTGGCTATTCCATCACAGACAGCGGAAGTAGTGGCCGACGCTCTACTTAGGCGGTGGATTTTGAAATTCGGTGTTCCTGATTATATACTGTCGGATCAGGGCCCCAACTTTGAGTCGGCTTTATTCCAGAATTTGTGTAAATTTCTAGGGGTATCTAAATTGCGTACATCACCCTTTCACCCCAGCTGTAACGGAAGGTGTGAGAGAGTGCATCGAACCATCTCGCAAATGCTAAGCCACTATGTTAATGGAGGAGACAATAATTGGGATGTGTTGTAAGCGTTTTCGGTGGCAGGATATAATTCAACCTATCATAGTAGCACGCGAGTGACTCCGTTCAAGGTGATTTTCGGTCGCGAAATGAAGACGCCTTCCATTGCTTAAGGCCTAGTTACTCGGTCCATTAACACGTATAAGTTAATGTACGTTTGCGTGAATGATTTTGGTGGACCGGAACGGAACATGTACGAATGCATGAACCAAATTAGAAAAGGTTCTATTTTCCGTTCATGCATGTGCACAAGTTGGGTGGTTACACGGTACATTTTCGTGTTCATTCACGCGTTCATGCATTTAGACATTAACCCGTACGTGTTAATGTATCGTGTAACCAGGCCTTTAGAGGCCGTAGAGACTGGTACGAGAGATTATTATATGAACGAACTAAGTGATCAACTCAAACAAATTTGGAAAGAATGTTTGGTGAACAGAAAGAGGGCCCTTACAGTCGCAGGCGAGGCAGTACAACAAGAGGAGTAGGGACGTGAACTACCAGCCGGGTCAATACATTTACCTAAACGACCCCTGTATAAAGCCCAGCAGAATCCGCAAGTTCCACAAACCGTTTTCGGGGCCTTATAAAATCCTTTAGATGCTCAATGACTCTAAAGCGTTTGCAGCTACGTTTTAGGACTATCGTGGTGCATAAAGACTGCGTTAAAGTACTATCGTTTTCAAAAGTATGTAGACACCCACGAGCCCCACTTAACTGATGTGGTAGGGTCGGTAAAAACCTGGAAGGTTGGCACATGAGGTAGCCTGCATCTCTCACCAGTACGCCGACAAGAGCCGACGAGGACGGACGCGGGGGCGACCGGGCTAGCGAGACAGGAGTCAAAATACAGGCTCAAATGCCCTAGCGGATAGAATGCACTGAGGAAACTCACGTCCACGCACAGGTTGGGCCGTCGGAGTTTTCTTGTGAGCTCCGTGGCGAGGATTCCCTCTCTTCAGATTCATATTTGGACTCACCGTGAACACGGAGTGTGCATGTGGCTCCGTAGCTGAGTAGGATTACTTTACGCGCATTCGATGCACTGAAGTTATGGGGGGGGGGGGTTCGAATCTGAGCAAATTTTAGTTTATTTTATTTTGTGAAAGGTCAATTGATAACATCAACATAATAGATATAGTTGACCCAAGAAAAAAATTAACACCGAATTTTTAGCGACTAATTTTTTTAAATTAATGACTCAATCTGCGTCAACACATTTATTTCTAAGCAAGTTTATTCAAAGAGTGGAAATAAGCAGTCAAATTGCCGTTGAAGAAATGGATGATATATCCATTCGGTCACATTTTTATAATTATTTAATGTTCTCCGTTCGGTGCGGTCTGGTCAGGTTGGTTGGTCGGCTATCTCCGAGGCCCCCGAGGTTGTAGGGCTCCCACAACGCTCGCGTCTATCTCGAAGTGTATATGAAAGGTGTAAAAAAAGAAACTCGGATTACTTGAACCAAATTATTTTAACAATTATAAAATTCTAAGCTCTGATTAATTGCATTATTTACAGCATAATTAGCATTAATTAAATAAAGGTTGTAGAAGATAAAAGAGAACCTTATGCTTTTTGAAAGGGTTATTCGAAAGTTATTTTGGAGGATATTTAGATTTCAGTGCGGTTTTTAGGTAGAAATAGGGATTTAATAGATAATAGGACCATCATTTATATCTAAATTTTCAATCTATGTAATTATTATTTTTCTTAGTATTTTTATTTACGAAATTGACCTTTTATTAACTTTCATCTATATTTTAAGGGCCAGAATAGCGTTAAAATCCACTTCTGGGCATGCGATTTCACAAAATCTTCCGGTGGAGGACCCCCGAATCCCCCAGCCCCCATGGGCCCCAGCCGAGGTCACGCAATCACCGCAGGCCGCTTCTTCGTCCGTTTTTTAGGGTGAAAGATTTCATGCACCAATTTACTTCCACTTTATCCTTGGAGATATTTGTAGTTCGCACTCCTATTGGAAGCAAAGCGTTGGTGCTTTTAATTACATAACTTCCCACACTGGTGAACAAAGATTTTGACCTGTAGACGTCGTTGGATGATCTTAGACGTATTTTTTGCTGATTCGGAATCTGGGCTTACCTTATTTACATCACGTCTAGTTTCATTAGGACAGCTGAATGTATGTTTTTTCTTTTACAAAAGTAGTAATTTATTTCATTTATATACCATAAAAGCATGAACAGGTAAAAAAAATAATTTTCTGCCATAACATATTGTCCTACAATGGCATGGCATGCCTTCCTATCCCAACAAAATACATAATTAAACTTGCAGTATCCTATCGTTTTTCCGATGAAATGCATAATCAGCTTCCACTCCAAATAAGTATGTGACTGCCGGCGCGTAAAAACGTGTGTTTTTCATCTGCATACGGTTTGGGAATTTTGTTGCTCGCAGGAAATGTCAGCTTATTACATTGTAATCGTTGTGAAGTGACTTAGCTTTCATCGTGGGGTCAGTCCATTTCAAATCACCGAGGCAATGTTCCTCAGCATTTTTAATTATCCTGAATTTTTTTATCATTGGTTCCCTTCAAGTAGACAATCACAAAAAACCATTTGAAAAAAATTCACAACCCATACTTTTTTGGCAGACATTTTTAAAAGAGCGAATGGGCCTAAACAGAGCGTGAACTACCACGATGACTTTTGTTACGTGTGCGGTGAAATTACTTTCAAGGCTAAGAGGAGGAATAATACCTTTTTGAGACAGTGTTTCAGACTTTATTTTGACTGTCCGTTGGGTGACCTGGGTACAGGATCGGAGCCTTCTGCGATATGTAGCAAGAGTGAAAGGCTTCTCACTGGTTGGACTGATGGAAAACGTCGTATGAATTTTTCCGTCCTCATGATTCGGCGGGAAGCTAAAGATAATATTTCAGACCACTAATTTTGTGAAACAGAAATTAAAGGAAAACACACAGTAAAAGATCCAAACAACCTATAATCAGCCCCACACTTGAAAAATTTACCAGTGCTGGAACCACACAAAATTTTAATCTTAGCGAATGTTCAGAAAGTATGTGAGAATGATGGATTCGACAACATGAAAGACCCAATTTTCGGACCAAACATATCTGATAGACCTCGTTCTATGACGCAATAGGATTTAAGTGATCTATTGCGCAATTTAAATTTGTGTAAAAAGCAGAATGAAATCTTAAGATCACAATTGAAGGGTTGTAATTTGCTGGATCCAATTACAAAAATTTCTATGCATAGATGTCTCAATGACGAATTTAAATCATTTTTTCCCATGAAAATAATCTTCATTTCTGCAACGATGTTCTCTTTGTTATGGCTACTCTTAGTTTTGAATACAACGCAGATGATTAGGTTCATTGATTTCTTTAACGTCAGCTTAGGCTGTTTTCTAACATAATGGGATTGAACTCCCTTCGAAAGCATTAGCTAATGGAACTGACATGAAAGAATCTTACCAGAATATGCAGTAAAATTTTCACTACGCAAAATGTAAAGTACCTGCATTTTTACTAGGCATACAGTTTGACTACACGAAATATTATTGCTTCTTCTGCGATTGCGATAGCAGAGACAGAAAAAATCATTACTTGAAAAAAGAGTGGCTATAACGTAAATACTCGTTCCTGGATTCAAAAATGTCCTTTTCAACTTTTTTACGATCCTAAAAATATTACTTTGCCAACGCTAAGTATTAAATTAGGGCTCTTTCAAAATTGTGTGAACAATATGTGCAAAAATTGTGCAGGATTTACTTATTTGAAACAAATGTCCTTAAAATCAGTAAAAAACAGATAATAAAAGGATTTTTTATTGGGCCACAGATTTTTTAAAGAAGCGCTGAAGGATTCGGAATTTTGACAGCTAGAGTTCAAAATAAAAGCGCGTGGAAGGCATTCAAAAATGCAGTTGAAGGTTTTCTAGGAAAGGGAATGGCTAAATATCATCGCGATCTGCGGTCAGTGTAATAATATTGCACAAAAAATGGGCTGAATCAGCCCGAAAAATACCAGAGTATCACCCAAAAACATGGCTAGAAGAGAAATAGTTATTTTTTGGTTGATCAGTGTTATCGATTGAGTTGCAAACATCATGATCTAGGGCTATCATTATGATGTCAACAACGAATGTATCTGGCTATTTATTGAGTATTGTCAATAATATGAGTAGAGATTTTTATCAACGGAAATTAGACAGTAGCAAGGATAAAATACAACCTGTGCCACTTCCCCTGCTTATTTCCACTCTTTGAATAAACTTGCTTAGAAATAAATGTGTTGACGCAGATTGAGTCATTAATTTAAAAAAAATTAGTCGCTAAAAAATTCGGTGTTAATTTTTTTCTTGGGTCAACTATATCTATTATGTTGATGTTATCAATTGACCTTTCACAAAATAAAATAAATTAAAATTTGCTCAGATTCGAACCCCCCCCATAACTTCAGTGCATCGAATGCGCGTAAAGTAATCCTACTCAGCTACGGAGCCACATGCACATTCCGTGTTCACGGTGAGTCCAAATATGAATCTGAAGAGAGGGAATCCTCGCCACGGAGCTCACAAGAAAACTCCGACGGCCCAACCTGTGCGTGGACGTGAGTTTCCTCAGTGCATTCTGTCCGCTAGGGCATTTGAGCCTGTATTTTGACTCCTGTCTCGCTAGCCCGGTCGCCCCCGCGTCCGTCCTCGTCGGCTCTTGTCGGCGTACTGGTGAGAGATGCAGGCTACCTCATGTGCCAACCTTCCAAGTTTTTACCGACCCTACCACATCAGTTAAGTGGGGCTCGTGGGTGTCTACATACTTTTGAAAACGATAGTACGTAGGGGTATGAGAAATACGGAAAATGAATTCGCAGACGCAATCAGGGGCGAGTGGGAAGGGAGTTGTTGACACGTAGGCGGCGACCATTCCCGCTACGACCTTGCCTCCCACCCTGTCCCCACCCCCTTTTGAAGATAGCGCAGACCGCGCGAAGATAACGGAGACGGCGGCGGAGACTTCTTTGACTTCCCTGCCCCCTGAAGCCCTCTCATCACTCATTGTCAGTGCAAATCCCCCCGAAGTGTGTCCCGGTGCATTTGATGAGCAAATCAGCGAGAGTAATAGTGAAAGTACGACCCTAGCCGCTTGCCCTTATAATTTGAGACCACGGCCAAGTTAAAAAGCGATTGGCGAGGTCAGGAAGTGAGTGAGTGTTCTTAAGTGTCTTAATCTATGTAAGTGCGACGGGACCGAGTGTTTTCCATTTGGATAATGGAGTACTGGTTGAGAAACATCTTTAAGATTTGTAATTACATTATGTCTTTTTATGAAACGAACAATGATGTAGTATGTTACGGAATTTTGAGTTTGTTATGGTATCCTCTTTGTCCAGTTGATTATACGAAAAGTAGAGTGTTTATGTTGATTCAGGGGGAGTTATTTGGTTTACTACGAAGCACGCATATTGTTTAAATTTCTTTCTAAACGACTTGTGCTGACTTTGAAGGGGTTACAATAATCATGTATTGTGGGATTGTGTATTGCTTAATAGCGTTATATTGGGTGTTGGGTTCATTGTGGTATTGCATTCCTGTCCTGTTGTTTCAACACTTTATCCTGTTCTCCTATCGATGATGACCAATGTCTTATTTTTTTAATTGTCCACTATGAGTCTATTTTTTGTTGCTTAATTCTAAGATGAATGCATTTTTTTCGATGTGTGGCATTTAAAGAACACTTTATTTTGACTTTTCAGTATGATCGATTGTTTGTAATCTTTATGGATCCGTCCAATGTTAAGTGGTATAAATCTCTTTGTCGTGTGAGAACGCAAGTGGTCGGCTGACAGTTAGAAAAGTTTCACTATGTTCAATTTTTATTTCGGGGGGGGGGGGGGGATGGTGTAAGTGTCACGCTGACTTGCATTCCCACCATGGTTAGCTGTAGAGCCAGCATATTCATAATGCCTTCCTCCCACTCCCCTGCATCCGGTGAGGAAAAGCTGGGAACTGCAAGCTAGCGGATGCGTCGGTGGGAAGAAGACACGACGCTCGGAGTTGGTTTGTGGACGGCTTGCGGGATGGTTGTAGCTGAACGCGAATGAAGTGGAGTTATGGAAAATACCGGGAATTTGTTATTAATTCCTTAATTCTCTTCCTCGCGTTCCCTCTGCGGCCTCCGGTGGACCTGAGAGACTTACATATATATCATTTTTCGCGGGTTTAAAGAAAAATTGTTGAATGCTTTCGTTTTAATTCAATACTGATTTTGCTTAAAGACTTGTAATTTTTGCTGGAAGGGGGGGTTAGCTGCCCTACACTAGATCCACCTATGGGGGGCGGGGCGCAAGGATACCCCGTTATTCAAAACGAAGGCAATGACAACGGGACCGTATTAAAAATCTTGCTTATTTTTTCCGAGTCTTGGGTGGGGGGGCGTGCCCCCCCAGCCTATGAATCCCAGCGATTTGTAGACGCCAGGAAACATGCCATGGCGCGAAGCTCAGAGGTAATTTTTCTTATTAAATGCGCACTAGATGCATTTTTTTTAGTTTGAAGACTGAATAGGTGAAATAAATCGTACTTACGCAGAATAACTCCTTGAACTATTTTGAGTAAGTTTCCTTTCGAAAATGTTGCACTTCACGTAGATCATTATTGTATTTACATCAATATCTATTATTTCCTAATAAAATTCTTACGTACCTAAAAGTTGAATTTTACGATTTTTACTGAAAAAATGTTTTAATCAATGTTTTCGTTATTTAATGCTTTCGGAAGTAATATTTTATGTCGATATATAAACAAAATGCATACCGTTTAATTTACTGTCTTCCCCAAACCCGCGGGCACTGCTTTATGCCCATATATTGTCCCCTATACTTAAGGCTTTTTTTCGTCAAAAATTCATCCATTCTTCGTTAGTCTGTTTCGATGTTGCGGCATTGAGACAAGTTCAGGTCCCCGGAAAGGCATTTTTCGCATTTTACATAGGATTTTCGGATATTTAATATGACGGTTTTCAAGAAGAAATACTCCGAAACAATCAAGGCATTTCACCCCGAAATGGACATCGAAAGTTCCACGTCAGTCATGCAAGACCGGAGTGCAATATAGTTGAATTGCTCAACCTGCCCAATTTTCACCACCCACCTTTATTTTAAGTCTCACATTCCTCGCTCGTGATAATGAAATATGTAATAAAAAAGATTAAAATTACTTAAAGCAAAGTTTTTTTATTAAAATATTCCAAGTTTTCATTAATTTGCTTTATTTACAACTTACTCAGTATAAAAAGTTCATATGCAAATAAATAAAAAAAGGAGTTTGTTGCGAATAAGAAATGCATAAGCACCGAGTTCAGAACGAAAGAATCTTTAATTCCACAAGTACAAGATTGGCTCGACGGGGAAAATGAACCTCCTCAAACATCCAATAAATGATTCAGAAGTCAGGTTACCGACTAGTTCGAGATGAATTGCCTTTGTCGCAAAGCAAACAAAAACAGCAATATATGCCTTCAATGTAGTACTGCCTCTACCATTACGACTTCTAATGTGGACAGGACCACAGTAGTCAATTCCAGTGTTCAGGAAAGGACGACTGGGTTGAACTCTCTCCTTAGGAAGATTTCCCATTTTCTGTTCACCAACCTTAGGATTGCATCTGAAACATTTAAGACATTGGTGAACCACCTTTCGAGCGAGAGTTCTTCCATTTAAAGGCCAAAAATTTAATCGAAGTGATGACAACAGCGCTTGAGGTGCACAATGTAAATGCTTGAGGTGCTCCTTCATCGCGATCAGTTTCGACAAGTAATCATTACCGGGCAAGACAATTGGATGTTTGGTATCATAGGATTCTTCAGAAGCCTTGATTCTGCCACCAACTCTGATTATCATATTGGTGTCAAGAAATGGGCTGAGTGTTCTGAGTCTTGATCTTCTTCCCACTTCTCCATCATTAGATAATTCTCTAAACTCCTGTGCAAACATCTGTCTTTGCACCACCTTAATTAACTGCAACATGGCTTGATTGACCTCTTGTGCGGACAAAGGACCAGTGAATCTAACTGATGACCTTGACGAATTATGAAAAAATCTTAAACAATATGCTGTAATTCTTAGTAGCTTGTCTAGCGATGAATATCTATGCAGCAGATCAAACTCCTTGCGAGTGACTAAGAAGACTGTTGTCTTCTTCCGTTGTTCATGAATAGATGGTGACACCAAAATTGTAGCTGCAGGCCAGGCATCCTCCTGTAATGATAACCATGGGGGACCATTCCACCAAGTGTCATTTGTCAGAATTTCCTGAGGTGATAAGCCTCTTGATACATGGTCTGCAGGATTCTCATTACTTCGGACATGCCTCCAAACACATTCCTTTGTTAGCTCATGGATTTCAGTTACCCTATTAGCAACAAAAGTTTTCCATTGATATGAAGGACCAGATAGCCAAGTTAATACAATCTGTGAATCAGACCACAGTGAAAATTTTCCTTCAAAATTACAGGCCCTTGAAACATTGTAAATCAGTTTGGATAATAACTTATCCGCCAGTAATTCCAGACGTGGTATTGATATCTTCTTCAAGGGGGAAACCTTGGACTTTGAGCACAGTAAATGTACATTATAGCCAGTTTTAGAGGAAGTTCTGATGTATACACATGCTCCATATCCCCCTTCAGAAGAGTAGGGTAAAAAAAAGAATCCTGCAGCACCTGCCATTTTTAATTACCTCCCCCCTACAATTAATTACGCTCCGCCATCTTTAATTACGCTATCACGTGACTTTTTAATCGACCGTCACTTGTTTTATTGATCTTAATTTGTTTCCCTTTCATCTTCTTTATCGATATTTACCTATTTCTATTTTCTCTGACGTAATTTACTTTTACGCTTCTCATTTGTTTTCTCTCGTTGTTTGTTTTACCAATAGCAAATGATTTTCGATCGTCATTTGTTTCCCTTTCATCTTCTTTATCGATATTCACCTATTTCTATTTTCTCTGACGTAATTTACTTTTACGCTTCTCATTTGTTTTCTCTCGTCGTTTGTTTTACCAATAGCAAATGATTTTCGATCGTCATTTGTTTCCCTTTCATCTTCTTTATCGATATTCACCTATTTCTATTTTCTCTGACGTAATTTACTTTTACGCTTCTCATTTGTTTTCTCTCGTCGTTTGTTTTACCAATAGCAAATGATTTTCGATCGTCATTTGTTTCCCTTTCGTTTTCTTTATCGTTATTCACCTATTTCTATTTTCTCTGACATAATTTACTTTTTACGCTTCTCATTTTGTTTTCTCTCGTCGTTTGTTTTTCCTAATATAAGATTTTCGATCGTCATCTTTTCCCAAGCTGCTTCCCCCACTCCAACCCCGCCACCCTCCTCCTCCCCTCCCCTTATCCGCTAGAGGTTCTGGGTTCGATAGGAAAGAGTTCGACAAATGAAAGAGAAAGAGGTGGTAGATATTTTTTATTTATTTCATGTATGCATGTTTACAAACATTGATAAATATCAATTATCGATAATATTATCCATTCGGGAAACAATAGTTTTCAAGTCATTCGCTATGATCGATAAACCTGATGGGTATTTCTTAGGACAAGGGATACCGAAGAGGTTGAGATCATTTTTACCAGCCTTAACCAGAGTGTTATTAAATTCACTGTATTCGTAAACATTTTTCCCTCTAAAAAAGTAGAGGATCCCATTCGTATGTCTATATGCTGATTGTATACCCATAGGTATCTGTGGCAGGAATTTCGTGTGCCGAGCTTGACTCTTCGGTCTAAAAGTGCACTCATCCATTTCAATGATGAATTCTCCACTATGAAATATGAGTGTGCGGCCAGAGTATGTATTAACAATTGCTTGTACTCTCGCGTTTCTTGGAAGGCCGGCGGTGATAATATTCATCGGACGACCTTCAACCAGTTGCATAGTTGGATAATTAACCATATATATCATGTTATTGATAAATATTGCAATTTCTCCACTAGGCCTGCGATAAACTGCATCAAAACCATTGAAATTTTTCTCAGGTAAAAATGGTAACCAATCTGTGATAAGCTGAGGGCCAACCATGTCTATTCTTTCAGTCACTTCCATATCCACATACCAAAACCATTTACCATGAAATAAATACAGCAAATTATTGATTATGAGTAACTGGTGTACATTATCAAGTTCACACAAAGTCGGATGCTGAGTATTATTTTTTGCTTCATTCGGCTCTGCTCTGAATCTATCCTCCGGATATTCAGGTGCTTCCCCAGCATCATCATCATCATCATCATTCTCCTGAACTGGATCATCTTCCTTCTGAGGTTCCAAGGGTGGTCCATAGAGAAATTGAACTGCTAGTATATCGTCTTGATGTAGTGTCAGACGGTAATCATAATGGTTATAATACGCATACATCAGAGCATTCTCATAATTCGAATGTGAAATTCCGAGAGTGTGACCAATTTCATGGAGAAGAACGGCGAGCAAACTAACTTGAAATTCAGGAAGTTCAGGATGATCCATTCCTAAGTACCACATCTCATCTTGATCCATGTGAATTTCAAGTGGAAAATCTTGACTTGATGGTAATTGCGCATGAGCTAATTTTCCACCAATCCCATCCAAAGGCGTAGAACAAAATTCCCTTTTTAAAAATTTTTTATGAGTATACCGTGTATTCATTATGAAGATATCCGGATGTAGAGGATCATGCTCGAACTTTAAATTTGCTGCCTGACTCCATATTTCAAACGCTTTCCGAGCTAATTCTATGTAGGTCGAGTTCACAAATCCATAGTGCCATTTTATTATATCTTTATTCCATTTGTAATGGGATACTGAAAACGCAGGATCATCAGCAACTCCGCAGCGTGGCCTATTGGTTAAATTCAGAGTCTTTTCATTCAATTCCCCATCTCTTGTAATGTTATAGTATTCTTGAAAAATTTGCAAAGCCTCTTTGAATTCTGTATGGTCAATGCTAGTAATTTCATTTTCAGTAACGTTCAAATATCCATACTGACGAAGATATTCTGCTACGCAATACGTTTGATTGATGCTTTTATTTTCACTAGATAACACCTTTTGTACACCGAGCTCAGTTAAGAGCAGAATGATATAGATTACTCTCATTTCCATGTGAAGCGTAGCACGTGAGGGAAAGAAATGAGATTCACATTTTAATACGAACTGAATATATACTCTTCAACGGTGAGAGAGGGAGAAGGCCTCATCGTAAGTCCGTTTACGCGATTCTTCTCTGATCCTATAATCACCCCAGGCTAATGTCGTGATGTCATCACTACATATGTATCGTTTATCATCGTCTGCACTCAAGGCTACTTTATTTATTTTTAGAATGTACATTTCATGTTTATTAGATCGTAAAATGTACATTTGTCGATACACTATGGAATTATCGAATAAACACTTTTCGAAATGTTCGAAATTAATGGATTTTCGAATGACGGCCTTGGCAATACCTTTAGCCTTCTTTACTTCTTTCGCATCTTCCATACGATAGGAGTAAAGCTTGCTTCGCAAGCCGACAAAATTTGTCATAATGTCACCATTACTTTCATCCTTCATCTTACCAACCACTTTTTTATTAATATTTGAGAAACACTTATGATCACAGGGATATGCAGATGTATCGTACAGTTCTAAGTTTTCTTTCATGTCTTCGTATATGTCATTAGTCTCAACATCAATAATCATACCATCTGTATCCATTTGATTGAGCGATATCTTATTACCATACTTCACTTTAAGGTGACCGTAAAAAAAAATCGTACATTAGGGTTTTGCTTAGATCCAAAACTGCTTGTCCTGCATAAATTGGCTTGTTGTATTAACTCCAATTCTCTATCTGTTTCACTTAAATTTCTGATGGATCTAATGCACAGCGTCTGCAGTGAATACATGATGCTCGTAGATTACTGTGAACGCACGGTTCCGTCGACTTATAAGTACAAAACTCCCCTCATTTCTTAACCTTGCTTTCGCTGATATTCCATCCCACCCATTAAGTAGGAAGTGCGCTGGAAATGCATGCATCAGAATGATGGCAGGGGGTGACGTCAGTACTCAGAAGGTCGTATCGCATCCACTTTGCGAGGGAGTAAGCATTCCTTAATGCACAATTACTATTACGTAACTTATGGCATTTATTGAAACAAGAAATGCTCGAAAAAGAACATAATTCCGGCGAAGGACAATTAAGTTCTTTTTCCAAACATATGAATGTGCGTTTTGTTAATTCGGAGAAGAAATTACACTCGACCTCACTGAATGCGTATAGGGCCGTAGCACCGTCGATGGCATCCTCCAAGATTGGAAGGATTTCAGCGTGAGAAATCATACCACTTTCGAATGAAGTTGGCTCGCATTCAAGTGGGTTTTTAAATTGAAGTTTTTTACCACCAACAGCTAGCTTAGTATTCCTTTGAAAAGTGACCCACAATACGCGGTCTAAATCTAGATCAGTCGCACCCACTTCCAACACTCCATTCTTGGAGAGAACGGCGCTTAAGACGACCCTCATTATTACGTGTCCCTCTGACGAGTGAAGTTGTGTGTGTCTTTACAGTGATTTTATATATTTTGTGAACTCTTTAACCCATCCCCCCTCCCCAATTTATTGAAAAGGCTCCACTGGACCATTATAGAATTATTTTAGAAAATTCTAATAGCTTCCCGAGTGAAGAAACGGTACAAGAGTCGATAGACGAATTAGAAACTTATTTAAATAGTATCGAATTTGAAATTTCGCCACTTGATGTGGTAGAAACAATTTTGGAAGAAGTCACCGCCGTATTGGATATACCTCCGTTTGGAATCCAGATACACGATAGAAATTCCTCATACAATCGTACGTATACAGTTTTGCTTTTATTATCTGTTGCGGATAATCTACCCCCCTTGAGCGCTGAACAATTGTGGGCTACCGCTGAGCAATACGGCTTACCCCCGGGCTCATATTTTGATCCCATGGGGACGGGACGGGAAGCGATTAAGAAAAAAACAGTTAAATAATTGTGAAATCTTTTGTTGTTAAATTTTTTAAAAAATCTATTGATAATCTCTTTTTGTTTTTTTCAAGTGCTGAATGGTGTAATATTTCACGATACTAAATTGTTAAAAAAACATTGTTATATTTTCTATCAATATTTATAATTATTATAATCTAATAATTGTATTGTTTTTCAATATTTTCATAAAGGTAAATCTATTGGTTCTGTTTAATAATTCATGATACTATATTGTAAAAAAACATTGTTATATTTTTCTTTCAATATATATTTATTTTGTGATCTATTAATTTTTTTTCAAAAAAAATGTTTTCATATCATAAAAACTAACAATAAATGAAAATAATTTGATATAAGTGTTTTATATATAATTCAATGAATCTACTGCAATAAAGGCATTTACGCAGGTCACGCCAATGTGATGAGTGATTATATGTCTCTGAAATGGAAACACCCTTTCACCTGCATTTGTGCAGGTCCGTCTGGTTGTGGTAAAACAAATTTTGTTATACGATTCCTGAAAAGTTTACCGCACTTAGTTGAAGGTGATATATCCAAGATAATATGGTGTTCTACACCAAATAGTCAACCATTAATTAAAGGCGTAAATTTTTTAAACGAACTCCCCGAAAGTTTCATCAACCCACAAAAGACACCAACTTTATATATTATTGATGATTTAATGCATGACTCTTTTAACAACAATAAGGTTAGCGAATTATTTACAAAGGGATCGCATCATTGCAATATTTCGATAATTTTAATAAGTCAAAATATTTTCTATCGTTCCCCATTTTCACGCACGATATCTCTTAACGCAAAATATATTGTTTGCTTCAGAAATGTGAGGGATCGGTCACAATTTAGATATTTAGCGAGCCAAGTCTATCCTCAAGATTCAAGAGGGCTGACTGAGGTATATATGCAGGTTACATCAAAACCTTACACTTATTTACTCTTAGACTTTGCTCAGGAAACTGACAATCGGCTGAGATTCAGAACTCATATCTTCCCTGAAGAGATCACTGAAGTTTACACCCCATTAAAGCTTATGGAAGAAAAAACTTTGTAAAACAAAAAAAAATTCTGTAAATATGAGAAAAAATAAATTGGAAAGATTAAAGCGAAATAAAGGTGTCTTGAAGGAATTAAGTCGAGCTAGTCCACAAAGAAGAAGGAAGATAATTGAAGCAGGAAATTCTGACCTTATTAAAACATTAAGCGAGTGTTGTAAAAATATTATAAATGGTAACGTTCATATAAGCCCGAAGTCTAAGAAGAAATTGACCAGATTTAAGAAGGCTATTAGAGAAATAGCTTGCTACAAAGTCCCTCTGAAAAAAAAGCGGCGATTATTGAGTCAAAAAGGGGGATTTTTACCAGTCCTATTGGGTTCTCTGCTTAGTGGTTTAATAGGTAGTTTCATTAAATAATTAATATGAGTTTTCAAAAGTTCCTGTTGGTGAATCCGGACGATATCGTGAAATCCGAAAATTTAACTGAGCGATCATCTAAATTAGATAAGGAAATGCATTCTGTTTTACAGAGAAAGGACTTAGAGGATTCGCAGAAATGGCATCATTATAGGAGAATTTTAGATGCGTACTTAGAAACTGTTTCAGAGAGTAAACGTGACGATATTTTACCTCCACTTGATTTAGTCAACGTCCTTTCTCCTCCCAAAAGAACAAATTTTAATGGAAAATCAAAGGAAGGTAAACCCAAAAAAAAGGTGGAGTCTGTTAAAAGAGGAAAACGAGTGTTTAATATTCCTAGTGATGGGGTTATTAGTAAATTAGGCTATGGAAATAATTATAATACTCCAATTTTGGATAAAGAAATGCGGAGGATTTTAGACCGTAAAGACATCCCAGACTCTCTGAAATGGCAATACTATAAGAGATTACTCAATTCGTATTTAGAAAACAGTTCAAAATCTAAGGATAGCATTCCTCTCGCGGAGCTTAAGACGGCTAGAACTCCAGAGAAAAGAAGTAATACACCCAAGGCTGAAAAATTCAACGAATTAAAGAATAAAGGAAGAAACATATTGAAAAATTATATAGAAATTGAAGATCAATGGGGAAAAAGCCAAGAAAGAGGGGAGGAGAAGATGGAGGAGATATTGAACGAACTGGAAGAAAAACTTCGGGACGAAGATGTGGAAAAGAAAGACGTGGGAATAAAACACGAATTAGACGAATTATCACAAGAGGATCAAATGGACTTTACGGATCTAGAAGTATCACCAGCAGCTCCGAGGAGAGGAAGTCGAAAACGAGTAAAAAAGGTACCATATTCACCGTCAACTCCGAGGAAGAAGAAGAAAAGGGCAGTATCACTAGACAACAAAAAAGGAAAAAAAATAACAATTTCCCCACAAACTCCAAGGAAAACATCAGACGACGAAGGAAGTCGTCGAAAACAGGAGAGAAAAAATACACCTACATCAAACCCCAAGAAAAAAAGAAAGAAGGCAATTACGGAAAGAGAAATTCTATGGTCGATTCATCCCTAAGCAAAATTTTTTTCGACCCTTCCAATCCAGCTAGTTTTTCGACTAGAGATGCTCTATGGACTGCATCGGGGAAAAAATTCTCAAAGGAAAACGTTCAAAAGTGGTTAGAGTCACAGGATAGCTATACACTTCACAGACCGATGAGAAAAAGATTTCCTCGCAATAAGTACGAAGTATCATACATCGATGAAACTTGGCAGTGTGATCTAAATGATATGAGATCTCTGAAAAAATATAATAATGGCTATCAATATCTTCTTACGGTGATAGACATCTTTTCAAAATATGCATGGGCTAAACCCTTAAAAAATAAGAAACCTGAAAGTGTGATACATGCTTTTCGCTCGATTTTTAACAAACGGAAACCATTGAAAATTCAAAGTGACAAAGGTGGTGAATTTGTTAATGTTAAATTCAAAAAATTTCTCGACGAGCGAGGAGTTAAATTCTTTTCCACAAATAATCCCGACATTAAGGCCTCCATTGTGGAAAGGTTTAACAGAACGTTGAAAAGTAAAATGTATAAATATTTTACAAAAAATAACACTTATAATTACGTGAGTGTGCTCCCGAAGCTACTCAAAGGATACAATGATCGAACGCATTCCAGTATTGGAATTGCTCCTTCTCAAGTAAACGAATCGAGTGCATTTTCAACTGCTGTGTATCAGTCGAGAAGACGACTTAAGGAAGATGATGGCGGTAGGAAATTTGAGATTGGTGATCATGTTCGTATTAGCAAGGAAAAGTTACCATTCGCTAAAGGTTACACACCGAATTATTCTACAGAAATATTTAAAGTGAAATCCATTTCAAGGGGTTTTCACATACCCACATATAAATTGGAAGATTTGAATGGTGAGGAAATAAAGGGTTCTTTCTACGGAAGAGAGTTAGTACGGAGTAGAATAACTGATAATACTGAATTCAAAATTGAAAAAATTCTTAGACGGAGGGGAAAAGGTGCTAAGCAGGAATATTTCGTTAAATGGAAGGGATACGGAGACAGTTTCAACAGTTGGATATTAGCTTCCACTGTGAAAAGATTGCTTAATAATTAAGCTAATATGAATGATTTTTATATCACACTCCTTAGCGATAGCTCGGCGAAATATTACCCGGAAAATTCAATCGCTCATTTTCGCACAAAACTTCCTCGACGAATCACTCTCAATGAAAGCGAAGAATGGGTTGTGGGTCTGGTGGAAATATCTTTACCACGCGCAAGGGCACCAGTGAACAATAAGGTGTCTATTCGAATGCTCAACAACGATCATGAAATCACGTTAACGAAACCAAGATATACATTGTCTTCATTGTTCAGTGAACTTCGAAAATCCATACCTGAAGACAGGCTATTAGAATATGATATCGAAATAGCAAATTTGAATAAAGGTAATGATATTTCTGAAGATGCGGTAATCCTCTCTCCTAGTCAGGCATTGTCAACGTCTTCATCTGACACATTGGAAATTAAAAGGAAAGAACCACCAAAAATCAAGGAAGAGGAATACGTTGGAATCGTATTTGTTTATAACGATCTCGTGAAACCGCAATTCATAGGCGACACGATGAGTAGATGTTTAAGAGTCATTAACATTGGGAGGGGTAGGCATCAAATATTCCAGCAACCGTATTATGTACCCGTTGAACGGATGGAATTTGATAGTATTGAGATATTTCTGGGAGATAAAATGGGTCTATCATACCCTTTTGAATCGAGTATCGATCCTGCAGCATTGATTCTTCACTTTAAAAAAAAGTAATATTTTTCATGAAGTTCAGTATCCTTCAAGATGTCTACGGATGTGGATCGATACTTGAAATATTACATTTCAAGACAAAAAGGTGGTGAGATTGGTCCCATTTACCGAGCCAGTCAATATAGACAGAAAGGGAACGGATTAGGGAGTTTTTTTAGCGGGCTATGGCGATCCGTGAGACCTCTTTTCACTAGCGGTTTGAAAGCAGTTGGGGAGGAGGCTGTGAAATCAGGAATTGGAGCCCTCACGGATATCGGTACAAAGCCTGGAAAAGAAATTTTAAAAACTCGTCTTAAGGAGGCGGGAAGTAATTTAAAAAGACGTGCCGAAGAAAAAGTCGAACGAATGGTGGGTGCTGGTCTACGCACGGCAAAGAGACCACGTAAAAAAGCGGCTGTGAATGCAATTCCAATCGTTAAAAAGAAGAGAAAGGTTAAAAAGGTGAAGAGAATAAAACGAAATCCCATCTCAAAGAAGAAGAAAATTAGAAGACCAGTAAGGAGAAGGAAAGGACGTGGGAAAAAACAGCGAGGTGCTGGCATAAGGGATATATTTTCATTATAATACAAATCCAATGAAATATTATATTAGTCTTTCGGCTGGGACGGTGGAAGGTACATCAACGAAAATGACGCAGGTTATCCCCTCGTCTTTGGATATATTTTCTCGTCGTCCCGTCCAAGCTAGTATTCTAGGCCACCGAATAGTTGCATACAAACCAGTGACTGCCCTAGATACCTACTCAGAATTAAAATTTTCCATCAAAGGAAACGGTGATAGATACATAGACTTGAACGATATATCCCTGAATATTAAGCTCAAAATCTTGAATGGAAACAAATCGTTCGTGAGTGGTCAAGAGCAACCAGGAATTGTAAATAACATACTCCATTCTCTTTTTGAAAATTGCAATGTGTATCTGAATGGGCGAAGAGTGACAACGTCGGAACATTACGCCTACCGTAGTTATTTGGAAAATCTGCTTAATTATGGAACGGATGCGGCACGTACGCACTTGCAGTGTATCGGTTGGGTACTTGATAATGGAGAAGATTTAGATAGTCTTGAAACAAATACAGGATTAAAAACTAGGAAAGAAATGTTTGAAAATAGCAACCTTATAGAACTGGAAGGGAAACTACATGCAGACGTACTCCATCAATCCAGGCTACTTCTAAACAACGTTGACGTAGACATTGAACTGTCTTTTGCAAAACCTACATTCTTTCTAATGGATAAACCAGACGGAGAAGGAGTTCTGAAAATTGAAGATGCCACACTTTACGCAACTCATTATGACCTTGATCATTCCGTTCTAGTTGCACATGCAAAAATACTCTCAGACGGAATGTCTAGTATTTTACCTTATAAACGTGTTGAAATGAAATCATTCACAATTCCTGCGAATAGCAGCATGTTTAACAATGATAATTTAATTTTAGGCCGGATCCCGAATTTACTTCTTGCCGTTATGATAGAGGATAATGCATTCCTCGGAAAAAGAAATAAAAATCCATTCAATTTTCGTCACTTTAGCCTGTATAACTGTTCTGTTTTTGTCGATGATCAAGAATATCCGTGTGGAGGAATTGAAACAGACTTCGATACAGTACAAAAAAAGTTTTGCACACGTGCTTATAGACAGCTTTTCTCCGCACTGGGATTACATCATGCCGATGGCGGGAACCAAATTACGTTAGAAATGTTTCAACATGGATACTTTGTGCTAGCATGGAATCTCACTCGTGATGCTTCCGTGAGTGAAAATCACGTTTCACTATCTCGCATGGGGAATTTACGATTACATGGTAAATTTAAAAAACCCCTCGAGCACGCAGTGACAGTTCTTACTTATGCCGAGTACGATTCTGAAATTTTAATAAATAAAAACAGGGAAGTCACCTTAAATTGGACATAAGCAATTAGGCACTGCGGGCATTATGGATACAAATGGAATTATAAGAGCTCTCACGAGTAATCGAAATACGCGAGCCTTTTTTCGAGGAGTTTTCGCATCCGATATAATTAAGAAAATCAACATCAAACCTGGATTATATATAATCAATTTTGATCCTTCTACACGTCCTGGAATTCATTGGGTTGCTATTCATGTGATCAATCTAAAACGCGCAGAATATTTTGACTCATACGCGCTGCCTCCTTTCGTACCCGATATACTAGTTTTTCTTCGTCGCTTTTCCTCGGTAAAGAAAAATAGTAAGCGGTTGCAAAATTTCAAATCTGATTTATGCGGGGAGTACTGCTGCTTGTATGCATACTTCAAGTCAATAAATCGTACGCTGACCCAATTCACCCGGCTATTTCCCCGCCCCGATCTTAATGACTGCAAAGTGGCCTTGATCTTTTCTCGCGTCTTTGCACATGGACGGAGAAAGCGACGATGTAATCCAAGGTCTCAATCTTGCTGCGCATTAGCAGAAACAAGTACTTGGAGAAATAGGTTGCGTAAATTGTGAATGCCATTAGTCATGATGCAGTCTTCCAGCAAAGAAGTCACGCTCTCCTCGAATGGAGTTCGATTCGTGGATGATGTTACGCTGTCTGAAGATATCGCCGAGGAGAAGTCTTGTAAGCCATCTCCGAGAAAGCGGAAGATGAGTAGAGAAACGGAAAAGGGAAGTAAACAAAATAATATGAATAAAGGGGAGAAAAAGAAGAAATCACCCGATGAATCAGTGTACATCCAGGCACCTACTGGAGTAGACGTGCCCTCAACGTCACTCGTGTTAACCCGAGAAAAGGGAAAGAATCCTAGAAAAAATTATTCGAGGAAGATAGAAAAAAAAACCAGTCGTTTACAACACATAAAATCCTCGACAAAATTACCCTCACCTTTGGAGGATTTTAAAGTACTATACTGCCTTGGTGCTTCACTAGGTGGAAAAAAAATTCTTCGCATCGGTTGGGGGCTGAGCGATGGACGAGCATTTGCGAGAATATCGGATGACTCTGATGTAATCGATCTATTTACCAACGATCTTTACCTTCTTAAACATAACGACCATCACATCAGGGAATTCTTAAATTCTGGTGCATTCAATCCAGAAATCTCTAACGGAGTAGCCAATCCTGTTTTCTCCGTCTCATTCGAGAAATATTTTGAAATTAATTACGCTGTGTTTTCAACCAAGGGGAAAGAAAAAGTTGCATTAAATAAAGACGAATGGCATGTTCTCGCAAATATGCTAGACAATGTGATGCTTGCTGTGGCTGTAGTAGATCAAAATCAGATGGATTTGGAACAATACTTCCTATCTTTCGAGCACGCAGCGCGGAGATTGGGTATAGAGGATATGAAGATTATATTCGGAGTGGAGCAATCAATCATTGCTACAACATATTTTCCCCTAGACCCGATGTATGTGGAAGGATGGGCAAAGCTATTGTCGACTTCCAAGCATGTGTTCAAGGACAAGAAAAACTGTTTGTGATACGTGAATTGGCAATAAAAGATTTAGATTCCGGTCGAGGAAAGTCGTGGGTTTTTAAACTTCCTCCAATTATTGATAATAGTCGAGAGAATGATTGGCTTGTTAATCACTACCATGGAATTGACCATTGGTTGGGAAATGTACCATATTATCTTTTAAATGATATTATCGAGAATGAAACAATGCCATATAATTTTATCTTTACCAAAGGATTAGAAAAATCAATTGCGATATCCACGCTCATTAATCGCCCCGTCATAGAGCTAGAAAGATTTATTAACGTACCTAGCCTTAAAATGCTTCCAAAAGCAGAAGGGGTAATGTGTAGTCTCTGTGTTCATAAGACAGAAAAGTATGCGTGTGCTGTAAAAAACTGTGAAAAATTACAGAAATGGATTCACGAAAATATTGGTGTTAGAGAATTGGATAAACTGTTGCAGACCAATAAAACCTATGTATCGTCTGTATCACCCATGAATTGTAAAAGAAAATTAGTATTAGATGGTGATTGTTGTTAATTTATGTATAGTGTCACTGTTTGTAGTGGTACTTAGGAATGGATCATCCTGAACTTCCTGAATTTCAAGTCAGTTTGCTCGCCGTTCTTCTCCATGAAATTGGTCACACTCTAGGAATTACACATTCGAATTATGAGAATGCTCTGATGTATGCGTATTATAACCATTATGATTACCGTCTGACACTACATCAAGACGATATACTAGCAGTTCAATTTCTCTATGGACCACCCTTGGAACCTCAGAAGGAAGATGATCCAGTTCAGGAGAATGATGATGATGCTGAGGGAGCACCTGAATATCCGGAGGATAGATTCAGAGCAGAGCCGAATGAAGCAAAAAATAATACTCAGCATCCGACTTTGTGTGAACTTGATAATGTACGCCAGTTACTCATAATCAATAATTTGCTGTATTTATTTCATGGTAAATGGTTTTGGTATGTGGATATGGAAGTGACTGAAAGAATAGACATGGTTGGCCCTCAGCTTATCACAGATTGGTTACCATTTTTACCTGAGAAAAATTTCAATGGTTTTGATGCAGTTTATCGCAGGCCTAGTGGAGAAATTGCAATATTTATCAATAACATGATATATATGGTTAATTATCCAACTATGCAACTGGTTGAAGGTCGTCCGATGAATATTATCACCGCCGGCCTTCCAAGAAACGCGAGAGTACAAGCAATTGTTAATACATACTCTGGCCGCACACTCATATTTCATAGTGGAGAATTCATCATTGAAATGGGTGAGTGCACTTTTAGACCGAAGAGTCAAGCTCGGCACACGAAATTCCTGCCACAGATACCTATGGGTATACAATCAGCATATAGACATACGAATGGGATCCTCTACTTTTTTAGAGGGAAAAATGTTTACGAATACAGTGAATTTAATAACACTCTGGTTAAGGCTGGTAAAAATGATCTCAACCTCTTCGGTATCCCTTGTCCTAAGAAATACCCATCAGGTTTATCGATCATAGCGAATGACTTGAAAACTATTGTTTCCCGAATGGATAATATTATCGATAATTGATATTTATCAATGTTTGTAAACATGCATACATGAAATAAATAAAAAATATCTACCACCTCTTTCTCTTTCATTTGTCGAACTCTTTCCTATCGAACCCAGAACCTCTAGCGGATAAGGGGAGGGGAGGAGGAGGGTGGCGGGGTTGGAGTGGGGGAAGCAGCTTGGGAAAAGATGACGATCGAAAATCTTATATTAGGAAAAACAAACGACGAGAGAAAACAAAATGAGAAGCGTAAAAAGTAAATTATGTCAGAGAAAATAGAAATAGGTGAATAACGATAAAGAAAACGAAAGGGAAACAAATGACGATCGAAAATCATTTGCTATTGGTAAAACAAACGACGAGAGAAAACAAATGAGAAGCGTAAAAGTAAATTACGTCAGAGAAAATAGAAATAGGTGAATATCGATAAAGAAGATGAAAGGGAAACAAATGACGATCGAAAATCATTTGCTATTGGTAAAACAAACGACGAGAGAAAACAAATGAGAAGCGTAAAAGTAAATTACGTCAGAGAAAATAGAAATAGGTGAATATCGATAAAGAAGATGAAAGGGAAACAAATGACGATCGAAAATCATTTGCTATTGGTAAAACAAACGACGAGAGAAAACAAATGAGAAGCGTAAAAGTAAATTACGTCAGAGAAAATAGAAATAGGTAAATATCGATAAAGAAGATGAAAGGGAAACAAATGACGATCAATAAAACAAGTGACGGTCGATTAAAAAGTCACGTGATAGCGTAATTAAAGATGGCGGAGCGTAATTAATTGTAGGGGGGAGGTAATTAAAAATGGCAGGTGCTGCAAGATTCTTTTTTTTACCCTACTCAGAAGCATCAAAGAAACCATGTAGGTCAACCATTGATCCTTTCCTTGAATTTGCAAAATCCACCCAACGAGGCACCTTAAGTTTCTCCAGCAATGGTAACTCTTCCCTGAATTGGCACCAAGCAGCATGATATGTTGCTGGAAGAGGATCATCCCAATCACCTTTGAGTTCCCATAGCCTTTGAAGAAATATCTTAGCCTTAATAATAACAGGTCCTATAAATCCCAAAGGATCCAACAGGTGTGCTATGTCTGAAAGCAGTGAGCGTCGGGTGAATGGAAATTGTCGAATAATTGGCCTTACAATAAAACAAAAAATATCCTGAACTGGTTTCCAAACTAAACCTAAGCTCTTCACTGTGAAGTCACCATCTGAATGCACATGATAATTTATTTCTCTAAGAGATTCAGGGATTCTTGATAACAATGTTACATTATTTGTGCACCATTTTCTAATCTGAAATCCACCACGTTTGAACATACTAATCATTTGTTGATGTATCTCCTATGCCTCTTCAAAGGTGTCAGCCCCGGTTATTAAATCATCTACATAAAAATCCTTCAATGCAATGGCTGATGCTAGAGGAAACTCCCTTGCTTCCTCGTAGGCTAACTGCCGAAGGCACCGAGTGGCTAAGTATGGTGCAGATGATGTACCATAAGTTACGGTTTTTAGCCGGTAAGTCAACAATGGGGAATCTTGAGTAGACCTCCCAAATAATCCGCTGTAAATTTGTGTCATCATCATCTATCTTAATTTGGCGATACATTTGTTTAATATCTGCAGTTATTGCATAACGGTGCAGTCTAAATCTGCTCAAAATGGAAAAAATATCCTCTTGGACCAAAGGTCCCACCATCAGGACATCATTTAGTGATACACCAGATGATGATGGGCAGGAAGCATCAAAAACCACTCTTAGTTTGGTTGTTGAGCTACTGGGTTTAATGACAGCATGATGTGGAATGTAGTATGTGATTCCCTTACTCTCTGGATCTGGTATGACTTCCATGTGAAGTTGTTTCTCGTAGTCATCCATGAATGCTATGTATGCAGCACGATAATTTCTATCCCTCTGTAATCTACGCTCCAGCAACAGGAATCTCCTAATGGCAATGTCTCTTGATTCACCTAACTGTGTAACAGATTCCTTTAAGGACAATTTTAGAATGAATCTCCCTTCTTTATCTCGCTTGAAATTGTTGACAAAGTGTTCTTCACATTCTAACTGCTCTGGTGAATGAACTTGTTGCATTGTAGGACATTCTTCTAATTGCCAAAACTGTTGTAATTGTTCATTTATGGTGATGAATGAACTGGTGTAGCTGTGGGTTTCATTAATTACCTCTTTGCTGTTGATTCTTCCTCCAAATATCCAGCCCAATGTTGAATTCCGAAGTGTTGGTATGGTTGGATGAGCCTTGAATTCTCCTGGACACAGCAATTCCCAGAAGACTTCTGCACCAAGCAATCCGTCCACTCTCTGGGGGCGGTGAAAATCTGGATCGGCAAGTTGAATGTCTGATGGTAGCTGCAACCTTGATATATCTATGTGAAGATAGGGAATATCTCGTGAAATTTTGGGTAATACCAAGAAATCCAAAGATACATTGTATCCACCAATTCTGGATGACAGTGTTGCATTAACTATATGATAAACCTTTGTCTCCGAACCTGAAATACCACTCACTGATGAATAACCCCTTTTTCGTTTTAATTGCAAGAATTGTGCCATTCGTTCCGAAATGAAGTTCGCTTGTGATCCTGAATCAAGTAGAACCCTGAAAAGATGTTTTTCTCCTTGAAAATCATAGATCCAAACAACAGCAGTCGACAAAAGTATTGTTTTCTGCTTCTCTTGAGAATGGGTTAAGCATGATAAAGACGATTCTGATTGAGATGATGTGGTCAGTGGCTGAGATTTTGTGACTAACTCTTCACCTTGAACATCACTGTTTCCTGATGATGGTTGACGAGAGAGGTGAAGAAGCGTATTGTGCCTTTGATTGCAAGTCCTACATGAGTTTGACGTGCAATCCTTAATATGATGACCTGATTTCAAACAATTAATGCATAAATTTAATCGTTTGGCATCAGCAAGTCTATCTGGAACTGATTTGTTCAAAAATGATTTGCATTGATACAACTGGTGAGTCTTGCTACAAAGTTTGCATTTTGAATTAATTGAAACATGCGCTGCATATGAGCTCCGTTTGTTTTTATTGAACGATGCTAAAGGTGTCTTAGTCCCACGCTGGACGTCAACCGTTTCTAAAATTTGGCATCTATGCTGTAAGAAATTTATCAGTGCGTCACCGTCAGGCAATTCATTACCGAAAAGTGTGGATTCCCAATCCTTGTACGTTACTGCATCTAATTTACTGGTAACTAAATGCAAAATGATCGCATTCCAACTGTGCGTTGGTTGACCTAAAGCCGTAAGAGCTCTGATATTTTTATTAGTTTCATCAAGTAATTTTCGTAAAGAAAATGATGACTCCCTTTCAACTCTTGTCATGTCAAAGAGATCCTTCACATGCCTGCTTATTAAGTACCTCTTGTTTTCGTAGCGTTGCGTCAGAAGATCCCATGCGATTTTATAGTTCTCAGCTGACACGTTCAATGATGCCAAAACTTGAAATGCTTCTCCGCTCAAGGCTGAACGAAGATAATGAAATTTTTGAATACTCGGGAGTGCTTCGTTTTCATGTATTAAACTACGAAAAGTATCATAGAAATTCATCCATTCATCGTAATTTCCCGAAAAGGATGGTAAATTGATGACTGGCAATTTGACTTGATCAGTTAACCTTTGGGAATTTAACTTGCCAGCATTTCCTTCACGTTGAGAATCAAGAAGAACGGACTGTGCGCGAGCAGACAATTCATAGTATAACTCCTCAAACAAGTCTCTTTCATTAGTTTCAGTAGAGGTATCCTCTTGAAAAAGTTCAATTTCTGATTGTACGGCTTCAAATGCTTGCCAAATTTCCTCCAATTTCTCGTAGCGTACCTTTAATTGCATAAGATCCACGTCTTCCGAACTGGTATCTAAGAAATTCTTAAATCTGGTCAGCTTAGCCTTAATCTGACCACGTTTATAAGTCAATTCCCTTAATTTTTCCATTTGAACAACATATGACGGCAGTTGACAGTAACTTGTTCATACAGGTGATATGACTACTGCCCCCAAAGTTCATTTACAACGAAAGCATATGCCTTATTGGGTTATTAGGTTGGGTAACAGTGGTAGGAAAAACCATAGAGGAATTAACGAGATAATAAGAGGGAAGCACTCATTGCTTACCGAAATGAGGAGACCTTTCAACTCACAAACTGCGTGCGAACGTAGTTGAATGAAACCAGCTTGAAGTTGATATTGGTGATAAGTATGCGAAGCAAATGGCTGCCCCAGCTGCTCGAAGCTCGTTGACCGAAGGTATGGACGTGATGCGATGAAATCAGCTGTTGATATGCTGCCGAAAGCGAAGTGATGAAAAATTTGCGAATTGATTCTGAATTACGGCACTAAACGTGACTACGAAACGTATTACATTAACATGCGGCCAATGGATCCGGCCCGAAGGACCAACAAAATGTTGCGAATAAGAAATGCATAAGCACCGAGTTCAGAAAGAAAGAATCTTTAATTCCACAAGTACAATTTTGTGGTGAGTTCCATTCCCCCGGCTGGGGCACGACTGGCGCACGAATGCGACCACTGCGACCGACTGCGACTGACTGTCTTGCTTTCGACCAAGGGGGCGACATACCCATAAGGATAATGCGTATAGGTTTTGATACATCAGTGCCATCTATGCCAGTGGTCCAAGGCTGCCGCGAAATTTGAATGGACATCTCGGCGCCTGTTCTTTTACGCGTCACGATAGGGCGTGCTATTCAGGCTTAATAATGCTACTGCGATTGCGAGAAACTTAAAAGCAATGAATGTAGGAAAATCTTCCTGATGAACTTCCCCAGGTTACTTAACTAGTAACCATAATACAAGATTCATGTACGAAGTCAACTGGCGATCTGGTGGTTGGTAAGAATAATGATCTCGGAAACTTACTTCAGTGGACATTGGTATTTATTGATACAATAACTGGTAAAAGAAATACAACAATAACAATTTCAATATGACATACTAGAGATGAAATCTGTGGAAGTTAACAATTCTACAAGCACATGAGATGCACAAGCAACAAATATCAATTACAACATGAGATAGCAGCCTTTGCGTAATAGGAGAAAGATTCCATTACTTAAGTAAACACTCCACAGTTACAGACAAAGAGGGTGACCCAGTATTCCTTGAGGTAGATGTATCTTGCAACACCTCTGGGACAGGGAAAATAATGCTAATCCTGAAACCATAGACCATAACATTACTTCACTAGAAATAAGCATGCAATTTTGAATATCATTTCATGGAAGATAATTATTTAATTATGAAAGGAGAAGGACATTATTTCGTAGGAAGTAGTTCATGACGAGTACCCATTAAGATAGCATATGTCGGCAGAGGAGTCTTAAAATGAAAGGTTCTTGTAAGTTAATATCCATCACTTATACGAAAGAAAGTATCCCAAAAGTAGAAAACAAGAAAAGTGAAGAATATTTTATACCAATGTAGTAGAAATTAAGTTCTTACTTCAAAGGGAAAGAGATTAAAGTTTTAAGAAATGTAAACATCGTAGAACACTTAATGAATAATGCTCAATTAATGACAATTAAACAGTTGAAAGGACAGAGTTGAAATAGCAAATTACATACATAACCAACAAAATGATTAGCATTAAACAAACCTAAGAATAGCACTAGCGATAAATGAGTAGTTTGAACACTAGAAAAACTGCGAGTACAATGAAAAACATATTGAAATATAAGGAATACAAGACACCATAAAATTTTGAAAACATGAGAAAAGGTTAGCTAATCACAGGTTGAAATCAAAATGGAATAATGAAGGAAACAGAATTACTCACACTTTCATCACCAAATACATTTCATACCCACGCAATTTAGCAATAACCAAGATCATTGAGACTCGTATCCTTCATCGAGCACATTCCAAAATCGTAAGGGACACTGTAAGCAATAAAAAAAGTCTGCAGTTAACACTAATGACTATCAATAAGCCTCAATATCACGTTTGTTTACAGCGAGATTCAATATGGCAGCCCCCAGTTCGTTACTGCTCAGAAAAACAGGCTACACCAGCGCCTCTATGTTGGGTAGGCCGTTGGACCCATGTTGGACCACTGGGGCTCCGGAAAAATCAAAACAAAAGAGGTTTTCCATACGATATATCGCAGTTTTGTCGCCCCCTTGCTTTCGACTGCCTGCCACCGGTGAACTCGTGCGGCTGGCGCGAGACTCGCCTCCAACTTCAGCATAGGCCACACAGCCAAGCTGGCGAGCCGGCCCAGCCGTCTTGATAGTGCTGCCGTCGCCAACAGAGTCAGAAGAATAAAAAGAACCCGATTCTATTTTAAAAAGGCAATTCTAAAAGCTCATATTTAAGTGTTTTTTTTATGATTTGTATCATTAAATTTTATAAGCTGTGCAATTCTCAATTTTTTCACTATTTTTCTGACTAATTGTATTAACTTTTATCTAGTATTTATGAGCCAGCATAGCGTCAAAATCCGGGCATGCGATTTCGTATTATTTTCCGAGTGAGGGCCCCAACATGAGCCCCAGCCGAAGGCCCCCATTAACCCCAGACCACCCCTATGACGGGTCCAAATTGGTTATCCCGCAGATTTTTTCCTGAGAAAATTTCGTGATCCAACTTTCATATACATACATGGAAAAGTTTTACAATTAGTTAAATTTTTTTTGGGCTATATGCGTCGCCGCATCAATTTCCGGGTGGCCCCAATGCAATCCTACGTTTCTCGACTAATAACAGTTATTTTTCAAGGTTATATGATGGAAATGTTATTGATATATGTATATAGGTATGTGTCATGGGTGGTGGGGTGGGAGGAGTCGATTGTCGGGTGTTTTTCAGAATTACGGGTTGCCAAGCACGATGTATTTTGAGGCCGGTGACCCTGTTGAAATTGTTATCTTCCTTTGATATTTCAAAGGCTTTTCTGACAGTTCTTTGTTGAAAGCCTTCCAATTTGGCGACAATGTTTGTTCGATTGTGTGGCCCAGCGCCGTGGTGTTAGTCTACCGCGGACTTAGTTGACTGCCCCAGTCGAATTGCTCTCCAGTGTTCCTCCCCATACAGCACAAACGGTCGCAAACTGGCATATAGGCCATGTATTACACGTGTTTTATCTCGTGTAAAAACCGTTATTACCCGAGTAAAAACGGAATAAATCTGGAGTATAAATGGTCTTACGCCTTCTAAAAACTAGATGATACACGTGTATGCACAAGGAACCCAATAACGGGACCCTAGAATCTTACCCTTGCCTTATATAAGCCCCTTTAGCATACGATAAGCATGCTTATCAATTTTTTTCCGTAAGAAAACCATAAGAAACGGATAACTTTAGCTTACTTTGTAGTATCTGGGAGGTAGTCTAGCTTGGTCCGCGGTTAGCTTACAGGCTTATCAAAAAAAAGATTGCAACTTTGATTAGGGTAGTACCCGGAGTGGGTTGGGTGGGGGATTGTGTTTCATGAAAATGGCACTATTTCCTCATACAATTGTGTTGTCAATATGAAGCCATATCAAACGATAATTGATGATCGAATCCACAAGTGGCTGGGCGACTCGTTAGAAAATATGGTTACTATGGTTGGAAAAAGTTTTAAAAAATAACATAAAAATGCCTTCTAAAAATACCATGCTCCATACTAAACCATTCTAGCCATTCCTTGCAACCACAATTTGGAAGCACTAGTAAGTAATAATATATATCCTCTTTATAAATGCAATGCTCCCACACCCTAACCTAGCAATACAAATAGGGAAGTGCACTAATTTTTTTTTATTGCTGAATTTGAAAGTTTAGCCTAAAAAAGAAACATTAGTATAGTCACTTTTATTTTCTGCATCTGGGGTACGCACTTTAAAACGTTTTGAAAGTCGGAAAATTTCATGTTGCGCTGAAACACAGTGCCTCCATCTTGATTGAGATGTGACGTCACAAGGCAGTAGTCACCAGTGGAGTATCACTAAATTCCGTCGCCTTCTTTAGCGCGGCGAGAGTTTCCGGGAATCGGTGGAGTTTGCTTCCTAAAAATGTCGTCTAGTACCGAAAACATGAATTCAAAATAGAATTATAAATGATTTTTTGTTTCAAATTTCATCTCGACGTCGAAACAAAAGCCTGGAGAAGATATTCATTCCCGTGCCTTAAGCACAAGCTATACGGAATAAATGGTTCAAGGCTGCTCCTGACTCTTACCTATCGATGATATTCTGTTTTGAAGATCATTTGAGGGTATTGTAAGATCAAATTGATGTTTATATTATAATAATTTACTTAATAGGTACCTCAGTCACACCAGAAAGTGTGTTGAGTCAAAATATAGCATCTTCCGCGTAGACCTACGTAATTTATAAACTGAAAGTAGTTTGGTTAAAGAATTATGGCGCGACTGTTTTTTTACACGACCGGGCAAAATGCGTACTTTGCCCATGATATGTGCATATATGATAACAAACGATTTTTGTTAAAGTAAATCTTTATTTGTTGAAATTAGTACATTTATAGGTGATACAGATATAAAGGTACACGGCAGGTCGCGCGGCGTAATTTGTACTCCACTGGTGACGGGTTCATCTTGCTGATCCAAAAAATTAGGTACAATACCTCGAACTTTGAAAACTCGCAATATAGGCAGTCAAAGTACATTGTAAGAATACACGAGACCATTATAGCCCAGAATGTACGTACAATGTCGAAATCCTTGGTTTTCAAAGATTGACGTATTTTATACGCCAGCGCGCCCGGTCCAGGGTTATCAACTTTTATTTCATCCTATTTGTTAGTTGAAATTATATTTCAGAATGGTTCTTTTAGCACTGCTACTGTGGTAAACTGGTTGGTACTGAGTACAAGGTACTGAGGTATGTACTGAGTAAGTAAACTCCCTTTGGAGTAATGTGAATTACAAGTGTTCGAGATATATGGCATTTTATATTCGCTTTGTGTTCTTATTAATTATGCCTGTACGCATATTGTTGCTTGCCGCGAGCCTTTAATGGTATGTGCTCTTGCAAGAGTGGTTTTCATTTTTAATGTGGAAGTTGGTCAGTATAAGCAAAGAAAATATTAACATTTTAGCGCACACCAACCCTTGTAGTCATCGTATCTCTGCGTTTGTAATGACACTGCTAAAATACCTAAACGCCATAATGATGATAAAAAAATTATCTCACGTCAATGATTGCTGCAATTATAATTAATGATAAACTTGATGCCGTATAATCACAATGAAGACAACAAAAAATAATGCCAATACGCAGTCTTGAACCACGGTCCCTCGGGTGAAATCTATCCTTAGAGTCGTGCACGCTACCACTACCCCAACAGACCCATAGAGTAGAGAAGGACAAATTGAAATTATATATATAACTTGTAAAAAGTAACGCATGAAAATTAATTAATTACAGCCTAACTAACGCCCTAATTGAAAAAGATGCAGCAAGGTACGCGGTCTACCCTTGTTAGCCTTAACGTCTCGCATTTCTATGGAGCGTTGAACCTGTCCTCCTTATTCAAAAATTCAGTAACCATAAATACATCAAAGTTTGGTATACCATTTATAAATCGTTGGAATTTTCCTTCTCCCAACCAAGATTATCTTTGCTTGAACCCATCCTGGACAGCGAACCATTGCAACAACCAGCCAGCTCGGAAATAAGGCTAACATCCCATGATTCTAGTTGCGAAGGGCGAACGTTCCGGCCGGCGTGAATACATACGCAACGAATAAGTCTTGCAGCAAACGTCTGAAATAGGTTTATTAGTTTGACTCGGTTCTTACAAAAAAAGTTTTGGCATGATAAACGGCATTGTGTCAAAATATACCCAGCGAAAAATAAATGCCATCATGCACTTATTAAAGATTCAATGTGCTATTCGTACTACTCTTTCCAAACTTGAAGTTGACACGTAAATGAATATTAATATATTACGCAATGATGAAGTCGTTTACTCAAAAGAGAAGCAGCCACATATATATATTCTGAAGATATTTTATGACAGCAAAAAACGGATACCCTCAAATTCTGTAATTTTTCTATGCAATAATAGTGGTAGAACTAAACGGTGTAGAAGCTGCCTTCTGCTACTGCCTTGTGACGTCACGGCCAATATTCAACATGGACACCCGTTTTCGCGGCCTTTGAATTTTTCCATATTTCAGACGGTCATCTCGAATAAAGTATTCACTATTAGGATTTAAACTGTGGTTTTACGACATTATGTTATTCTGAACTCTAATTTAAAAAATGTGTTTGGTGCATTTGAAACACTAGTGCACTTCCCTATTGCTCCTTAAAAAGTTTTCATCCACAAAAACTGCATTTTGAAGTAGGTATGTGTGCGATCTCCTACTTGTCACAGGAAAACTGCCTGTGGGCACACTATATAGGGCAGAAGTAAATTCATTTGCTGGCCCTCTACGAGAACACCACAAAAACACCAAAATGAACTTCCCTGGATAAGGAAAACTCCTGATTTTTTTCACTTTCAAAGTCACTTTTTTAAAATTCGTTCTCAAATACATATTTTTTTCATCGCTCGATCATGCCTTCTCACAGCAGCGGTTTTTGGGAAACCAGGACTTACGGCAAATTGTCCACCCAGGGAAGTGCCTCGCTATGACCATGGAGTAACTATACGAATATCCCTACTCTATGATGTGACTCAGGCTTTATCTACTTCCACTTCACCAGCTGCCCTTCCTCTCCAATTTGACCTTATAATTAGTGATGGCGTAAACGAGCACGAGAGCGACGAAATCTCCGGTCCCCTTGGGTCGTATCATATAATATACTTACTCTATCAGGGGTGCCGACTTACAAAAAATATTTGGAGGGGCCCAAACCGGGTATCTTGCCCCGTGAAATTTTATAAGTAGTGAGTTTTAAGTTTTTTAAGCATTTTAGAAGAGATGTATGATCAACATAATAGAACCCTGATAACTCGAATCCCGATATCTGGACACTCCGGGGAAAATCGACAAGCCCGACACATTTTTTCATCACACCCATAACGAATTTTTGAGGGGGCTCGGGCCCCCTCAGTCCCCATGGAGTCAGCGCCACTGTACTCTATAATACGATACGATACTCTATACATGATATACTTTAACCTGTATTAGCCAGATACAAGGGAACATCCGGCTCTCAGGCATAAAGAAAGCTTCCATGTTCAAAGGCATGCCACGTTCAAATGGGTGCTTGGAGTGAGCAGACTCAACACGACGCGAGTGCGCACGCGCATATTTGGCGAGTAACTCGCAGGTAGTGTAGCTGCCACCTACGCTCAGGATCCTAGCACGTCGATGCATTCAGAGTTATTTAGCAGCATTCATTTGAATATCATGCCCTTTTTCACCGTCGTATTTCTTCTCTAATACACACCCTGGATATATAACCACCAGCCACCACTGGCTTCATGGGTTACGTTTACCCACAGATAAAGCAGCATATAAGAAAAATCACGTAGTAGTTAACTTAGGAAGGCAATTGAACGTTTGGCAACCTTACGTGAAACATAGGTATTTTAATGATGATGAACTCATCATCAAAATCCATTCATGCATAATCACCAGCCTGGCAATAAGTACCTAATTCCCAGTAATCATAAATGCTCCAATTAAGATGCAAGTCATTGCATCGTGATTGCTGAATGTAATAATATTTCGCTAATTTCAGTCCATCGTTACACAGTGAATCTTACCTATGGCACAGACCTATGGCGGACACATATTGGTGGGGAGGGGGTGGCCCCCTTATTACCACCCTTTTGAGTGTCCGCCCGCATTGAAGAGCTAAAATTGTAACTTTTTATGCCATATGTCTTGTCTATGTGTATAATCAGTTAAAATAAAATTGTCTAAAACTTAGCATGCAACTTTATTATTTTTTAATTAAGATAAAAGTAAAGGCAGCTCGAGATATCTTTTGCGCTCCCCTCGAGTTTTTTTTTCTGTACCCACCACTGAATCTTACTCGGATAAACATTAAAGCTATATGGCATGTAGACTTGGTACTCACTCAAAATAATGGGGATGGTAAGAAGTCCTTCCTCTGCAAGATCGCATGTCGTGTCTTCTTTTTTTCGTCAACGGAAAGTAAAATGACTGTGCTCTCGCGGTCTTTACGGATAGTTACCCTTCTGCAAATGATCGCAGCACCAATCAGTCATCAATTAAAACTTGCACATCAGTCTTTAACACTTGTGGCTCCTCATTTTCATCGTCTCCCCCATTGGCTATAAAGCAAAATGTCTATCTGTAAACACCACCCGCGCACACGATAATTCTTCACAAAACCCAAATTTGTTCACGACACCTGAGACACGGTAACACTCGACGTAAACACAAATACTTCCAGCGTGGAACTGAGGCCGGTCTCCAACCGATGCAGCGCTGTTCTATGAATCGCTATGACCGAGCATTAAGAAGTCGTTGTAAAAGAACCAATTCGGATTCTGAAAAAGCAAAGGTACTATCGTTTTAAAAAGTATGTAGACACCCACGAGCCCCACTTAACTGATGTGGTAGGGTCGGTAAAAACTTGGAGGGTTGGCACATGAGGTAGCCTGCATCTCTCACCAGTACGCCGACGAGGACGGACGCGGGGGCGATCGGGATAGCGAGACAGGAGTCTAACTACAGGTTCAAATGCCCAAGCGGATGGGATACACTGAGGAAACTCACGTCCACGGATACGTTTTGGCCGTCTGGAGATTTTTCATTTGGGCTCCGTGGCGAGGTTTTTCCTCTCTTAGATTCAAATTTGGACTCACCGTGAACACGGAATGTGTATGTTGCTCCGTAGCTGAGTAGGAATACTTCACGCGCATTTGGTGCACTGACGTTATGGGGAGGATTCGAATCTGAACTAATTGTATTTTTTTATTTTGTGAAAGGTCAATTGATGACATTAACATAATAGATATAGTTTACTCAATAAATAAATTAACACCGAATTTTTAAAAATAATGACTCACAATACCTTAATGCATTTATTTCTAAGCAAATTTATTCAAAGAGTAGAAATAAGCAGGGTAAGTGGCAGAGGTTGTAATTTGTCCTTGCTACAGTCAAATTTCCGTTGAAGAAATGGATGATATCCATTCGGTCATAAATTTATAATTATTTATTGTTGTCCGATCAGTGCGGTCTGGTCAGGTTGGTTGGTCGGCTATCTCCGAGGCCCCCGAGGTTATAGGTTATATACAGCTGTAATATCGTGTATATGTACAGCCACTTTCAAAAGTCGGTCCCCACGGCCAGCGCGAGCAACTACGTTCTCCGCCGCGCTCTAACTTCGGGTATTGCCTATGCCTCCTGTGCCTTGAATGGGCCAGTTTGACTTAATCTCACCGTCCGCGGAAGTCCTACCGAGGCATTCTTCTTTATTCCTTGATACTACCCAAGGGTGCCGACTTAAAAAAAATATTGGGGGGCCCAAACTGGGGACCTTGCCCCGGTAAATTTTATAAGTAGTGAATTTTAAGTTTTAAAACATTTTAGAAGAGTCATATGATCAACATTAGAACCCTGATCACTCGAATCTCGATATCTGGACACTCCGGGGAAAATCGGCAAGCCTTAAACATTTTTTCCTCACATCTGTAACGAATTTTTGGGGGGGCTTGGGCCCCCTCAGGCCCCATGGAGCCGGCGCCACTGATTCTACCTATCCGACCTCCCCGACTCCCGGTGCCAGAACACAGGGGAAGCATAAGTTCTCAGTCACGCGATTCTCACCGTGATAGTGTTGTGAGACAAATGATGAGAGTAGTCTGGCTTGTACTAAAAAATACCGAGACGTATCTGCGTCGCAATGCACATACAAGGAAGAAACGAAAATCGGAATTTACTTCTGAAAGAGTATTCTAAAAGTTGCCTCCAAAATAACATTCTAGATTACACCTTTAACACGTGTAACATGCACATTACGATATCACCAAACACGATCAATCCATATTAAATTAAATTAAATTAAAGTCCCTATATAGCTACGATTTGATTCACTGATTGGGTGATTGATACAAATTAGTAGCCCAAACTGTGATAGGTGTGGATATTTGGCTTATTGGACGTAAAAGTAAAAAAATATTCATCGGGAGGAAAAATCTGAAAACTTTAAAAAGTCGATTACTTTTCGAGATATATCGACTTGAATTAACATGGGAGCCTTATGGGACTAAAACTTTTTCACTTTTTTAATGTATTTATAAATATGTGAGGAACATTACATTCCCTTGACATAAACTAGATATATTGGTTGATTTTTTGGTGTGGTTGTCAATGCGATGAATTAATATTTAGTATTTTTTATGATTTTTTGAAAGTGCCCCATGCTTTTCTTATGGCACTACGTAAAGAATTTTTTTGACCAACTTGCAATCATCACAGGACAAATTCCTTGAAACGCAAGATACTAGATTTTTTGGTTGATTTTTTGGCTATCTCGGAATTTTCATATGTCGAAACAATTCCGAGGAATAAACGATTTCGACTTTCCATTATAGAGGTGGTCGAATTTTCAATCTTGGATTCCGGCGTTGAGACATGTGCCATATGAAAATTTGAAATCTCCTAGAAAAACCGTACCCTTACGTTTGAGCTCACTTTCTCCGCATCCCTCTTGGTTAATTAATAATTAAATTCCGAAAAATGTCCTGCAAGCGAAAATTCATTGTCGCCATTTTTTTGTGGAGCATACAATCTTGAATATCTTAGCAACCATTTCAGCTAGATGAATGAAATTTTCAGGGTAATAGCATCATTAAAATAGTCAACATTTGCAATGGTTGCCATTCCGCTCGATCGATTCACGTGCGAGTTATATCGATACCAATATCCTTGGATACGCTTTAATCGCTAATAACTTTTTTTTATCAAATTTTAAACATGAAAGTATTACACAATACAACTGATAATGTCATTCATCCGACAAAAGTTAAATCAACCGGATCGATTGATTAGACTCAAAGTTATGATCGATACAAGGTTGTATTCGATTGAGCCATTTTTTGGGCTTATTAACATAGTTACGGAGATAAAAATTTTAACAATATGTAAGGAAAAGAATGAATTATGCGCACACAGAAATTATTTAGATGAATTATGTTTCCTAATGAAAATACATCCATTTGAATTTATGCCTCTTTGTATTAGGCCCCCGTAAGAAATACACGCATCCCGTCTATCTACGTCACCAATATAAGAACATAGGCTAAATTTTGAAAGCGGGGTTATTAGAGAAGGCAGGGATAAGGGAGTGACCATAGAAGGGATATCAATAGGATTGCGGATTTTACAGTACAGATGTCAGCAGTGTCTAATGTACGATGCGATTAGTATAGCAAATACGCAAATTGGCATAACTTGATAAGTATATACGTTGGACCAATGAAACTTGGTCAACAGGTATATCTTGGTATTCCTCACGATAATCTATGGTAGTATGTTTTGTATTCAGTCTAACGTTCGATATATATCGAATCTACTTTTTCTTAAAATATGTCGAATTGCTATAACATATAGGATTTTACATCTAGGGGCATAGTTGACCAGGAATATTAAAGAAGTTACCCATACACTGGATGTTAAACCAATAGCATTGCGGATTTTACAGTTCAGATGTCAGTATGATCGAAAAATCGATTCAATTATTATTGCAAATACACAAATTGGTATAACTTGAAAAGTATACCCGTTGGACCAATGAAATTTGGCAAATGTGCACATCTGGTATTGTTCACAATGCCCAACAGAAATATGTTTTGTATGTTGTCTAACGTGCGATATATATCGAATATGCTTTTTCTTTAAATATATCGAACTGCTATAACAAATAGGATTTTGCATCCAAGGGCATAGTTGACCAGGTATTATATAGTAGATACCCATAGACTTTAAGTTAAACCAATAGCATTTCGGATTTTACAGTGCAGATGTCAGTATGATCGAAAAATCGATTCGATTATTATAACAAATACGTAAATTGGCATAACTTCAATACTATATCCGCTTGACCAATGAAGCTTCGTGAATGGGTATATCCTGGTATTCCTCACAATGCCCAATGGAAATATGTTTTTTATATAGTCTCACGTTCGATATATATCGAATCTACTTTTTCTTAAAAGATATCGAATTGCTATAACATATAGGATTTTACATCCAAGGATAAAGTTGACCAGAAATCATATAGAAAATACCCGTAAACTGGAAGTTAAACCGTATTGCGGATTTTAAAGTACAGATGTCAGTATAATCGAAAGATCGATACGATAATTATAGCAAATACGCAAATTGGCATAACTTGATTGCTATATAAGTTGGACCAAATAAATTTTGGGAATGGGTATATCATGATATTTCTAACAATGCCCAATAGAAATATGTTTTGTATATGGTCTCACATGCGATATATATCGAATCTTCATTTTCCAAATTATATCGATTTGCCTTAACATTTAGGATTTTACATCCACAGGCATTGTTGACCAGGAATTATAGAGTAGATGACTATTTACTGGAATTATAATATACAGCGTTGCGGATTTTACAGTGCAGATGGCATTTTAATCGAAAGATCGAATCGATTATTGTAGCAAATATGCAAATTGGCATAATTTGAATAGTATATGCGTTGGACCAATGAAATTTGGTGAATGGGTACACATTGGTATTCCTCACAATGCCCAATGGGAAAATTCTTTGTATGTAGTCTCTCATTCGATATATATCGAATATACATTTTCTTAAAATATATGGAATTGTTATAACACATCGGAATTTACATCAATGGGCAAACTTGACCAGGAATTATATGGTGAATGGCCATGGACCGGAATTAAAATCAAACGCATTGCGAATTTTACATTACAGATGCAGTATAATCGAATGATCGAATCGATTATTATAGAAAATACGCAAAATGGCATAACTTGATTCGTATATCCTTTGGACCAATGAAATTTGGTGAATGTGTACATCCTGATATTCTTCACAAAGCACAATCGAATATGTTTTCCATTTACTGTCTCATTAGATGTATATCGATTCAGCGTTTTCTTAAAATATATATTGAATTGCTATAACATGCAGGATTTTGCATCTGCGGGCGTATTTGACCATGAAATATAGGGTAGATGACCTAACGGGAAGATATATCAATAGGATTGAAAATTTATATTTTCACATGTGAGTATACTTGACAATTTGTTATGATTATGGTAGCAAATATGCTAATTTGCGTATCTTTATTACTATTGATGTTAGACCGAAGAAATTTTATGAATATGATTATTAAAGCATTGCTCATGCTGCACCAATGAAATATATTCTCTTTTTATGCTCCCATTCGACACCTATCGAATATACTTTTTGTAAAATATATCGAACTGCTATTACATACCGAATATAACATCAACGGGGACAGTTGAACATTCTTCGGTTCTTTCTCCAATTTAAGTTTCATAACCGTATTAATATATTTATTGTAATCAATGCGTTTTGTTGTTATAAACCTTCCTTAGATCTAAAAAAAATGACAGCATTGAGAGACATACATCGTCAGAGAAATTCGAACATTACTTCATTATTCGAGACATATTTATTCGAATAATCATTTCATTAGTCACTGTTCGTTCATTTTCTAATAATGATGTATTTATATTCATTAAGTCTGCTGTATTCAAACGTTAACAATCAAAAATGGAGGTGATATAATCCTAGGTTAAGGGCTAAAATAAGAAAAATCGGCTACATTTCATAAGTTCATCTATCGTACACTATATATTTTTCTACATTGCGTAAATCATTCATATCAAAACGTTTTCCCGAAGCATTGATCACCGTGGTTACTAGGAAGGTCTTAAGTATTGTTGACTCTGAATAAGCGTATTGCCCGCATATTTCACTCATTTAAACGATATTTGGGGTGTTTCTTTCGCTTTTTGAACCACTTATGGGCACATGACTCGAAAATATGTGACACAACTATGTTCCCACCCCCCTAATTACCCGCTTGATGAATTCAAGCGCCCAATATACTCGTTAAAGTCCCTATATAGCTAGAAACTAATTCACTGATTGGGTGATTGATACAAATTAGTAGCCCAAACTGTGATATGTGTGGCTATATGGAATATTGGACGTAAAAGTAAAAAAATATTCATCGGGAGGAAAAATCTGAAATCTTTAAAAAGTCGATAACCTTTCGAGATATATCGACTTGAATTAACATGGGAGCCTTATAGGACTAAAATGTTTTAGGTTTTTTTCGGTATTTATAAATAAGTCAGGAACATGACATTCCCTTGACATAAACTAGATTTTTTAATTGATTTTTTTGTGTGGTTGTCATTGAGATAAATTGATATTTAGTATTTTTTATGATTTTTTGAAAGTGCCCCATGCTTTTCTTATGGCACTACGTAAAGAATTTTTTTGACCAACTTGCAATCATCGCAGGACAAATTCCTTAAAACGCAAGATACTAGATTTTTTCGTTGATTTTTTTGCTATCTCATTATTTTCACATGTCGAAAGAATCCCGAGGAATTAACGATTTCGACTTTCCATTGTAGAGGTGGTCGAATTTTCAATCTTGGATTTCGGCGTTGAGACATGTGCCATGTGAAAATTTGGAATCTCCTAGAAAAACCGTAAAGGTTTCTCCGAACCCTTACGTTTGAGCTCACTTCTTCCGAATTCCTCTTGGTTAATTAATAATTAAATTCCGAAAAATGTCCTGCACGCGAAAAATCATTGTCGCCATTTTTTTGTGGAGCATACAACCTTAAATATCTTAGCAACCATTTCAGCTAGATGAATGAAATTTTCAGAGTAATAGCATCATTAAAATGGTCAACTTTCACAATGGTTGCCATTCCGCTCGATCGATTCATGTGCGAGTTATATCGATACCAATCTCCTTAGATACGCTTTAATCGCTAATAACTTTTTTGTTAATCGAGTTTGGAACATGAAAGTCACACACAATACAACTGATAATGTCAGTCATCCGACAAAAGTTAAATCAAGCAGATCGATTGATTAGACTCGAAATTATGATCGATACAAGGTTGTATTCGATTGAGCCTTTTTTTGGGCTAATTTACATAGTTACGGGGATAAAAATTTTACTAATATGTAAGGAAAAGAATGAATTATGCGCACACATAAATTATTTAGATGAATTATGTTTTCTAATGAAGATACATCGATATGAATTTATACCTTTTTGTATTACGCCCCCGTAAGAAATACACGCATCCCGTCTATCTACGTCATCAATATAAGAAAATAGGCTAAATATTGAAAGCGGGGATAGGAGAGAAGGCAGGGATAACGCAGTGACCATAGAATGGAAGGAATATCAATAGGATTACGGATTTTACAGTACAGATGTCACCATTGTCTAAAGTACGATTCGAAGAGTATAGCAAATACGCAAATTGGCATAACATGATTATCGTAAACGTTGGACCAATGAAACTTGGTGAACGGGTACATCTTGGTATTCCTCACAATGTTCAATGGTCATATGTTTTGCATACAGTCTCAAGTTCGATATATATCGAATGTACTTTTTCTTTATATATATCGAATGGCTATAACATGTAGGATTTAACATCCAAGGACATAGTTGACCAGGAATTATATAGAAGATACCCATAGACTGGAAATACAACCAATATCATTGCAGATTTTATGCCCCGTTTACACCACGATCGTACCGACGTTGATCGCGACTACTGCACGTTTACACGTCTAAAAGTTACCATCGTAACTCAGTGCTGCCCTAGTTGTGGAATTGTGTCAGATAACAACTGACGACGACACTGCGTGAGAAAATTGAAATCCTGGAAATTAAGAAGCAAAGGAGTATTAATGTTTTCATGTGCTTAAACTAAAGCTAGACCGAACTGTCGGTAAAACGTTAAAGAATGTAGGTTTCTTTATGGGAATCTGTCCAAAGTTTAGCAATATTCATGCGGTTAAGACAGTAGATATGTCTCCTTCCTACGTTCCAAATTGTAATATTTTGCTAACTGGTCACTTTATTATAATATCGACTCAATCCGGATATAACGTGTCCAAAATAATTTTTTCAAATTAAATAATTACGATTTATTAATCTCTTTGTCTAATTACAACACTTCATATATTCTTTCCCTAGTTAATTTGAAAATTCTTGCACGACCAAGGATCCTCCAACAAAGGCATATTCCTCTACAAAATTATCAATTAATATTTAGATTGTTCCTATTTCCTTTATTAGTAACTTTTAATGGATCCCGTCATAGCTATATAAATCCCCACCTGCTTGTTTTTAATTACCATAGAGCAAATTATGCCTTCAACTCCCAGCTATGATGAGATAAAACTAAAACTAGTCATAACAGTCCGTGAAGTCTTTAAGAAACTAGATTCTTCGAGAGAATATGTCAAAACATTCAAGAATATTCACGCATTAAAGACAGTACATATTGCTGTTATAATTTAACTAGAAAAGGCTTAGATTTCGGCTTGATTCGGCACAAGTATTGATATCTCCACGTCCTCATCTAAATGTTATGGTTATTTCTGGCGAATTTTATTGTGAAATCCTTTATACAATGATTTAATTGGTTAACATTTTGTGCATGTTTGTTATTTTCCATCATCTGTGAAGTATAATGTAAGGATACATGGGTATGGGTTAACCTGTAAATAAAGAAATGCATAAAACTGGTATAGTATAAAATATCCGATATCATTTGGTAAATAGAACATCAGAAAAAACTTTCCCATCACGTCCTTCCATTACCTGCTCAATAATGTCTTCATTCGTTGCCATATATCTTTGATATATTAGAGTTATTCATGAAATATCAATTACTGTATCAAGATTGCAACGGCGCGAAAGAATCGTATATGCATCGATCTTCATTTCGATCTCTTTTTTCTTGGCACGCTAGCGCTAACCATCGTAAGTTCGGCAGTGTTAGTTACTAAGGCCTACGATGGTAACTCTGCGCGTCTACACGACGTTTTGAGATTACGATCGTACGGATCAACGTCCCGACGATCGTTGTGTAAACGGGGCATTACAGCACAGATGGCTGTATAGTCGAAAGTTCGATTCGATTTATATAGCAAATACGCAAATTGGCATATATTGATAAGTATACCCGTTGGACCAATGAAATTTGGCGAAGGTGCACATCTTGGTATTCCTCACGATGCACAACGGAAATGTTTTGTAAGTAGTCTAACGTGCGATATATATCGAATATGCTTTTTCTTCAAATATATCGAACTGCTATAACATATAGGATTTTACATCCAAGGGCATAGTTGACCAGTTATTATATAGTGGATACCCATAGACTTAAAAATAAACCAATAGCATTGTGGATTTTACAGTACAGATGTCAGTATGATCGAAACATCGATTCGATTATTATAGCAAATACGTAAATTGGCATAACTTCAATAGATTTACCATTGGATCAATGAAATTTGGTGAATGGGTACATATTGGTATTCCTCACAATGCCCATTCGAAATATGTTTCGAAAGTAGTCTCACATTCGATATATATCAAATCTACTTTTTCTTAAAATATATCGAATTGCTATAACATGTAGGACTTTACATCCAAGGACATAGTTGACTGGGGATTAAATAGTAGATACCCATAGATTGGATTTTAAACCAATAGCATTGCGGATTAATGTACAGATGTCAGTATGATCGAAAAATCGATTCGATTATTATAGCATATACACGAATTGGTATAACTTGAAAAGTATACCCGTTGGACCAATGAAATTTGGCGAATGTGTACATCTTGGTATTCCTCACAATGCCCAATGGAAATATGTTTTGTTTGTAGTCTCACGTTCGATATATATCGAATATGCTTTTTCTTCAAATATATCGAATTGCTATAACATGTAGTATTTTACATCCAAGGGCATAGTTGACTAGGGATTAAATAGTAGACACCCATTGACTGGATTTTAAACCAACAGCATTGCGGATTTTACAGTACAGATGTCAGTATGATCGAAAAATCGATTCAATTATTATAGCAAATACACAAATTGGTATAACTTGAAAAGTATACCAGTTGGACCAATGAAATTTGGCGAATGTTTACATCTTGGTATTCCTCACAATGCCCAATGGAAATATGTTTTGTATGTAGTCTAACGTGCGATATATATTGAATATGCTTTTTCTTCTAATGTATCGAACTGCTATAACATATAGGATTTTACATCCAAGGGCATAGTTGACCAGGGATTAAACATAAGATACCCATAGACTGAAAGTGAAACCAATAGCATTGCGGATTTTACGTTACAGATGTCAGTATGATCGAAAAATCGATTAGATTAATATAGCAAATACGTAAATTGGCATTTCTTCAATAGTTTTTCCGTTGGACCAATGAAATTTGGTGAATGGGTACATATTGGTATTCCTCACAATGCCCAATGGGAATATGTTTTGTTTGTCGTCTCACGTTCGATATATATCGAATATGCTTTTTCTTCAAATATATCGAATTGCTATAACATATAGGATTTTACATCCAACGACATAGTTGACTAGGGATTAAATAGTAGATACCCATTGACTGGATTTTAAACCAATAGCATTGCGGATTTTACAGTACAGATGTAAGTATGATCGAAAAATCGATTCGATTATTATAGCATATACACGAATTGGTATAACTTGAAAAGTATACCCGTTGGACCAATGGCATTTGGCGAATGTGTACATCTTGGTATTCCTCACAATGCCCAACAGAAATATGTTTTGTATGTAGTCTAAAGTGCGATATATATCGAATATGCTTTTTCTTCAAATATATCGAACTGCTATAACATATAGGATTTTACATCCAAGGGCATAGTTGACCAGGGATTAAATATTAGATACCCATAGACTGAAAGTGAAACCAATAGCATTGCGGATTTTACAGTACATATGTCAGTATGATCGAAAAACCGATTCGATTATTATAGCAAATACGTAAATGGGCATAACTTCAATAGATTTACCGCTGGATCAATGAAATTTGGTGAATGGGTTTATATTGGTGTTCCTCACGATGCCAAATGAAAATTTGTTTTTTTACGTAGTCTCACATTCGATATATATCGAACCCTTTTTTTCTAAAAATAAATCGAATTGCTATAACATGTAGGATTTTACATCCAAGACAATGTTGACTAGGGTCTAAATATTAGATACCCATAGACTGGATTTTAAACCAATAGGATTGCGGACTTTACCGTACAGATGTCAGTATGATCGGAAAATCGATTCGATTATTATAGCATGTACACAAATTGGTATAACTTGAAAAGTATACCCGTTGGACCAATGAAATTTGGCGAATGCGCACATCTTGGTATTTCTCACACTGCCCAACAGAAATATGTTTTGTATGTTGTCTAACGTGCGATATTTATCGAATATGCTTTTTCTTCAAATATATCGAACTGCTATAACATATAGGATTTTACATCCAAGGGCATAGTTGACCAGGTATTATATAGTAGATATCCATAGACCGAAAATTAAACCAATAGCATTGCGGATTTTACAGTACAAATGGCAGTGTAATCACAAGATCGATTCGATTATTCTAGCAAATACGCAAATTTGCAAAACTTGATTAGTATATACGTTGGACCAATGAATTTTGGTAAATGGGTACATCTTGGTATTCCTTACAATGCCCAAATGAAACATATTTTGTGTATAGTCTCACGTTCGGTATTAATCGAATCTACTTTTTCTTAAAATATATAGTATTGCTATAACATATAGGATTTTACATCCAAGGACATAGTTGACCAATATAATTATGTGGAAGAATGCCATTGACTGGAAGTTAAATCAATAGCATTGCGGATTCTACAGTACAAATGCCAGTATAATCGAAGAATGGATTCGATTATTATAACAAATACATAACATTGGCACAAGTGGAATAGTGTATCCGTTGGACCAATTAAATTTGGTGCTGGGTACATCTTGGTATTCCTCACAATTCCCAAAGGTAATATGCTTTGTATGTAGTCTCACGATTGATGCATGTCGAATATGCTTTTTCTTAAAATATATATGGCATCGTTATAACATAGGATTTTGCATCCACGTACATAGTCGACCAGGAATTTTAGTGTTGATGATCAAAGATTTGAAGGAAAATCAATCGGATTGCGTATTTTCAATGCACGTGTCAGTATACTTGATAATGCGACAGGATAATGATAGCAATTATGCCAAATCTTTTTTGCAAATTGGAATATCTTAAGAATAACTATTTTTTAAGACCGAAGAAATTTGAGGAATCGTTACAATTCAGTATTTTACATACTGCATTATGGACATTCGTTTTGCAAGTGGAATATTTTTACATATTTATCTAAAGAATCTGCGTTTTATTTTCAAGAGTCGCTTATCACAATGCTTATGGACTTTAAGAGTTGAAAAATAACCACATAATAAACACTCTCTTTAAATTTTTAAAACCTTGTTCCGATTATGTGTCAATGGTTAACTTAATGGATCACAGAATGAATTATCCGTCAAATAAAACCATATTGAAAATAACAAATATTTTTAACAGTGAAAAATTTAGTTCCTTACCCTTTCAAAAAACGGCGTGGAAATTTTTGAATATTAAACCACTTATGGGCACATGACTCGAAAATATGTGACACAACTATGTTTCCACCGCCCTATTTACCCGCTTGATGAATTCAAGCGCCCAATCGACTCGTTTAATAATCCCTATTAAAGCTAGAAATTGATTCACTGATTGTGTGATTGATACAAATTAGTAGCCCAAACTGTGGTAGGTGTGGATATTTGGCTTATTGGACGTAAAAGTAAAAAAATATTCATCGGGAGGAAAAATCTGAAAACTTTAAAAAGTCGATTACTTTTCGAGATATATCGACTTGAATTAACATGGGAGCCTTATGGGACTAAAACTTTTTCACTTTTTTAATGTATTTATAAATATGTGAGGAACATTACATTCCCTTGACATAAACAAGATTTTTTGGTTGATTTTTTTATATGGTTGTCATTGCGATGATTTGATATTTAGTATTTTTTATGATTTTTTGAAAGTGCCCCATGCTTTTCTTATGGCACTACGTAAAGAATTTTTTTGACCAACTTGCAATCATCGCAGGACAAATTCCTTAAAACGCAAGATAATAGATTTTTTGGTTGATTTTTTGGCTATCTCGGAATTTTCACATGTCGAAACAATTCCGAGGAATAAACGATTTCGACTTTCCATTGTAGAGGTGGTCGAATTTTCAACCTTGGATTTCGGCGTTGAGACATGTGCCATGTGAAAATTTGGAATCTCCTAGAAAAACCGTAAGGGGTTCTCCGAACCCTTACGTTTGAGCTCACTTCCTCCGTATCTCTCTTGGTTAATTAATAATTAAATTCCGAAAAAAGTCCTGCACGACAAAAATCATAGTCGCCATTTTTTTGTGGAGCATACAACCGTAAATATCTTAGCAACCATTTCAGCTAGTTGAATGAAATTTTCAGGGTAATAGGTTTATTAAAAAGGTCAACTTTTGCAATGGTGATAACTCCGCTCGATCGATTCATGTGCGAGTTATATCGCTACCAATCTCCTTCGATACGCTTTAATCGCTAATAACTTTTTTGTTAATCGAGTTTTGAACATGAAAGTCACACACAATACAACTGATAATGTCATTCATCCGACAAAAGTTAAGTCAAGCGGATAGATTGATAAGACTCGAAGTTATGATTGATACAAGGTTGTATTCGATTGAGCCTTTTTATGGGCTAATTTACATAGTTACGGGGATAAATATTTTAGCAATATGTAAGGAAAATAATGATTTATGCGCACACATTAAATTATTTAGATGAATTATGTTTCCTTATGAAGATACATCGATATTAATTTATGCCTCTTTGTATTAGGCCCCCGTAAGAAATACACGCATCCCGTCTATCTACGTCACCAATATAAGAGCATAGGTTAAATTTTGAAAGCGGGGATAGTAGAGAAGGAAGGGATAACGCAGTGACCATAGAATGGAAGGGATATCAATAGGATTGCGGATTTTACAGTACAGATGTCACTATTGTCTAAAGTACGATTCGATTAGTATAGCAAATACGCAAATTGGCATAACTTGATTAGTGTATACGTTGGACCAATGAAACTTGGTGAACGGGTACATCTTGGTATTCCTCACAATGCTCAATGGTAATATGTTTTGTATACAGTCTCACGTTCGATATATATCGAATCTATTTTTTCTTAAAATATATCCAAATGCTATAACATGTAGGATTTAACATCCAAGGATATAGTTGACCAGGAATTATATAGAAGATAACCATAGACTGGAAATACAACCAATATCATTGCAGATTTTACAGCACAGATGGCAGTAAAGTCGAAAGTTCGATTCGATTTATATAGCAAATACGCAAATTGGCATATATTGATAAGTATACCCGCTGGACCAATGAAATTTGGCGAGGGTGCACATCTTGGTATTCCTCACGATGCACAACGGAAATATAGTTTGTAAGTAGTCTAACGTGCGATATATATCGAATATGCTTTTTCTTCAAATATATCGAACTACTATAACATATAGGATTTTACATCCAAGGGCATAGTTGACCAGTAATTATATAGTAGATACCCATAGACTGAAAATTAAACCAATAGCATTGCGGATTTTACGGTACAGATGTCAGTATGATCGAGAAATCGATTCGATTATTATAGCAAATACGTAAATTGGCATAACTTCAATAGATTTACCATTGGATCAATGAAATTTGGTGAATGGGTACATATTGGTATTCCTCACAATGCGCAATGAAAATTTGTTTTGTAAGTAGTCTCACATTCGATATATATCAGATCTACTTTTTATAAAAATATATCGAATTGCTATAACATGTAGGATTTTACATCCAAGGACATAGTTGACTAGGGATTAAATAGTAGATACCCATAGATTGGATTTTAAACCAATAGCATTGCGGATTTTACAGTACAGATGTCAGTATGATAGAAAAATCGATTCGATTTTTATAGCATATACACGAATTGGTATAACTTGAAAAGTATACCCGTTAGACCAATGGCATTTGGTGAATGTGTACATCTTGGTATTCCTCACAATGCCTAACAGAAATATGTTTTGTATGTAGTCTAAAGTGCGATATATATCGAATATGCTTTTTCTTCAAATATATCGAATTGCTATAACATATAGGATTTTACATCCAAGGGCATAGTTGACCAGGGATTAAATATTAGATACCCGTAGACTGAAAGTGAAACCAATAGCATTGCGGATTTTACAGTACAGATGTCAGTATGATTGAAAAATCGATTCGATTATTATAACAAATACGTAAATTGGCATTTCTTCAATAGTTTTTCCGTTGGACCAATGAAATTTGGTGAATGGGTTTATATTGGTATTCCTCACAATGCCCAATGGAAATATGTTTTGTTTGTATTCTCACGTTCGATATATATAGAATATGCTTTTTCTTCAAATATATCGAATTGCTATAACATATAGGATTTTACATTCAAGGGCATAGTTGACCAGGAACTATATAGTAGGTGACCATTGACTGGAAATTAAATTAATATCGTTGCGGATTTTACAGTAAAGATGTCAGTATAATCGAAAGATCGAATCGCTAATTATAGCAAATACGCTTGATTGCAAATACGCAAATTTTCGTATCCTTCTAATTATTACTGTTAAACCGAAGAAATTTTATGAATTTGTTTATTATAGCATTGTTCATGCTGCACCAATGAAATATATCCTTTTTTATGCTCCCATTCGACACATATCAAATCTACGTTTTTGTAAAATATATCGAACTGCTATTACTTACCGAAGGTAACATCAACGGGGACAGTTGAGCTAATTTTATGGCTGTGTGTGAAAATAATTTACAGGCCAGGCGATAGCTATCTTTGACATTATTCCGCGCTCATATATTTAAGAATAGGTGAACAGTTATGATGTGTATAAATTGTCAAATTTTTATAAATAAACCTCAAGGAATATGCGAATGCTGGATTTTTTAGGACAGAGCGTTTGAGCTTCTCTCGGTTGAAGGGTGGTAACATTTAATAGATCCGCGCTTTTTGGATTTCTGTCTTCGTAATTAACTTGATCGGCTGGGTATTGGTGCATTGAATTTCTCTCAGTCCGATAGTAAAAAAAAGCTGTTATATTTTTTTAAGTATGTTGGGTTCAAATCTTCATAATCAGAAAGAGAAAAGCTACAATTCTAGGACAAGGGTCAAAATACGAAAAATCGGCGATATTTCACAAGTGCATCCGTCGTTAATTTTATATTTCTCTCCATTACGTAAATATTCTATTCAAAACGGTCTTAACGCTTATATAATCGTGGTTACTAAGACGACGTTAAGTATTGTTGAGAGCGAAAGAGCGTATCCTCCGTCTATTTCATCTTTTAAGGAGGAACCTGCGCTTCGAAATACTTCTTTCATTAGTTAGATAAACTCGATAACAACGAGTTATAATCGCTAAATTAGTCATTCATAAAAATTAAAAGTAATGCTAAATTAATCAAAATAGCAGTACAATGCATGAATTTTACTTAAAATGGAATTATCTAGTGATATGAAGAATGGCTGTTATATTGACTCTTAGGTATCGGAAGAATGTAAGTACTTTCTCTGGAAATACAGTAAAGCTTTATAACTACATCATTTGTGATGAATAAAATGAACTTAACTAATGAGACCTTTTGCTCTATTAATTTCAACCTAATTTGGAAAAATGGTTTATTTATAATTGCTGACCACCAACTCGACAACGCTGTCAACATATAGTAGTTTCACACCGGTTGAGCACCTTTGTTTGTTTACGTTACCTCGTAGAGTTACGTTCCATTGTGACAATATTACTCGTTTTATTATCCCTTTTACTTAGCCTTAAGTTATTAAATATACCTTTGGGCTGAAGTGATGGCGTCATTATGCCGATTTAAAGGCAAATTTGTGTCTGAAGGTAAAGGAATGTGGCCGAAAGTGAATCCATCAATTCCATCGAAGCGATTTCAACAAGTGCATCTGTTGAAGGATACCGAATCGTCGACGTGATTTTTAATTTCTTTAGAAATTTTTTCAATATTTCCCAACATAAAGTGTCCATCATTGTTTAAATAATCAATGTTTATGTCTTGATTTATGAAAATTAAAGTCCCTGTCGAATGACTGACACAAAGCTCTTTAATGTTTATTTCTTTGTAGATTTTCCATTCAATAGCCTCATCCATACTATTAATAAGGAATTGATTAGTGAAAATTAGAAACTAATGTGTCAGTTATAACCCAAATGTAATTCGAATCATTAGTATCAGGATAATTAAATAATACTTGTTCCTAGTGCCGAAGTTTCAGTAAATTTGGAAGGCTGGCATTGCAACTTCTACGGACTCACTTATGTCAGCTGCCATCGATTGTTCAGGAATGCATCCTAATTTTTATCCTCCTGCAATGACTTCATGAATAGGTAAATGTATTTACTGTTTTTTTTTCAAATTATGCTAATTGGACCTTTGGAAAACGTATCAAAGTAAATTGTTTGGCCAGTGAAAAAGGAAGTACTCTTGTCTATTTTATTTTATACTTTCGAAGAATTACATGGGTGAATATTCGATTAATTAGTACGTTCGCGAAGTTGTATTTCCAAATACTACATAGTCGGTACCCAACAGCAATATGCTTGTCTCGTGGTACATTCATTTACCTGTACACCTTATTCTAGACATTTAATATCAATTAAACTGATGATTAAATACATAATGCGCTAGTACTGTCTACTGTACGCTTAGAACTTCTATTTAAATAAGTATTTTCTTCAAGTTGAAAACAATGCATATTTTTCGAAATAAACGTAAAACAATTTGAAGCAGTCAGAAGAACAGATAAACTATCGCAAGGCTCATTATATTCTATCATTTTCGCTTTTGAAGCGATACGCCGACAATTTCAAGGGATGCATTGAATTCCGGTCATGATTATTCGCATGTTAAATTAAATGTAGTCGCATATAGGAATTACTTTAACAACCAGCACTGATGAATTTCATATTTCGGTGTATAGCACGTTTCGAGATGAACTGAATATTCGTTTAATGAATGCGTAGAAAAATGACTCCGAAAAATCCAATTCACTGGAATTATGCAGCGGTCGACAGGTGCAATATCGCTCTTCATATTTAAGGGGATAGGATACTTCAGGAGAACTCCGTTGCAACGGTCGCTGGCATTTAGTTCCGAAAGCGACCGCTGCGTTTGAATTGAAGGGGAAGTTGACTGGGTGGAAGGGGGACTCGAGAGCGAAGAAAAATTCATGGTTGGGGAGAGGGACTGAACTCCCCTTCTGCGGTGTCAGATTTCGGTCCGCTGGCGGTCGGGATCTCGGATAACCTATGCAGACCCCACGGAGTTGTTTGTGTTGCAAAAAAACTCTTGAGGCCCAAAAAACTCTTTTTGTGTTTTTTGTGTTACTTTAGTTGATCAGCCCTTCGGTCGGTCTCTTTTTCTCCGGATAGCATTGAATTCCGCTCGCTTTTTTCACGGTGTCCCATTTCTATTCATCCTGTACCTCAATGAATGCATCGTAAATAAGATTGCAGTTTATAATTTATAATATAAAAATAAAATAGACCGTATGACTTGACTTATTCCACGCCGGTAACCAATATAGCACAATATAATTAATCGAAACGAGAACGCGAGATATCGTGTATCACTTTCGTTAATTGCAGTTTCATTTTCCTCTCTACCGTTTGTTGTTGCAATCCTTCACAAAATCCACGTTTATATTACTTCAATACTCCGTTTTATTGCGCACTTCAATTATAATTTTTTCCTATGATGGCAACGACAGCATAATTTTTAGTACAGCTGGGAGGAATCCTAAATTACCTCTATTTCTAAAGCTTCAACTCCAAGTATGAAAGGTGAAAGTGTGTCTTAAAATTCGAAAACTTTTACAAGTGGTCTATTTCATATGATACATATACGTGTTTATGATTACATTTATAAAAATTCATACACAGTTGTTAAATCTCAACTCCCCTGGGATCATGCAAAATTAATTTTTTCTTAACTTTGAAGTCTGTAGCGCTGTAATCGGCACTGAAGCTGAGGAGTCATGATATCCTCATTTTTTTATCTTACTCGTTTGAAAATGCCCGGAGAAAATTAATGTCGCGCCGCAGCACGAAAAATTTCGACTCGGTTCACAATTGGTGAAGGGTATTCAGAGGTGGAATTAGTAACTTCATGTATTGCGATCTCATTACTCTGTAAGAATCCCATCACTAAAGGCCGTTTTACACGGTACACGGAATTGCGCAATCTGATGTACGTGCGAAGGCGCAATCAAAATTGCGTCGTGTAAAGCGGTGAATTGCTAGAACACATGCGAGAATGCGTGGATGCGAGACGGCAAAATAGCCACTGTTTTAATTTCGTTCATGTATTCGCGCAATTCCGCGCCATTTTAGAAATTAATGCAGCTCTAACCTGCGCAATTCCGTACCTCGTGTAAAACGGCCTTAAGGCTGAAGCCGGAAACTTTTGATGCGCGCGTGACTCGATAAACAATGCGGTTCGCGCGGCTGAAAGCTATTAATTATTTCGATGTATGTATAGCATATTGTAAGCACTAATGGAAGTCGCACTTAAATTTGTTACAATATTAATTAATTTATAAAATTGGTCGAGAAAAGAAAAATGCGTCTTACTCAGCCATGCCATAATATATATGCGATAATCCAGGAAAAACCAGTGGCCGGGGCAGAAGGCTGCTGTTGGCCGCACCGCGATATACAGGGATAAAATATTACCATATTTAGTCTCCAGGAGGCCGGTGTGCAAAGAGAAATGAAGGGTAAAAAGTTGAGGGAAAGTATTGATTAAAAAACATCAACTCCGGTACAATTATTTATTGTAACCAGGTGTATTCTGGCATATTTTAGGCAACATATAGTTCAGGTAAAACTCTTTTAATTTATCCACCATTGCTGTGGCCCAAAACTGCTTTCCCTTTGAATTCTGTCAATTATAATCCCATGAGGAGACCACACAATAAAATCGCAATATTGTTTATCCCATATTTCCAGCTGTCCCTGTACTTGATAAAAATATCTGTTTCTCCTGCGTAACTTATATTTTCCTTCTTTCACTTCCATGAAGGTAGCTCTTTTATATTAAACTCCTTCCTCAGGAGTAATATACCTACAATTATTGGGGAACTTGATTTCAACCAAGCCTTCACCATCAGATATTACCCCATCAGGACTAGCAGCCAAAAAAGGTAATTTGTCATCAACAAAGAGACCTGCGGGTAAAACTTTATATTTGATTGAAGACTCATATTCCCTGATGGCAGACTTTTCGTTAGCATTTCCCCAATCTGTAGCCTTGTTTCCTCTGAAGGAAGGAAACAAAATATCTTCTGCCACTTTCTCCCTAGATGTTGTAGGCCTTAAATTGCAAATACGGCCTAAGAAAGAGGCCGTCAACCTTTTCCACATTTCCGCCTGCCACGTCGCATTGAGCAATTGCTCTCGTGTTTTCCTCTCCAACTTTTCCCTTGAGGTTTTATCCATTTTTAGTGATGATAGGAAATTATTCATGGAATCTTGGCTGGCCAATGCGATGTCAATTTGTACATCAGGAACAAGCCCATAATGTTTGTCTGGTCCCTCAATTCGCAGACGTTTCTTTTTTGAAGTTTCAGAGAATTCCAGTCGTCGCTTTCTTATGTACTCCCTATTCCTTTTGGAGGAAACAGAATTTTTTTGGGCATTCTCCTGGGCTCTTGCTCGTCAGTCCTTTATGGATTATGCCATGTACATCATCTTTCACATTGAAGGCTACCGATGCAATGGCACACCTAGTTTCATAGGCCCCCTTAAACATAAATTTAACCTTTTCCCTCCTACGTACTTAGCTACATAAGAGTTGTAGGACTCCGCAAGATTGTTTGTCACGTTATATATCAAACTAGCGGAGTGACGAGATAATAGACTGTTGGCATAGGTGATATCCTCCCATATGCCGCAACTAATGAAATGAGGGACCAAGTTCTCCTCTCCTTCTTTGGGCCCTTTGCAATAATATTTGTCACATTTATTATGGTCACCAAAAACATGATTCGATCCTTGCTCTATGTCCTTCTGTAGGAGTTTGACCCTTTCCGACCCGGCCATTTTCGCTCTCAAGCAGATTGCCCCACTCACAGCTACCCTCAATCTTTGCAAGTTATTGTATATTGTTCTCCTTTACCCAACGGGCACTGCCCCTTTTGAATTACTTGGCCGTCGTGCAATATCTTGCAGTCTACTGCTGTAATTTCTAAGTAGGTGGTTGACGCATTCTATTTTTTGCACTGGTAACTGCTGCCCATATGGCATTTCCCTAGACACCCTTTGCATTATGCTACTATCACCATCACCTGTAATAAAGAGGATTTCATTACTTGAGAGCGATGTTGTTTGATCGTGAATGATTTCATGATAAAAATATATTAAATATTCAAGTTTTAATATTAACTTCCAACTAAAGTATTGAAAGAAAATGAATGCTTATAGCTTCTAATGAACAAATATTTTATGCACATTAGCTACGTAAGAGTTGTATGACTCTACAGGATTGTTGGTGACATTATATATTAAACTAGGGGCGTACAAAATAGGAGACGGTGAACTACATTAAAATGCGTTTTTCAATTCTGTGAGTTTGCGTATTCAAAATTATGTTCCGAGTAAATCAACCTAACCGAATCAACAAATCCACCAAAGTCTTATTGCAATTACCTATCCGTTTTTTCCAAATGATCCTCAACTCTGGGAAGGCAATCGTCTACGTCTGATTGCTCAGCTCGTCGATATTCATCCTGTTCCTTAGGGTCCATTTCTCCACCATGCCAATTGCTGCATCCAGGCTGAGGTGATGATGGCCTAAGGGGAAAAAACGAATTTTGAGAAAACGAATTTGCTGACGGTGATGTAATTTACACGTTAATTATAATTAGCAATTAGCGCTCCATTGAATATTTCTGAACTATTATCAACTTAATCGGAGGTATAAGATTTAATGTAATTATTTTGCAGCAATATTTACCTTTCCACTACACCTGTTCAGGAACCCAATGGCGATGATTCTTCGGAATGAACGCTTCCGGTTTCAACTGCTACAAAATAAATGTGTAATAAGGCTTCAGGCAAAGGAGGGAATTTTTATTCTCGTTATTTTTCTTGAAGCATAATTGGTACACTATTAATACAAGAGAGTCATTTTTTTAACGCAAAATGAATTGAATTTCATTGTGAAATTACCTGCTTCCTTAGGTTTTGGAGGGTGATAATTCCTCTTCTTTGGCTGATAACACTTACGATATCTCCACTTCAGGTGAGGAGTTGGTTTTTCCATAATCTGCTGTCCACAATCAATCTCGACACTGACCCGTCGAAAAACACAGGTGTATCTTGCTCTCGTAGCACGCTTGAACTCTCCAGCCTCCCGAAACAAAATATTTTTTTTCTCCGAGTATGACGCCCGACGTAGTGGAGCAGTGTGAGGGGAAGGAAGGCAAGGGATTGGTAGGGGGGAGAGAGAGGGGAAGGAGAGAGACCGCCAAAGAGAGGGGAAGTGGAGGTGGGGGGATCCTTCTCTGGAAGACGACAGCGCCAGGTCCCCGCCAGCGCTGTGATAGACGTTGAGCCGTAGAAAGGCCAAAACATCCATCACGCTCAAGAACATAACGCGAATCTGGTTGCATACACGCTCTACCGGTATATATATTTGAAATTATGAAAGACGCAGCCTTGACTCAAATGTTTGATCATCTCTGAGTCTCAATTTGGAGCGGAGTAATTCTCACGAGAAAAAGGCGATTTTTTTGGGAAGTTTACAATTTTTTTCTCCTAATAGGTTTTTACGTGTGCAACTGTGAAGACATACAAACCAAGGCTACATATATCCTACGTTTTTTAGTGGAAACAGTTCCTCGTTACATGCAAAAATTGCCCCCTAGTGACCTAAATGGTAGCTTGCTGCAACGGCACTTTTCTGGCGTGGTATCCAGTCCCCTTAACCTCCGTATATTTGCAACGTTGCCACTACCTCCGCCGTATAATGGCTGCTCGCTCTGCAGAAAACCGGAAGTATGTTCTTTAAACTTAAATACTGGCGCTAACATATCGGTAACCCCTTCTAAAAAAATACATATATTGAGCATCGATGTCTATTCTATGCTGTGCTAATTTTTCAACGATATATTTCGGGCCAAATTTGAGATGAAAAATGTTTTACAAGGGAAGGTCATCATTCTCCCATAAAGACAATGTATTTCAAGGTGGAAATCCGTCATTTTCAAATCCATAAATCTTTCTTAAATGGCCGATGACATAGTAATATTTTTTCACTATTCGATAAAAAAAATAATGAGCAACAACATATGTCAAAATAAGGGGAGGTTTTCGGGCATGTTTGAAATGATGGTTCCTCCTTAAAACGATATTGTAAGTGTTTTCTTTCCCTTTTTAAGCAACTTATAAACCCAATACTCGAATACGCGTGACACAAACATGCTCCCACCCCCCTCTCGAACCCGCTTGATATAATCAACCGCCTATCGACTCGTTGTTCTATATATTAGCAGGGGCGGATCCAGGATTTCTTTCTGGGAGGGGCACAAGCGAGGCCGTATCCAGGATTTTGTTCAGGGGGGGAGGGGGCACAAGGATACCTCGTCATACAAAACGAACGAAATGATAATGGGACCGTATTAAAAATCTAGCATATTTTTTAGAGTCTGGGGGGGGGGGGCACGTGCCCCCGTGCCCCCCCCTGGATCCGCCTATGTATATAAGTATTTTAGACACACTGATAGGCGCATTCATCATTCCTAAGCATTTTCTTGGGATATATATTATCCTACAGATTTATACGCATCTCATCAAACGAGAAATAAAAATACTTTTGTGTGCTAAATTATTACGTTTAATTCGTTATGATATTTATTCCAGTTGTTACTAACATTTCCCTAAGAAAATGTTTAAATAATGCTTAATGTATTCCAAGTATCAGTAAGTAATTAACACATTTCTTCGTGTTATTCGAAAGTTGGAATGTCAAATAGTTATCATAAATATATTTCCTATAGATAAAAAACCTTCGGAAACATTAATTATAAGTCTTGCTTGCCTCTTTCTCACCATTTTAAATCACATGGTATATGTTTTACGTTTCACCCTTTCACTGAGAGGTCAAACTAGGTCTTTCCCGTTTTTTGTTTCTTTTTGTCATCTAGAGTCAGTCGTAATTGGCTCCTGGTGATATCATGCATGTCAATGTCCTCTACATTATTATGTATAAGTGGTTTCGCACCAATAATAGAACTTAAACTCGCGTAATGAATACTTTGTGGCAGTCTTACGGGCGAATAAATACTGATCATTATCCTACTAACAAAAAACTACGCATGCATATGTTTTCATCCGATAAAAATATACCGAGTCGGGTACCTGACGACTATTTCTGCGTAATTAATAAAAACAATATGTATTAGCTACGAAATATACAGCTTGTGATATCAGGTAAACATTTCTCCCTTGCAACTTGACTGAAACTGGGCTGAAACTACCCTGAAACTCACTGCCTTGCTTCTATGCTGAAAAGCATTGAAATTGAAACAAATCAGTGGAGTTTGGAAGAAGGATGGCAGTGCAGTAGCAGTGCACTTAAGTAATCCAGCTACTCCAATGAAACTCCCTTGGCCGACTAAACTGAAACTCCCTTGGCTAGCTACACTGAAACTCCCTTGGCCACTAACTAGACTGAAACTCCCTTGGCTACCAGCTAGACTGAAACTCCCTTGGACAGCTAGACTGAAACTCCATTGGATAGCTAGGCTGAAACTCCCTTGATTGGCTGAATACATTTCCCCTACCCAATCCATTAAAATTCCCGGTTGTCAAGTCATATGAAACACAGTAAATTAACAACTTGCGCAACCTAGCCAACAGTGGATGATCACATAACAGATTTCTCCCACAATTTTGCATGCATGATAAGAGATAAAGGGTGGATAGGTGATTGCGATCAACAATAGTTGTAACTGCAATGACCACAACATTTTTCAAGGCACAATTTATTAGAACATGAAAATACATCAATAAATCAATAACTGTTAAAGGCACATACAAAAATATTCCAAATGAAAGAAGTCATGGAAGTTAGATGCTCCTGCAATAGAGAAGAAACATGACTGATGAGAATCACAAACGACTTAACTCAAAATCAAATTAGCAAAATTGCACTTAAAAAACTCTCCTTTACTTGGCTTATGCATTAATGTGAACCATTCAAATTATAGAAAGCAGAACTTAAATTATCACTGAGGAAGCATGCGCTTTGCATCATAGTTCAATGAAAAACGAAGCGATGACTCGTTACTTAGGCTATGTGTGAACTCCAAACGAAAACCACGGAAGATTCCAAAACATTCGTCAGTAACTAATAAGTATAAGCAGTAAATATACGTTGCCCACCCGCATTCCTTATTTCTTCGAAAGCCCTCTCGAGCTCACTGATCCTCCGCAGGATGACTAACGGACGGCGCGGCATCCGCGGCATTGATGACCGGTCGGTGTATTATCCTCCTCGTCCGGGGTATCCATGAGGCAGGAAAAGTGGACGGCAGTCGCCAACGCGTTGAAAGAAGAATTCGTTATTGGCGCCATGAACCCCGAAAAAGGAGCTCGAAATCCTTAAACCTGCAGGGCTATTCTGTATCTTGGGGGCGCTTTATTCCGCCGCCGCTATTTCCCTCTTTCAAATGGCATCGATTTTGATTCTGCAAATTGCATCGCGTTATATTACGCCGATTTTGGGGGGCGTAATATATCGCCCCCGTGAAATCTGTAGTCGGTATGAAAATTAGTGTAGGGCAAGTAATACAAGTCGAGTAACTCATTAAGTTATTTATAAATATCTAATTATTAGACATAATAATGATGAAAATATCTTTTTTTTATTATTCCATCGTTATCTAGCGGTCAGCGAAAGCCAATTTTAGGTTTTGTGATATTACCTGCAAATCCAAGATCTCCGAGAGCAAGATACAAATGACGGTCGAAAACAGTTCCGCGCATTGCAGACGACGAAAATTTCTTACAGTATTTATGATCAAGCTCATCAGCAGATAATGGGATTTAACATGAAAATATCTCTCCTACCTTAATAAATGCCCTTGCGAGCATTCTATCACACAGCACAGACAGCACCGCTGCAATTGACAATGCATACTAATATATACTAATAAGTACGTACCGTGATTTCCAACGGAAGAAAGGGGCAAATAAACAGAATGATTGCTCGAGACAAGGAAACATTTAATGAATTATTCATCATAAAACTGCATATATTTCATTTCAACATCATTCCTCTTGCGGCATATCACAAATTTGCACTGTACTAGTATATTTAGTCCGAGTCATATCAACGCCTTTAGTTGTTTGAAGTAACATGGAAATGATATCAAAATGCAAACATGATAACACTTCCATAATCATTGCTCGAGGAATTGGTATTAGACACTGTAAAGTATGTCACACGAGTTCACAATCACAACACTCGCGATGATTCCTTCCATGACATCCGCGTAATCTAGAAAACAGCTGTTTTCCTCAACGGATGTATTTTAAATGGCCTAAAATGTGATTTCAAGTGACAAAAATGTTTTATAATTAAATAATTACCCATGTGGACAACTGTGGACATCGTAGAATTACGGTGAGCAATCAGACAAACGATTTAAACAAGCCGTGGCTGAAGATGAACGTACTAGTAAAAATAATTTCGTCACCACTAATCATAAGAGTATAATCATTATAGGCGTAGGTGAACGAATAGTGCGTAGCGGACGAAGTCCTCTTCAAGACAATTATACTTGTAAATTCTGATATATTAAGCTCAAAAATTGGCGATATTCTTCCTTCGTCGACTGTTGAACCCTTGAATATAGACGCTTATTTACTTAGGCTAGAAAATATCCGATTGAAAAAGAGCAAAATCTCCAAACACAAGCCACATCGTGTTTTTAACTTCTTCCCGGGCTGCCGAGTATCCTGCTGCGTTTTCAGAGTGTCTCATTTGTTTATTGCAAAGAATCGAGAAATATGATTGGACGTGTACAAAACTCCGCCCCTGGTAGGGGCCGCTATCGGAATAACGCCAGCCAAATGCTGGCGTAATTGTCGATGCTATAAAGCGACCCCAAATTCCGCTTAGGGGCCGCTATTTTGAGATAGTGAATCGGGGGGGCGTAATATTGCGCCAGAAATAGCATCTTCGTCGTGATAGCGGAGCCGCTATCTGTTACAGAATAGCCCTGCTGCCTGGATTAATAAAACTCGAATTCAATGTCAACGTTCTCATGGCTAAACATGGAAGGAATAAACGTGCCATCAGAGAAGTTAAAGCGCTTACCTCCAATTTTGACTGCAGTCAACACCACCGACCTAGCTCTCCCCTTCACCTTAATTTCGATTAATTCTTGCCGTTAACAACCGTCGAAGTACCGGGAAAATAATTATGCCATCAATCTTTTCATGCCAAAACCCACGCTCACCACTCGTCTTTCGGTCCTAGCAACTTGAGAGAAATAACGGCAACCGACAGCTTGACGCGCGGGAAAAGATATACGTATTGCCAAAAGCTAAATTTAAAAAATACATTGCTGCTGAAAACCGGGGTCGCTTATATGTCCGGTAGAAGGGTTCCGTACGTTGGCAAAACTTACGAAGGGTAGCGCACGTGCAGCAAGGGAGTAGCAGTTCAAATTCATGAGGGAGAGGGGATACCCAAATGCTGCAGCAGCTCTGTGGCAGGGCAGTAAAGGCTGGTAAAGGCATTCGGCAAGAGAGATTCAGTGGAGTTATTAAGTTGGCCTGGCCTATGAGCCTACCGTCCAGTTCAGTGTCAGTAGAGCTCATGTGCAGCAAGGGAGAAGCAGTTCAAATTCTGAGGGAGAGGGGATACCCAAATGCTGCAGCAGCTCTGTGGCAGGGCAGTAAAGACATTTGGCAAGAGAGATGCAGTGGAGCCATAAATTCGGCCTGGCCTGAGGCTATTGTCCAGTTCAGTATCAGTGGAGCACACATGCAGCAAGGGAGAAGCAGTTCAAACGCAATGGACTTGCAAGGGAGAATAGCATCAGAGTTTCAGTTGAGTGCCCTTTTTCTTGTTGAGGACAAGGCAGTGCAGTTGCAAGGTTGTTTCAAGGCAGTTTCCACACATTCAGTGGAGTTTCAGCCCAGAATCAGCTCTGTTTCAAGGGAAAAGTTTTTATGTAGCGATTTACCGTGCGGAAACTTTGACGACGACAAAAGATGGACAAGAAAAGAATGAAGGCATCCGAGATGTGAGTATAAAAAACATCGGAAAAGGTGAAATGCACGGAGAGGAAAAGAAATGAAGAAGTTCCATCCATAGAGGAGAGATTTGAGGTACGAGGGGAGGAGAAGGATTAAGGTGAGGATGTGGATAGAATGAAAGGGCCCTAATGCGAATGGGCGTTAATGTCACTTTAAGTGGTAAGCTCAAGTTGGGAGGGGCGCAGGCGGGGTGATTCGTAAATTCTTTCATGTACTCCAAAGTTATCAAGATACCTTTCATAATAATCAAATATTTTTTTCATTTCAGAAGGGCAGGAAAATTTTGTTTTTTGATGAGCACCGAAAATGGTTGACTCACAATCGTAATGCCAGGCTGATGTTGCTCGCACTGTTTTTCTTAAAAAAACACCGAACAATACTAATGTACGAGTATTCCACAGAAAGAGAAGACAACATTTCCTACGACGCATTGCGGCCTGAAAGCTTGCCATTTCTCTCAATGCCCATAAATATCTGAATTCTCACTCTGAGCACTGAAAAATTATATTTATCTTCAAAGCAATTTTAAGGCAATCCGATTGCTCATTTGAAAAATATATAATGCAAAAACTATCTTCTCTCATAAAAAAATTTCTTTGCCGGTGATTTTTCTGGGTAAAAAATTAAAATACTTCTTTTTCTTTTATATTAACAGGATGGGAATAAGTTACGGTATTCAAAATGTAGGCACCACTTGTACTCCGAATAAACTTAAACTTGGGGAGTAACTGATATTTCACTTGTAAACATTGAAAAATGTCTGAAAATCCTTCGCCTTCGACTCGGATGATCGCGAGCATGATAGTAGCTGTGATGCAAACGACAATATTAACATTGGCGTAACACATTTTCTTATTTCATCAAGACCATGTTGAGAAAAAAAATGTTGGAGTATTATTCTCGAAATGTTCTAAAAATTTTATTTGTACTATATGTGCTGTATAAATTCACCAAACGACACGGTTGTCCCTCTCACGATGTGTTACTCGCCAGAAAAATCCTTTAATTCTTTTCCGCTTTCTTCGATGGTGGAATTGTTTTGCTGTGGGGAGGGGGTTCACCGGGACCTCCGAAATCGTGCTTGGGGCTCTTGGCGAGGGTTAAAGTAGTCAACTTGCACCATTTGCACAACCCGATCAAATCAAATCGGTCCCCAGCGGACAAAGGAACGCGTAAGAAATACACGAAGGTCGACTTAGGAGAATAACAGAGACGGCTGCGCCAGGTATGTGGACCGACTTTTGAAAGTGACTGTACATATACAACTGTAATACACGCGTGTATTATGCATGTAATATAGCTGTATTACATGTTTTGTGTTATCTGGGGAATCATCGCATCGGAGATTTTAGGCAAGAACTATATCTTGTTTTCTATTCTTCATGGATTGGTTTTTCTAGATTTAATTTAAATTTTGGAACTCGGACCATTACATTTACTTTATATGAGGGTCGGACTTTCCCCGTCGTAACCATTCATTCCTACCTTCCTCTGCAAGTGCGACCCCATTTCCTGGGGTAAGTGCAACCCTCTGTCGCACTTACACCAGGCTACGAGGTTGTAGTATGGATTAAATTTTTAGTTTCTTTTCGACAGTTCTTGTGTTAAGCTTTTAGTTTCTGTCTGGTAGTTCTTGCATTGAGTTTCTAGTATAAATATTGCAAAACACAGAGGTTTATAAAATTAGGTCTTTTAATTAAAGTCCTCACATCAACTTTTATTTTGAAGGTTTATTTGATAAAGATAGATTTCTTAAGTTTATTGACTTATTATTAGAGGTCCGCGAAATTCCACGAAATCGGTAAATAATTACGGAATTCCGCGTTTTTGTTATTTTAGGTGAATTAGCGAAATAATCACATCTAATGAGTCACAATCTATTAAAGCCTAAGCCTTCATGGTTTAACACTACCTACGTTCATTTGCTCTATCTCATTACGATTCCAAGGTCAATAGGTAAGTGCACTAATTTTTTTTATTGCTGAATTTGAAAGTTTAGCCTAAAAAAGAAACATTAGTATAGTCACTTTTATTTCCTGCATCTGGGGTATGCACTTTAAAACGTTTTGAAAGTTGGAAAATTTCATGTTGCGCTGAAACACAGTGCCTCCATCTTGATTGAGATGTGACGTCACAAGGCAGTAGTCACCAGTGGAGTATCGCTGTATTCCGTCGCCTTCTTTAGCGCGGCGAGAGTTTCCGGGAATCGGTGGAGTTTGCTTCCTAAAAATGTCGTCCAGTACCGAAAGCATGAATTCAAAATAGAATTATAAATGATTTTTTGTTCCAAATTTCATCTCGACGTCGAAACAAAAGCCTGGAGAAGATATTCATTCCCGTGCCTTAAGCACAAGCTATACGGAATAAATGGTTCAAGGCTGCTCCTGACTCTTACCTATCGATGATATTCTGTTTTGAAGATCATTTGAGGGTATTGTAAGATCAAATTGATATTTTTATTATAATAATTTACTTAGTAGGTACCTCAGTCACATCGGAAAGTGTGTTAAGTCAAAATATAGCATCTTCCGCGTAGACCTACGTAATTTATAAACTGAAAGTAGTTTGGTTAAAGAATTATGGCGCGACTGTTATTTTACAAGACCGGGCAAAATGCGTACTTTGCCCATGATATGTGCATATATGATAACAAACGATTTTTGTTAAAGTTAATTTTTATTTGTTGAAATTAGTACATTTATAGGTGATACGAATAAGTTTATACAGCAGGTCGCGCAGCGTAATTTGTACTCCACTGGTGACGGGTTCATCTTGCTGATCTAAAATATTAGCTACAATACCTCGAACTTTGAAAACTCGCAATATAGGCCGTCAAAGTACATTGTAGGAATACACGAGACCATTCTAGCCCAGAATGTACGTACAATGTTGAAATCCTTGGTTTTCAAACATTGACGTATTTTATACGCCAGCGCGCCCGGTCCTGGGTTATCAACTTTTATTTCATCCTATTTGTTAATTGAAATTATATTTCGGAATGGTTCTTTTAGCACTGCTACTGACGTAAACTGGTAGGTACTGAGTAAGTAAACTCCCTTTGGAGTAATGTGAATTACAAGTGTTCGAGATATATGTCATTTTATATTCACTTTGTGTTCTTATTAATTATGTCTGTACGCATATTATTGCTTGCCGCGAGCCTTTAATGGTATATGCTCTTGCAAGAGTGGTTTTCATTTTTAATGTGGAAGTTGGTCAGTATAAGCAAAGAAAAAATTAATATTTTAGCGCACACCAACCCTTGTAGTCATCGTAGCTCTGCGTTTGTAATGACGCTAAAATACCTAAACGCCATTATGATGATAAAAAAATGGTCTTATGTCAATGATTGCTGCAATTATAATTAATGATAAACTTTACGCGGAATGATCACAATGAAGGCAACAAAAAATTATGCCATGACATAGTCTTGAAACCTGGTCTTTAAGGTGGCAAATCGTACACGCTACCACTACCCCAATCCGACCCACAAGGAAACGAAGGATATTTTAAATGTATATATATGACTTGTGAAAAGTAACGCATGAAAATTAATTAATTACAGCCTTACTAAGGCCCTAATTGAAAAAGATGGAGCAAGGTACGAGGTCTCCCCTTGTTAGCCTTAACGTCTCGCATTATGGAGCGTTGAACCTGTCCTCCTTTTTCAAAAATTCAGTGACCATAAATAGATCAAAGTTTGGTATACCATTTATAAATCGCTGGAATTTTCCTTCTCCCAACCAAGATTATCTTTCTTGAACCCATCCTGGACAACGAACCATTGCAAGAACCAGCCAGCACGGAAATAAGGCTAACATCCCATCCATGTCATCCATGGATTCTAGTTGTGAAGGGCGATAGTTCCGGCCGGCGTGAATACATACGCAACGAATAAGTCTTGCAGCAAACGTCTTAAATAGGTTTATTAGTTTGACTCGGTTCTTACAAAAAAAGTTTTGGCATGATAAACGGCATTGTGCCAAAATATACCCAGCGAAAAATAAATACCATTACCTATTTATTAAAGATTCAATGTGCCATTCGTACTACTCTTTCCAAACTTGAAGTTGACACGTAAATGAATATTAATATATTACGCAATGATGAAGTCATTTACTCAAAAGAGAAGCAGCCACATATATATTCTGAAGATATTTTATGACAGCAAAAAACGGATACCCTCAAATTCTGTAATTTTTCTATGCAATAATAGTGGTATAGAGCGTTCCACATTTAGTTGACAGTACGGGTCTTATGGATAACAGTGTTGCCAAGCTTCCGCTCCGCCGGCAGGCATCCTAACAGCTTATGCAACCACACATAATATGGCGCCAAAACGGTTTAGTTCAAAAAAGAGTTAGGGATCGCACGAAAGACCGCGTAAATTAAGGAATTTTTTAGCGTAAATTACAATACCTTTGCTGCAATATAAAAGGAAAAGTCTTTTGTTATTTTATGTAAGTACTTATTCAATGCACAAGCTGAATAATGAATAATCTGTAATGTAAAAAAATAACAATAAATTGAAGGATAATAAAAATTATCGCCACTCCTGAATGAGACAAAATGTCTATTCCTTCCATATTATGCAATATTTTTTGGCTATGGCTAGTATTACATGAAAGGTGATGTTGTATAAGACATCATCAATCTTTAATTTTTCAAAATTTTCCCGTACTTGATTTATTGTAAATTAAAGATCTCTTTTCAAGCTGACATCTTCAAAGCTAATTTCCTTAATGTTCTTTTTCCTCCACCTTGTAGTAGGCAAGGATTCCAATTTCCTTGAGTAATAAGAGGCATTATCTACTACCATAGGCGGATCCAGGGGGGGGGGCACGGGGGCACGTGCCCCCCCCAGACCCGCAAAAATATGCAAGATTTTTAATACGATCCCATTATAATTGCGTTCGTTTTGTATTACGAGATATTCTTGTGCCCCCCCCCCCCCAGAAAAAAATCACGGATACGGCCTTGCTTGTGCCCCCCCGCCCCAGAAAGAAATCCTGGATCCGCCCCTGTCTACCACTATAATTGATCCCTCGGGTAAGTTTGCAAGAAGTGAGTGCTCAAACCATCTCTCGTAACACTCGCCACCCACTTCTTCATGCTCATCCATTGAGTTCTTTTTGTACAGAAACACATACGATGCTCCTTTTATGAACCCATTTTCCGTTCCTGTGTGTATAATTGCAAATTGACATCCTCGGGAAGTGAGGGCCAAGCCCAGTATTTAGTCCAGCAAGGAAAGCTTGACGCGGATATTCTAATTGTTTGTTTCGCAAACTAATGTTCACTATTTGTCCAACATTAATCCAACTTTCGCCTGTGAATACACTCGTCCTGTGTACGCGACGATATTTTTTTAGCTGCCTTAAATAATTGTGCCACCAACGAATAATATCATCCCTTTCGATAAGGATGATTCTTTTCCCCCTGCGATCGTACACGAAGCCTATGTGCAAAAGAAGACGATATAGTGTTGTCCTTTTGTAATCTGGGAGAATACTATCCATATTTACCGAGTTTAAGATGGGTTTTAAAGTCAGAAGAGTATTTTTCACGAAGGATTCATGTACCTTCCTTCTAATTCCCGATCTCACAAAATCGTCGAAAATCACTGCTCTCGAATTTTTGTAAGGCTGTCTAATTTCTTTAGTTTCGAAGGATTTACCAATGGACCACGGGAGCTTTCCTTTCTCACTCTGTAAACAGTGGACTCCGAGAACCCAGTAGCCTTCGTAGCTTCTCGGCAGGCCTCACTAATGCTGAGAGATTTCCTGAAGTACGAGAAGACTTTGAGCACCAACTGTCTTTCGCGGCTTATGAGCTTCTCACCTTTTCTCCTCTTCTTTGTATCGGACATATTGATTGGGCGTGTTACAGCAGAGATAAGTGTAAAATACACTTCACAATTCTCAAATTCAGCAGACCACACAACACTTGTTCACTCCAAAAAAATGCAATGACAAACTGAACGCCTTCGTAAATTCTTCGCACGGCCCCTTCGGCTAGGGTCGATTCTGGGGCAGGTTTTATGGTACCCTATGAAAGGAACTCAGAAAAAACCCAAGCCCCCTTTTGTAAAAGGCGTGCACTGGATGGGGTAGTGTTTCGCACAGATTATGAGATATTCTCTTTCTTGGTTTCCGCGATGGGACCGAAACACCCAAGGCGAAAGCGTCTTATTTCCAAGGCGCTCGCTTACTTTCGTGTATCAATGTATTCAGATAAAAACACTGCTGTTACGACGTATGAGTATTCTCTGTTTAGGATATCAAACGAATATATTGATACATTTCATAGTATGCATTGACAAAAAACTCCTTTTCCGCCCGAGAATTTTCCCTCTGCGCGCAAGAAAAAGCAAGAAGCCCGGCCCAGCGGCGCCGTAATATTTTTTTTTAAGAGGACGTGGGACATAAATTTTTCTCCTCCCTCGAGGCCGTCTGAGTTTGGAGATAGTTCTCTTGTCGGCCGGTAGAGTCGTCTCAGACAATCCATCCTTGCGTCGGCGTTTTTGACTAGGGTTTATTATCTTCAGTGTGTTCCTCTTTGAAGGAATGAGGCGGGCGTTGCTTCTGCAAGCTCTCGCTCCTCCTCTCTCGCTTCTCCCGTGGCCGTCGCCAACGGGAATTCACTCGCACTCTTGGGTGTGTGTGCACCCTGACAGTAGCGATACTCGAGGATCAGTTACCCTTTCTCATTAGAGCCCTTTTACTTTCAGCATGGGTGTCACTTTGAGTTTTCTTATCCGTATTCATGGAAAGCTGAGAGCGTATGGACGCAGAATTTTGCAATGCGCTTCCTCGGAAGTCACGGAGGAAATAAATCCACATTCGCTGTAAGGTGTCCCCGCCTTATCGTAACCGGGGGTCCTCATCCCCACCCGCACATTTTTTGGTCCCTCGGGCCAGATCGCACACATGCTGTGCATCTGACATACTAGATACCTAAATAAAACCGCGGAAAAGAGACTTGGGAACGAAAAATATCATTTTTGTCGCATAAACATAATATTCTATTTTCCTGTTGAATTTGTATTTTAATAGTACTTAATTATTCAGACGTTATGAATCCGAAAAGCTTTCGTAGTGGAGTTGCATCAGCTGTAGTGATTGGAAAAACCTTGGCGACAAGGTAAATATTGCAGCAAAATCAATAATATACCAATGAGGATTACAAAATAATGTTGGCTTGAATATAAGATACACCTTCAATTTCTGTTTATATCGGATGTGCCACACGAATGACAACGAAAATGCTGCCCTAACGGACTTTGAAAAGTCCTGATGAAATCCTGTTTCACTCGCAGGTCTTTTCGTTCGAGGTAATTTACAGTTTCTGGTTGCTTTTCCGAATGGAGTGTTATCCGATGGGGACAGGTTAGTAGTTTCCTGGTAATTGTTTGGATACTGCATCAGAGTTAAAGAAAAGAGTATGTAATATCTGTTTTTAAATTATTTATTTTTAGCTTTTTTATTAGGCAACTGTCCTTCCCCGTCCTTCTCCCCCCTCTTTCGTTTCCCCGCTGAATTTCTCCTCTCTTGAGCTGCCAAAATTCCAGGAGGATTCCGAATCGGCATTGGTCGGGAGAATCTCGGATCAACAATTTCGGGAAGCATACACTCAATGTAGAATTTTTTCAATTTTTCCACCATAAATTTTCTCCAAAAATCGTCATCCCTTTCGATTCTCTCCACTTTTAAATCACATTTGGTCCATACGGCAAAGATACTAAAATCTCGCTGGGTAATGTGAAGCTGGCCCTGAATTTGGAAGAAGTAATTATGCTTCTGGTTAATCTTCATTTTGTCATTCTTCATCCAGAAGTTTACTTTTCCTTTGTTGACTGCCTCTTCTACAGTCATCTCTGCTGCCGATGACGGACACTTTATTTCGACTATACCACGATCACCAACAATTCCATCGGGAGAAGCTCCAAGGAAAGGAAATTCTTTGTAAACGTACAGCCCGCATGGTTGATTGCAAATACCTTCCTTTAACTCCAATGCTGTGTGAGCTTTTTCCTCATTTATCCTTCCATATTCCAAGTGAGGAAAGTCACAATTGCTGTACATAACTGATTTTATAAAGTTTTCACAGCCAGTGTGCGGAAGCATTTTACACACGCGGCCAAAATTGGAAGCACTGAGCATCTTCCGCCGCATTGTGACCCACTGAATATTTTTTCCTTGCCCCACTGTTTGCCTTTCGATTTCCTCTATTTCTTTTTCACTCCTTTGGAGGGATTTGAGGAAAAGCTGACACTCATCTTCAAATGGTGGTTTAGCATGTCCGGTCTTTCAGAAAAGGGCCCGCAATCAGGGTCACGATTTTTTCCCAGACGACTGAATATACTTCTCTTCGATCTTGGCACACCTTTCCTTCTGATTGAAGTTGAAAGCGCCTTTTCACTTTTCCTGTGAAGGGACTTTTTGCAGTGGTACCCTGGACTTACGTCGCATACATTTTTAGAAAGTGTGCGCAATGGGTTGCCAGAGTTAAAACTCACAACTGCTCCGTCACATCTTCCCTTGTATGAACGGGAGAGGGCATAATTGACTCTTTTTCCACCAATGAATTTTGCTATAACAGCGTTGTAGGGTTCTACTGGATTATTATCCACGTCATAAATAAGGCTTCGACTATGACGACTTATGTTTTTTACAATACACATCAATTTTTCGTACACCCCACTTCTTTTCAATTCTGGAATGTAGTTTTTTTGATCACTTTTGTTTTTACCATCGCAAAAATACCCGATTTCTTTGCATTTCTCATGCTCTCCAAAAATGTGGCTCGCACTATTCAGGATATCCCTCTCGAGTAGTTGAGCTTTTTTAGGCAAGGGTATATCCTGAGATTTTCGGAACTAGACAGCTTTTGTCAATGCAGTTCTAAAGCGCAAAACATTTTCTGTTATCAATTTCCTCTCAACTCTGTCACAGATCACAATTTTTTTATCACTTCGCCCCTTTTTTGGCGTTGTTTGGCAGTCGGCATCTGAATGATTTCAAGCACTGTTGCACGAATGCGGTGGCAGACACTGAAGACCAAATCGTTCCTTATGTTCCCCATGCACACCGGCCACGGAGGGGAAAATTTCCCCTCCCATCCCTCTAGGACCTCTTTCAAGGTCTTTGCAAGTCTAGACTCAGGGAATAGCGTATGATAGCAATCCGTTCTATTTCTGACAGGGCGCTCGGGGCGAGAGAAGTGAGAACTAAGATGACTGCGGCCGCTGTCGTTGATGCCCGTTTTGGGACTGAAATCCCTCAAAACTCTCGTTTTTCATTCCTTAATTACGCACTTATTTGAAAAGCATTGGCCACGAGAGTTGGTGTGTTAACCATAAACATCTGACTAAAAGGTGATGCGTAAGCATAAACGTCATTAATGGATTCAATATTCCACAGAGATTCCCGAAAATTCCCATTATTTCCAATACCGCCTTGCATAGTTGTATAAGTTATAAAAAAAATAAAAATAAGATATCGACTTAGCTGCATACTTTTCCTTGAATATATCGAAAACCGCATGCCTGTACAAGCAAAATCAACGGTATAAGAACGGAACGTGTAGAAGCATGTAATATAGGGGTGTACTGCGTCCTCTTAAGATCAAAACATTGTAACTCGCTTCAGAATTGTTGTAAGTTAATAATTTTTTCACCAAAAATGACTTTGTAGTTTTCTTCACATTTGATACGCAGCATATAGGGACCTACGACGTAAGAAACGTAAGTTAGTAAGCGACTACTTTTTACCTTGCAAAAATCAAAATTTTTCTTGTCCTAAAGGGTGTTACGTCGGCATAACAGCATTTTAACTCAATATTTGTACAATAGAGTATGTGCACATTTTTGGGAAGTGATCTTAAAAAAGAATTTACACCTCAATTAGGCTAAATTCCGAGTCTGAGAATAGAGAGGTACTTTTTAAGCGAGATATTAATTATTAAAATTTGCAAAATTAATGATGCGCTGAAACACCAGTCGGCCATATTCTCAAGGCTGTGACGTCATTTTGTTCGACGTGTTCTCAGGCATTCCTTGTTCTTTAGGGTGAGCCCCTCTACAGCGTATACTGAGTTTGGAAAGAAGCCATGGAATGCCTCATGAACTAGATTTAAAGTGTGTACATGCCATCATCTACATCTTTTAGTTCATTTGTTTCTCGGTTACGCTGGCGACAAGACTCTATCAACTTTTCTACCTCGAACTACCTAATCGTATTTCTTACTCCTCGGTTCTCGCATTTGCGTTCGTTTGCAGATTTATAGTGACATTAAAATTAAGAGACAGTGATGATCCTTGAAATAGTACGACCTAATTCGTGAAAACTAAGTCACTAATTAGTAACTGACTTAGTAACTGTACCCGTACTACTAACTAAAAAACGGAAAATTAATTTTCGATAAAAGTGATAGTTTGGGTATTCAAAATGTTTGTAATTTAATTCCAAACACAGTGATGCTAATATTTTCCAAATCGGATGTGAAATAAGCTCATTATTACGTATCACAAGTCGGGACTACTTTTTGGAAATGCACCGCGCGCAGGGATTCCTCGCTTAATGGATAGTCATAACAAGACACTTGTACCTTGAAAACCAATAAACTTATGCTGTGAAGAAATATAAAATGAACCAATTATTAAATTGTGCTAACAAATGCTTCGAGAAGCATATTGAAACCGAATGAATGAAAAGTAATCGTCTCATCTAACTATCAAACATTTGATTTCCAGCCCGAGAGATTTCCGTCATTCATCTGGACCAAGTTTTCATTAACCAATTTTTAGATATACCTCACAAATGCTATTCATAAACCTCAACCACGCAAATGTACATCTGACTGACATATCTATGTTAGCGAACTGAAAATAACTTGTAGAAACATTGAGATAATCAGAACTCTGCTTTTGAATACATTAATTCTACGAAAGAACAAATACGTCGACTAAAAGTGCGTTTTTTTTAAGAAATTAAGATCAGATTACTGCTTAAACTGGACCAAAATGTAACTTCAGTTATTTGTGCTTACATTTAAAACCTTAAATAGCCCAGAAGAAGAAGAACCCAGCTCAGTAACGGCAATTTAATAATTAACTATGGATATTCATCCAGTCACCACGGGCCATAACTGAATAAGAAAAATTATTTTTCGTGAGTCAGTAGGTTAAATAATAATAGAATAGAAAATATTTAAATAGATAGATTAAATTATGATCGGTATTTGAAATGACAATAATACAAATATCGATAGTTATATACCTACCGGCACTTTTACTTCCGTAAACCTTCGAATCGTGCTAACAAACTTTTGGCCAATTACCTACTGTAAACAATCTCACTTAATTCACTTATGTTAAACCTAATTTCCGATGAGGTTTCCCGTCCATTTCTCTTTATTATGAATGAGACAAGACAACAAAAAAGCTCCAGTTCAACATTAAAACTTCGTACCGAGGCATGTAGGTATAGTCCAACATAATCAGCACGGTCAATCATTGAAGCATCCACCTTCGGGATATTATTTGAAGAAACCCTCACGAAACCTGATTCCATGATAAGCACTTAAACGTATTTCCCTTTACACAGATCAGATCCACCAACTTTTTCCAATGCACACGCAGTTTATTGAATCATAAACACGATCATAACACGATAAACACCTTGCACGCTGATGAGATAGACCAGAATGACGTCACATACCGAGGAGCCAATAGATGAGCGTTTTCGTCTGCCTAATATCGTTGCGAAAACAATGCATATTAAATAGCAATTATTAAACAAACTAAGCAACAATTAATGCTGTTAATCGAAAGTAATGATATTTACGATAAACTTTATCGAATAAACTGCATTTCAATCGTATTCCTCCCGAGTGCACATACTCTATTGGTGAAGACTTTCACACAGAAAATAGTGTGAAAAAGTTTTTGCAGAAATTCAATTCAATACACACAACGGTCAGGCAGAAACTGCGAGAAGAAGATAAAGTAAAAAAATACACGTTTCTGACGGAAATTTAAGGAAATGTTTTTTATAGTTTTTGTTATAATTTTTATCGAAAAACTATTGGCACCAATGAATGCAGCATCTATTTCTACATTAGAATGCAATTTTTAATCAGTGCATAACGCAACATTAATTTTCGTGTTGTTATTGACAACACCGCGCTCCTGGCCTTATCGAGATTAACATGGGAAACGATTCTCCATAAGAGCCCATACTGTCAACTAAATGTGGAACGCTCTATAGAACTAAACGGCGTAGAAGCTGCCTTCTGCTACTGCCTTGTGACGTCACGGCCAATATTCAACATGGACACCCGTTTTAGCGGCCTTTGAATTTTTCCATATTTCGGACGGTCATCTCGAATCAAGTATTCACTATTAGGGTTTAAACTGTGGTTTTACGACATTATGTTATTCTGAACCCTAATTTAAAAAATGTGTTTGGTGCATTTGAAACACTAGTGTACTTCCCTATTGGCTTGTATAGTCTCGCGCATAACACATCGGCGTAATATCGCGCACTGTAGTGATTTCTCCGCAAGAATTTGCCGTTAAATTTACCACAGCCTCTCTCTTCGATTCCCATGTATCAATCCTGAAATATTTAGAATGAGGCGCTTTCTTACCTGAAGAATTAGATATTATGAATTAAAAATGCACCGCGGACCCAGATAGCATGCAAGCTTGCAGCAAACTTGTCATAGGCATGCCATTGGGTTGTCACGACAAACCTTGTCGTGGCAAGTTTGCAGCAAACTTGCTGTGACAAACCTATTCTGGCTTGAAAGCTATGTACAAGCTTGAATAAATCTTACAAGTTATGTGAACACATACAAGCCGTAGACTTGTACATCACACCTGCAGAATACATGCCATATTGCACCCATGGCAGATTTGTCATATCATTCCTGCTGCAAACTTGCCATATCACACTTGCAGCAAACTTGCCATATCAAACCTGCAGCAAACTTGCCATATCACACGTGAAGCAAACTTGCCATATCACACCTGCAGCAAACTTGCCATATCACACCTGCAGCGAACTTGCCATATCAAACCTGCTACTACCCACACATAGCATGTTAGCTCACGTGAAGCTTGACTTTTCCTTGCCATCTCAAGGTTGAATTTTTCAAGCCTCTTTCCAGCCTGTCAAGCTACCCAAATTGATTTTCCCTTGCCATGTCAAGGTGGAAATATTTTCTGGTCAGAAAACTCAGTCATGAGATCACCCTCAAGCAGAGATGAGAATTGCTTAGATTTACAAATACATTTTCTTGGATTAATATCCCACTTAAGACACTGCCTCCAAAAGATGCCTTGAGGATGCCTTTCAGGTGATATGGCGAAAAACATTTTTTACACAATTTATATACATTTTTAGAGCCTATATAGTACTTTATACAGTGTGTACACGGTATAAAATGTACAGAAGTGAATACAGTGTACATACAAAAATGTATGCGAAAGGGTCAATTTAAAATCTATGCTAAAAACAATTACTTCCATTATAACGATAAAACTGGAAGCTTGGTTGTAAGGTTTTAACCCTTTCGAGACCGCGGAGTTTTCGTCTTAGCTTGACTGCTGTACCGATCCCCAAGAGACTCTTCTTTCTTAAGGGTGTTCTATACCTCCGCGAAAAACGGCTCTGCAGACTTCAGGTTGCTCGCCATTTGCTCGCTTATTATACACTCTGGAGAGAACTTGTTTTGGATATGGTTTAAGCTAAGATTATTGTTCTCGGCAAGCGAAAAAAAAATATTTGAAAAGCATTTGTTAATTAGTTATTGGCGCTGAAAAACACAATAAAACGCCTGTTTTCTCGATGTTATTCTACCACGTAGAAAACGCGATTTGAATTTTTTTTTCGGGAAATGAGAACATTCATCCTTCTTCTTGGAAATAAGATACGTTTCATCTATATAATATTTGTAATAACCACGCTATAGCTCAATTTCCCAAGCGTGTTTTCTCAACGTCAAGCGCTTACGATCTTTTCTTCCATGGCGCTGCTGTATGATCCCCCACTCTCGGTGAAAGAGCTTCTCACCCCACAGCAGTCTCTCTCACTACCTCCCCTCCATCGTCTCTTGCGTCCCCTACATGTTTTTTTTCCTCTATGCTTTCCTCGACCTAAGAAGCCCGTCTGACCCGTGGTCGGGCCCCAGCCCAGTTATTATCCGAGGCTTTATGTTCTTGTGTTGCGAGCGGCATGTTTGAAACGGGGCTAGCGCGAGTTTTCAAGTTTTCTGTTCTTATGCATGGAAAGTGAAAGGAAATCAAAGAGGAAGCATATCTTTTGTGGGAAGGTGGAAAAGAAATACTAAGAATAATGGTGAATATATAAATCCTTTTTAAGTGTGCTACATTATTAACAGTTAGTATATCTTTAGACAGGTATTTTCATCCACGTAAAATCTGCAAACACGTGATGCAGCTAAGAAATAGACTATCAAATTATTTTAACCATTTTAGTCATTACAAACCTGCAACAATAGATGCTATTTACACTGCAGAAGGAGAAACAGCTTTAAAGTAAGTACCTCTCGATAATGTATTGGCTATGACTATAATATATTAATTTTTTGTAACCAAGCATTGAAAATAAGATGAATATAGAGAATATCCTGCACATTATCAATTAGATTCTAGGTTACACCATTGCCTTTTAAGTTCTTGCTGACGCTAACCAAGAATAAATATTTCACCGAGTAGGTAATATAACGTGCACATCTTCATTTCGTGTCTAAATATTTTAAAAAGTAACCGTTATGTCATCAAAACACGATATGAGAAGTATCACGTTGTTTTATTTGTCTCGCATTTCCGACATATATGTTTCTCGATAACTTGCAACCGAGGGAGAAAACTTCGAAAAGTTATTTCCTTATAAAAATATTCTTATTTATTAAAATTACTATTATTAATCGTTACGTGAGTCACCCAAAAGAAAGAATTTGAACTTGAACCACCGTATCACTAAGCAAGGGTTGATGTTTGGTCGATGTAATACAGCGATGACGTCTAGATGACCGAATTTAATCGTTAACTATCTCCTATTTGCGTAAATATGCTTGTTGTAAGCAAAAAATAGATACACGAGATCCAATGGACCTGCAAACCAGTTTTACAAGTATAAGACAAGAATTTTACTTGTGTAGCAGGAGTGACGAGAAAACAAACAATACACACGGATAAAACTCGAATGTGGGATATTTATTTCGCTTGAGTGAAGTAATGCAAACTAACTTCGCGTTATATCTCTCACCAACAACCTGATTCACGTGCTGCTTACACTCTTCTGAGCTATTGATTCTCTCAAAGAATGGTTCTCACTACAGGTCGTAATGAACCGAAACTCTGATGATGAATGCAACTTTTCTCAGAAGTGGGCGGCAACTTCCGCGATTTTTCAATGCTAATTTTTGTGAGAATGACTGAACGAGTTAGTTAGTTATTTTTACCCATCCATCGACCGAATCATTAACTAAAATTACGATTTCGTGCCAGAGTAAACGACCACATTGCGATATAAATATGCGAGACTTCATGTAAAATACTAGTGCGCAGGATCAGGTAGACTCATTATATTTAACTGTTGAAATTATTCGGCATAATAATACGTATAGAAATTTATGACAACTGAATGTAATTTCATTAAAATTTCTTCAGTTTAGAATGATACTAACATCACCGCAGAGCGGTTGTAGTCATTGGGAAGAAACTAAAATTTCTCAGGAGCATTACCCGATCAATTTTTCTCTACCCCTCAGTACACTGCATGACCCTTCCGGGATGGAATCCTGCATTGAAGTTGGGTCTTGTACTTGATATGTTTCCCATTTTTTAATTGCGTAGGGAATTTTAGTTCTTATACTCCACTATTATTTAATATGAATGAGAATACATATATACCAAGACTGTTATTTGCCACGAAAAAAAACATTTCGCTTATGTTAGCCGCGATTCAAACCCAGATCCTCCCGATTGCCGGTCAGTTACATTACCAAATAATTTTTTTCTAGGCGAATCTTAGACACAAGTAAAAAGAGTCATTGAAGAGCCAGTGAATTTCATATTCAAGGAAAAAGGTGGCTTCGTGGTATGAGTGGTAGCATATTTGACCGGCCATCGGGGATATCCGGGTTCGAATCCCAGGTTAGTCAAATGATTTTTTCATGTCGATTATCATACTTATTTACCTATGCACTAATGTATTTAACTATGCACTCGTGCGCGTGCAAATTTGCTTGTTCGATGCAATACTTTGTATGAGTGAGAGCACAAAACCTTTTGCATGTGACGCTGGAATATCCTCTTTTACGAATAATTCTAACCACTTCTAATAATTCTAACACGTTAGATAATTTTAACCCTAGAGTGGTGACGCCCGGTCTCACAGACCGAAGATTATTTCTCATCGGTGTCTCAAGCGAAGTATATAATGTTGCTGTTTATGCTTTTTAGTAGCTTCCTATTTCACGCTGCTCTTCCGATACATGACCGAAAAAATCACTTCATCAGAGTAATTTGGTACTTATTGCTACTTTCGGTCTGCGAGACCGCGCGTCACCACTCATGTTCTGAAATTTTACTTTGTTGCCGGAGTGGTGACGCCCGGTCTCACAGACCGAAAGTGTAACATTGATGTATCATGAAAATAGATTACAATGATGCCGCTTTCACCATCCCTTGGATTCAAATTTCAAGTCTTGGAAGTTACATGTACCCTATATAAGGCCAAGGAATCCTTTTTCCACGAGTCAGTCACTGTGTTCGCGCAGTTGTTAGACCTGCTTGTGGAACGACGCCGCTGTCCAGGTAAAACATCCAAGCACAACGACACTAACAGGTACGTTATAAATTTTGGAGAGCATTCATTGGAAATTGCTTATTAACTTCACGCAAATAATTTATTTTACAATATACGAGTATATAATTTCTTTTGGTTAGCACGTATCTCTGGTTCATAATAACTGAACGAGATGAATGGCATTATATGTAATAACTTATAGTTTTATCATTATCTCGACGGGGTATAATCTGCCCATCTACTCTTTTTTTGTGAATCTCCTTTTGCAACTCTTGCGACAGCTCAGACTGCACTTATCTAACTTGGTGAGTACGCTACGCAGCTATTTCACCTTTGAATTTTTATACCTTATGCCGTACATTACTGTTCCATATGTTGCATCCAATTTTCCTCTACATATGTTTTTATTATTGATATTAGTTGGAGTGATGAGTTATGAAAAGGAAAAACAGAGGCTATCACGGTTGCTGTCCGAAGTAGAGAAAGAACCGCAAGAATCCCTGCATTTTGATGACTATGACGACGATGACGAAGAAGATCTTTTGGAGGTGCGAGAAGAAAGCAGTGACTCGGAACAAGACTGGGACATGGAGGACGGAGATGCAATGAAAGAGGATGATATATTCACCGGGAAAGATGGGACCACCATATGGAGAAAGAAGACACCAAAACAAAGCGTAAGAACGCGTTCAAAAAATATAATTACAAAATTACCAGGGCCTAGAGGAAAAACGAAAGGAATAACAAGTGCTATAGAATCATGGCGATGTTGTTTTTGACAGTTCAATAATAAATATGATTACCGATTGTACTAACAAAGTCATTGATAAGGTTTCTCCTAATTACGGGCGTAGCACGTACGCAAGACCTACTAATGTTCATGAAATTGAAGCACTAATGGGATTGCTGCTGCATTATTGTATCAATAAAAGTAATCACGAAAATGCCGAAGCTCTATAGTACCAAAGGCAATTCAATTGAAATATTTCGTCTTGTCATGTCACTTCAGCGTTACCGATTTCTGCTGCGTCATCTAACTTTTGATGACAAAGAAACTAGAGATGAAAGACGTAAAGTTGATAAGCTTGCCCCCGTGCGAGAGGTATTTGATTTGTTGGTTGAAAACTGCAAAAATAATTTCAGCTTATCTGCCCAGGTTACTATAGACGAGAAGTTGGAGGCATTTTGAGGTCGCTGTAGGTTTCGTCAGTATATACCAAATAAACCCACCAAATATGGAATAAAAACATTTCCTTCGCGATGCAAAAATGCATTACACGTCCAACTTAGATGTTTACGTTGAAAAACAACCCGATGGGCCGTATTCAATGGACAATAGAGCATTTTCCGTGGTTGAACGCTTGTGTAAGCCAATTTATAACACTAACCGTAATGTTACCATGGGCAACTGGTTCACTAGCATTGAGCTTCTTGAAAGACTGCTGAATATCTATCAGCTGACTTCAGTGAGCATAATCAGAAAAAATAAACGCGGCTTAGGTCCAGAATTAGTTCAAGAAAAGGGAAGTAAAGTGAAATCATGTCTGTTTGGTTTTAGGAAAAATTGTACATTAGCTTCGTACGTCCCCAGAAAAGGAAAAAATGTTCTCTTGATTTCAAGCATTCACGACTTAGACCAAGTGGATGCAATAACTACAAAACCTGATATCATTTTCACCTATTACGGCACAAAAGGTGGAGTAGATGTCGTGGATAGGTTGTGTGCTAACAGAGTCCTCTATATTGCCATATAATAACGACATGATAAGAGAGTAGTGTTGAGAGAGCAATCTAGAGGACTCTGGTGTGCTAACTACAATTGCGCTAGACGCGCTAGACCAACAAGGCTTTGGCTAATGGTCGTGTTTTATTCATTATTGAATACATCAACAATAAGCTCTCAAGTAATATACACTATAAACAACAAGAAAGAAAGCCTTGTACTGCGTAAATTTATTGAAGGAATTGCATTTTCCCTGATTGAAAAACATCTTAGGAATCGTGCATCTATGGAAAACGTACCACGAATCGCTCGTTTACGGATTAATGAACTACTGACCATTAACCCACGAGAAATACCTCCTAATCCTACTGAAGGGCAGATTGGGCGCTGTAAATATTGTGACAGTAAGAGGAATCGTAAAACGCGATACCCTTGTAAAATTTGTAACTCATTTCTCTGCCTTGAACACGTAACCTTGCTATGCGAAAGGTGTTATGCCAACAATTCAGAAGCCTTCTTTTGACATTGACATTCCTGAAAAATTCCTGATTATATATGATTGAATATGTTTTTAATGGATGGCATGTAATTTAAATTAACTCTATTGTTAATTATCAATACCGTGTATCGGATATTTTTGGTACTAATGAAAAGATGACGATGTATAAATATTTTTCCTGTTCTTCAACATTTAAATGAATAAAAGTTGAAAAAATTGTGTATGTAATGAAAATGTGAAATAAATATTTATAATTGACAATACAATTTCGTATTATGAAGCTAATTCAAAGTAATTAAACTCAATTAAACTTCCATACAGCATGAGAGACCACATCGGTCCAGGAGACCGACGTCACCACTCGTGAACCAAAAATTCACGTCACCACTCTAGGGTTAAGTTGCCGTTCCATGCTTAACAACTTTGTTTGGTAGAATGATTAATGATTTTCAAACGCTCTTCATAAAAACATACACTTAATTCAACTTACAAATAAAATCCGAAGATTCAAACGTAATGGAGCGGACTACGAACTAATGGATTCGACTTTGCCAACATTTGGCCCGCTTTAATTTCGTAGGGGATAAATTATTTCTAATACCTTTACTAATTTACTTTGAAAAACTGCGAGAAATACTCCTCCTTCCGTTAATTATGTAAAAGATAAGGAGCATACGATCGAAATTCATGGAAAAAGGTTCCGCGCTAAATGAAAGGATAATTATGGTAAAGCTAGAGATTAAGCCGGTAGATACCGTAGTAGAACATGTTAACATACCTACGACGGACTACTAGGATGAAGAAGTTTAAGGCGTATATCAAGATATCACAGCAGTAATCAAACAGGTAAAAAGTGAAGAAAACCTTATAATTTTAGGTGATTGGAAGGAGAAGGCTTTGGGTGTCAATATTAACGGAGAGAAAATAGTATGCTACGATTCGCTGACGACATAGCAGTCATAGCCGAGACAGAGAAGAATTTTAAGAAGACTTTGACAAATATATAAAGGAATATGGCCAGATATCAGTTGAAAATCAACAAAAGGAAGACTAAGATATTTGTACGGAGCAAAAGAGAGGAGGCTAGGACAAACATTAAGCTAAGAAATCAAAAGCTAGAAGAGGTGAAAGCGTTTTCTTACCAGGGAAGCCGAATTACCAACAATGGACGAAGCAAGAAAGAAATAGTCAGTAAAATAGCGCTGGCAAAGAGGGCTTACTACAAAAAGATGAATCTTCTTACATCTGAGAATACAAGCATAGAAGTAAGGAAACAATTCATCATATGCTACATATGGAGTATGATTCTCTCAGGAAGTGAGGCTTAGACGTTGATAGCAGCAGAGAAGTCAGAGTGGAAGCATTCAAAATGTGTTGCTACCGAAGAATGATGAATATATAATTGATCGAACGTGTAAATAATGAATGAGTGCAAAGAAAGTGGGATAAAAAATAAGTCTTCAAAAAACCTTAAGCAGAAGACGGGACAACTTACTTGTCCACATTATGAGACCTGATGGCGTGATGAAAACATTCATAGAAGGACAGGTGGAAGGGAAGAATGGCAAGGGACGCTTCCGAATGAGTTACATTGGACAGGTTATAAAGGATGATAAAGGGAAGAAATATGTCGCTATAAAGAGGCTAGCGGATAGGAGGGAAGAATGGAGAGCTGCGTCAAATCAATCTTAGGATTGTTGACTAATAATTATGATTTCATACCTATAATCCCTTGGTACCTAGAAGAGAAGAAATATTCAGAAGCATACTAGTCCAACAAGGTTTACTATTGCCCAAACGTAGCAGGATGAATTTCGTCAACACATTGGCATTAATATCTACTATTGGAGTAAGAGAGAGATTCTTCTGTAGGACAATATTGGATGTAATTTTTTTTATTTTAAACTACATTTTGATAGTATTAAAATTAAAATTCTCTCTCATTTCACAGGCCCGTATTGTCGGCTTTCGAACTCAGAAGGTCTTGTTTATTGAAGTGAGGAACAGATACTGCTGTATTTGTGCAAGAAGTAGGGATACAAAATCGGAGGTGAAAGAGCAATGCTACAAAAATTGGAGCAAATCCTTGACAGCAATGGAAGCTGACATATTAGTCGAAGGGTTCAAAACAGGTATAAAGATGCGCGAATTAAAATATAATTGGATAATTGGTACGATAATATAAGGCACGGAATAGTTCAGTGTTATTGTTCTGGAAGATACTATAATACTGTCATTTCATTCGTAGGTGATGGCGACAGCAGCGTTACGAAGAAATTGATTGAAGTACCACCCTACGGTATCAACTGCCCAGTAGTAGAGTGCATAAATCATTTATTGTGCAACTACTGCAACAGGTGGAGGGAAATCGCAAAGAAAATAAACATAATACGGGAAGGGTATCAGTCGCTTTGCGTCAGAAAAGGGAGACAATATCCCATGGAAAGGTTCCAATATCCCATACATTTTCGTTCTTCGGCCGATGCTGTAACACTGGACGGAAAAAATAATTTTTTCTCGAGCCCTGATACCATTCCTACTGATTCTAATAAAAATCACCACCTGAATCCGAATATGACATCCTTTTTCCTCCATCACCCACCATTTTTGGGGGGAAGGCCCCCCTCTAATTTTCATCAATTTTGCAATAATTTGGAGGAATGAAAAGGATTATTTTAGAATTTATATTTCTTATTTGGCTTTTGATAGGTGAAAAGTTCTAAAACATGATAATTAATGGTAAGGATGTACATTTAGGAGGATTAGTTTCCGTTAATGACTAAAAAAACAGTTTAAAAATCATCAACCTTTCCTTTTTTCGCTTTTTTTGACTTATTTTCTTCATATTTCAACTCCCATTTCATCTTACTCTACCCAAAATATCCCAAAATGATGGAAATATATATAAACGGCTTGTATCAGCAATGATAAAAATATTTATGAACACGACAAGGTAAAAATAATAAAAATGTGTGCCAATTTTTCAGAAGGTACGCTACCACGCCTGCGCCCCCAATGTCACACGCGCATCAACAAAGAGAAAACAAATATAACAAATGTGAAGAACGATAAATAACATAAGTAATTTGGAATTTGATTTCCTTTTATACACTGAGGTAGAAGTTTCTCATACATAAACCAGCAGTAGGCCTAATGTACATACCAACATGCCCGCATTCAACTTCTCTGAAAATCTCCTCTCCTTTGGTGATATCTTCATGGAACCGTTCCCAATGTTAATTTTAAACTGCTCCAAAATATTCCCAGGTGTGAATGTAGGAAATGCATTTTTAGTGACATGTTACACCCCATGGCCTAATACGCTGGTAGCAATTCTTCGACATGGGCGACATAATCATCACTTCTTTGTCACCCAAACATTTATAAAACTTTTCAGAATCCAAGCCAAGCTCGACTTTCTTTATGATTCAGGTGTTTCATAAACGTTGAATCTTGGAAAAGTTTCCAATAATTGGGGCCCACGAATTTCTTCTTTGGTTTTAGCCTCACTAAAACGAAGACTTTAAGTTAAAAATTGAAATTCAGCTCCTGTCTTGTCGATTGCTTTCACACATCTGTCCTAGTTTAATGTGCAATTGTGGCAAGTGAATATTTTCTTTCGGAACCAGGGAAACACGAGCAACATTGTAACGTTACGTCGTAAAATCTGGTTGATTTTTCACGTAAGTCCAGACAGGGGAAATACTCCAACCGTCGGTCACATGCTGGATCAGGGAAAAGACTCCACAAACAAGAAAACAGCTCACAAGAAAAAGGTAGCCAAAAATAATTTACGAGTTATTACCGTACGATATCTATTCAAAGTAGAGTATTCAAAAAAATCAGAAGTATTACAGAAAACAATGATAGTAAATTCATGATCCCAAAGGAAACATTACCAGCAGAAAATTGCTCTAAAAATCTCATGGCCCACAAGACATGTGACTCCCAGCAGGTCACGACCAGAAAGAGGGCTTGCCTATGCAAGGCGAGACAGCATTTGAGGGGAGGGCTTCTTCCAGGGAGTGGAGGGGTAGCCAGGCGAATTCAACAACCGCCCACTGATGCGTCACTGCCCCTGCAGAAACGGCCGCTCCACAAAACACCATTCCCTGGTTTTGAGACAACAGCCAGCACCCAGAATTTTCCCCTCAACTTCTGGGTTGGAGACATCAGAGGAATCGTTCATTGGAAAACATGGAGGGGAAGGAGATACTGGGGTGAGGTGTTGGAGGGAGAGAGAGTTTGTGATAGGACAATGGTAAAACTTCTCACTCCAAGTGCAATACTAAGGCCTTAGCACCGATTTCCCCTTGCTTGCCAAGGAGAAGTATTTCTCCGCAGTAGTCCTATATAAGTCTTGCATTGCAGGTAGGCTGGTTCGGGGCTGGTTCGGAGGCTGTTTCGGAGGCTGTTTCCAGAGGCAGGGTTTTCAGAGACAGGATTTTTCAGAGACAGGATTTTCCAGAGACAGGATTTTGCGACACAGGATTTTGCGCGAAAATCCTTTGCGCGAAAAACCTTAGCGCGAAAAATCCTTAGCGGGAAAAGTTCTGCGGATAAGTTCGGAGGAAGTTCGAGGAATTTCTGGGGGGGGGGGGGTACCAGAAATTTTTGGGGGGGGGGGGGGACACTAAAAAAATGCCACATCCTCTGTGGGAAAATGACCACAAAAATTGCTTGAACTTGGGGACCAAGACACGTCCACCAAGAACTGATTAATGCCTAGAAAACTTATCGAGGCATCACAGGTCCACTGGTTTTCACTGGATGAACCCCCACTGTTTAACCCCCATGAATCTCACAAAAACCATTATTCAGTGGTTAGAATTGAACTGAATATAAAAAGTTTATTGATTGAGACAATAGTTTTCAAGAAATATCACTCAAAAAATAGTTTTGACAAGAACATACATTTTTATCACTCTGTAAATAATAACCTCAGGAGTGATGTTTGGAATTCAACAGAATTCTTAAGTGAGTAACATGACATAATTACAAGAGTGAGACAAGAAATATTGCTGAATTGATATAGAGTAAATTATTTAGTATTACATAGCAAGAAAATAAAATTAATAATCAATATGTCATAATGTGATGCTTGTTTCGGTGTACAGTGAATCAAAATTACAAATAATTATCATCAGCGACTAGAAGGAACTGGGAAGATTTTTATTGGTATAACACCAGGATATCTTTACCAAACTCAAATGTTCCTTCTCTCATCAGAGATATTTTGTGGTTTTTTTAAAACCAAGTAAAGCAATACAATAACCAACCACTTAGTAAATGGGCAAGATTGGGTTGGTGAAGCAGTTGGGTTCATGAGAACCCTGGGTTGTCCCATTAGTTGGGTTCAACCACCTTATCAAAAAACAACGATTCACAAAAATGGGTTTTAACCTCTACCCAAAATTCATATTGCAACCCAAGAGAAAGTTAGGGTCGACCAACAAAATATATACCCCAATTTATATAAACAATAAATACAAGGTTATTCAAATATACGGTTATTCACTAAATAATTATTAGTTATCAAAATACCAGCAAAAATATTCAGCATAATATGTGTCTCACTTAATTGATATACTTTGGCATTATTAATTCTCCATTTAAACCCTCCATGTTTGTAAATATTATCAGTCCATAATTAAATATCAATAAAGAATCCTCCAAAATTCAACAAGATTTACATAAACAACAATAGATTGCACTAAATTCCTCGATTTTCCAATAATTATTAACAATTTACAAGGCATATGGTATTCATGTCAGCTATTGATCAAGTACTGACTAAATTTAATCAAGATGTGTATATATATCTCTCAGTATTAATTAAACAAGTCAAAAAGAATCATAGGCGATGCTAACAAAATGAGAACTGCATATTGCATCAACAAAAGAAATCACTCTAAATTTCACTCTTCAATTAACAATAGAAATGAGAGCTACATGCTGGTTGCGACAAGATGAAAGTTCACACTTGTCGGGCGATGAAGGTCGCAACTCAACGCCAAAGCCACACTAAAACACAGTAGGCAGTCTTAAGATCAGCTGATCAATTCAATCACTCAGCCATCGATAGAATATCGAACACTGCAAAATCACGACACTTATCACTGTCAAGAATTGTGAGAATGTCCATAAAGTCTTGGTGGAGGAAAGGTGACACAAAACACAATTGAATCTTAATAACTGGGGCCACCTCCACAGCTTATCTGGAAACGAGCCATCTCGGGGATTTCCCCCCAAGTTATTCTCCCGTCCTCTCCCTCCAAGCACCCATAATTCCTCCACCTTACCCCATCTCACAATCACAGTAGACCAACACTAAATTACATGAGTGAATTAAGCAGATGAGAATAAGCAAGTACAATACAATATTTCAGAACAATTTCAATTACAAGCATAGAAATAGACTTATTATTCATTATTCAAAACAATATTATTAGGAATCAAGAGAAATTCAACACCGAAATCAAGCATCAAATAGTAATTGAGAAAGCAAACATTAGCATTCATTGAGAAAAATAAAAAAAATAATAAAAAAAATCAATGATATTTCTCTCCTTTTAATTACTGGAATTAGCAATGCCACCATGATATGCCTTTAAATGAGAAACATGACAAATTTTCTCTTTCCCAGGAGAAACTTCCAGAATAACTGTTACAGGAGAGAGATACTTTTTAAGGACGAAAGGTCCGTTCCACAGAGGTTCCAGTTTTGCCATTTTCTGTTCACCTTTAGAACTGACAGGATGGTTCTTGCAGAGAACAAGATCTCCCACACAGAAAGTGATTTGGGAGTGAGATTTATCATAGGATTCTTTATGCCTATTTCTGGCCTTTTTTTAAATTAGCAATAACATGATTCAGGAAGACTTGTCTGTCACTATCGCTGAGATCATTCTCGAATAAAGATTTTGGAATGTCCCACTGATTAATTAAAGGATGCTTAAGTTCTCTGCCGAAAATTATTTTGGCAGGAGAATAACCACTGCTCTCATGAGAGGCAGTGTTCAAGGCAAAATTTAAGTCAGCCAGCATAGTGTCCCACATATGGTGAGCATTATTGCACAAAATAGCAAGTGCAGATTTTAGATTTCTATGCAATCTCTCTACCTGATTAGAACAGGGATAGTATGGAGAAACAAAAATTTGCTTAACCCCCAGTTGCAAACACATCTCCTTAACGGCATGAGATTTGAAAACTTGTGCATTATCAGACACCAAATATTTAGGAAAACCGAATTTCGGGAATACTCTTTGAGTGAGTATTGAAACAACCGAACCAGCAGTAGCCTTACGAACTGGCTGAAGAAAACAGAATTTAGAAAAACCATCAATAAGAGAAAGTACATATTGGTGTCCACCTTTAGTCAAAGGTAAAGGTCCCACAAAATCAATATAAAGTCTTTCCCAAACTTCAGAAGGATTGTGCGACGATAGCATGCCAGGAGGTGGAGCATTTCTGGGTTTACAAGTTTGACACAGATGGCATTTTCTGACCATGTCAAAAACATCTTTTTTCATATCCATCCACCAAAAGTGTCTGCTAATCTTATCATAAGTTTTAGCCATGCCCAAGTGAGCAGACATACTAGAGCAGTGAAAATATTGAAAAATCATAGGCCTCAAGACCGTAGGCAAAACAGCTCTTCCTCGCTTAATTTTAGAATTCCCATAACATAATAGCTGTCCCTTCAGAAAATAGTTTTTGTCGTTCAAGGAATTATTATTAATCTGATTGAAAATATCCTTTAGAACGAGATCAGTTTCTTGGTGTTTTCGAATGTCGACAAATGACAAAGGCAATTTATGTAACACACAAGAATAAGGAACAGCTGACTCCTTATGAGTGTTTGATTCCACATTTAAATGACTATTTGTAGATGAGGATGGCTCAATGCGAGAAAGACAATCTGCGACAGAATTAGATGATCCTCGAACATGATGCACAGTGAATTTATAAGAGGATAATTTAAGAACCATCCTCCCTAATTTTGCCCAACTGCTTAGGATGAGAGAAAAGCCATGTCAAGGCACCATTATCAGTGTACAAGTGAAATGGTTTTACTTGTAAGTAAACACTGAATTTTTGAATTCCAAAATGAATTGCGTGACACTCCAATTCATAAGAAGAAAATTTACGTTCATGTTCCAAGAGTGCCTTACTAGCGAAAGCCACAGGGACAAAATCACCATTTACTTTGTGATTCAGAACGGCACCAACCGCCAAATTACGGGCATCGACAAATAAATGAAATTCCTCGTCAAATCGAGGGAAAGATAATACTGGTGGATTGGTGAGAGCTTTCTTCAACTGGCAGAAAGCCTCATTTTCAACGGCTGTCCATTGAAAAGGAACATTTTTACGTTTCAAGCGATTCAGTGGCATAGAAATTTCAGAATACCTTGGAATAAACTTGCAGTAAAACCCACAAAGTCCAATGAATCTGGCCACTTCCTTCACATTTCTGGGAACTGGGAATTGTTCAATTGGTCTCACTCTCTCAGGATCAACTTGCAAGGTTCCATTTGTGATGAGATGGCCCAGAAAAGTGAGTGATTCCACACCAAGCTTAACCTTGTCCTCGCACACCGTCAAACCGGCACTGCGTAGTTTGTTGAGGACAGCATTAACATGAGATACATGGTCTTCAGCAGACTTGGAATAGATACACAAGTCATCAATATATGGGTAGACACATGAATATTTCAAATCGCCCAATACTTCATTAATGAGACGAGTGAATATTTGAGGAGAATTTACAAAACCAAATGGCAATCTATTATACTGGTACACTCCGAACGGCGTCACAAAAGCAGTTAATTTCTTAGAATTCTCAGATAATGGTATTTGATGAAAGGCAGAATTGAGATCAAGAACAGTAAAATATTTTGCATCAGCAAGATATTGGAATGCATGTTCAACAGAAGGTGTAGGATAACCGTCTGATTTAACAACTTTGTTCAACTTACGGTAATCAACCACTAATCTTTCAGATCCATCCTTTTTAGGCACTAGGAAAGCTGGCGAACACCAGTTTGAATTGGAAACCTCAATCACTTTCTTATCAAGTAAAGATTGGATGTGCTTCTTCATTAAATTTGCCTTTGGAGGTGACAATGAATAAGGATGGGATCGAATCGGAGTAGAATCTAGCAGTTCAATTTCGTAGGTCATAACAGATGTGACCCCCAATTCTTGAGAAATCACATCAGGATACTTTGACAATAAACCCTTCAACTTATCACACAACGTAATTTCAGTGGACGACAGAACATGTGATTCGGATGAGTTACTAACTGGCGCCGATTTAAACGCTTCGCAATTGTCCGTAAAAGAAAAAAGAGAATTCGGGGCAATTTCAAAACTGACGTTCGCCGGACGAATAATCATCTTTGAATTACAAATGAAATCCACACCCAGTAACACGGGAAACGGGATTTTAGCTAGATAAAACACGTGGTTCCAAGAAAACTTGCCTATTTGAACCTTGAGTGAGACAGAGGAATTAATATGAAAAGGCTGCCCCGACACCGTGATTAAATCGACGTCAACAATTTGACGAATAATTTTTCTCCGGCAACATTTCAGAGAAGCAAAGAAATCTTCATCACACAGTGAAACTGAACACCCAGTGTCAATTAGAGCCTGGCATGGCATAGAATGAAGATTAATAGCTAATATTGGCAATCGAGTCGAACACTTGTCACGGACACTCATCAAACTCACGGCAGGCTGAGTAAATCGTCGTCTTTTGCGACACTCGTTCACTTTGTGGCCAGGTTTATGACAGTAAGAACAATTAATAGGAAAAGAAACTTCCCTAGGCGCACTGGAAGAGGCAACAGAAGACGGATTCCTAGAGATACGATGGAAAGTGTTGGAATATTCAGCACAGTCCATTAAATGTTTAGAAGCCTGCGTGATAACAGAGTCCAATTCTACAAATGTGTTAGGCTGATTTGAGAACATAATTGCAGATTTTGTTAAAGGATTTAACCCTTGAATAATGAGTCGCACAATAGAAGACTCGGAATACTGCAAACCCAGCACCTGAGTGGCATTACGCACAGAACGCACGAAATCGTGGGGCGTTTCGCGAGGGAACTGAAATCTCTTAACTTTCGTAGTGATCAAGCGATCAAACTCTCTGTCACTAACAATTCTAGCCCAAACTTTTTCTGTGATTTGAGACCATGCGAGATTCAAGTTTAACATAGACAACCAAAAATGACGAGAGCTGGCAGGTAGTTTAGATACTACAAGGTACAATAACGTTGACAGAGGAACCAAAGACAAAGAAACGATTTCATTAACTTTTAACATGAAATTAAACCAATTCTCACTGTTTGACACTTCAAATGGCGGAAAATCACTGAGTAATTGTTTGACAATTACTAACCCTTCAGAAACTGGCAATGTCTGAGAAGCAGACATTACGTGAGAGACGTGAACATCACTGCTTTCCTCGTGCGTTGGGCGAGGTGGAACCACTTCTAAAGAAGATTCCCGTTCATTATTAGAAACTTCACTTCCTACGGACACATTAGCCGTACCCCTGGCCTTACGATCCTCGCCCGTGGTTAAATAAGTTTTTTCGTACGGGTTGTGAGTACCTCCAGGCATTTTGAAAAGTGAAGTGACGACAACGAGAAAAAGAGAGAGAAAGAGCGAGATTTAAAACTATCTATCTCTGCTGGAAGAGTCCAATCACCAAAAATAGTGCGAGAATAACTAGCTGCTATCCAAACTATCAAGAACATTACGAGCATTACGAACATGAATGTCAAATGGCATATGACCACGAGGAAAAGTCGGCAACACTAGTCACGTAATCCCACACGAACCAAAAAGCACTTAATGGAACATAAAATAACTCACTTTTAAGAGAAGAAACAACCAGAAACTGCAAAAAGTGGAGAAATAGTGGAGAAATGTCACCATTGTCCAGCACTCGGAGACCTCGACGAAAGGACAGGAAATCGAACCTCAACTCTGCTACCAAAATGTAACGTTACGTCGTAAAATCTGGTTGATTTTTCACGTAAGTCCAGACAGGGGAAATACTCCAACCGTCGGTCACATGCTGGATCAGGGAAAAGACTCCACAAACAAGAAAACAGCTCACAAGAAAAAGGTAGCCAAAAATAATTTACGAGTTATTACCGTACGATATCTATTCAAAGTAGAGTATTCAAAAAAATCAGAAGTATTACAGAAAACAATGATAGTAAATTCATGATCCCAAAGGAAACATTACCAGCAGAAAATTGCTCTAAAAATCTCATGGCCCACAAGACATGTGACTCCCAGCAGGTCACGACCAGAAAGAGGGCTTGCCTATGCAAGGCGAGACAGCATTTGAGGGGAGGGCTTCTTCCAGGGAGTGGAGGGGTAGCCAGGCGAATTCAACAACCGCCCACTGATGCGTCACTGCCCCTGCAGAAACGGCCGCTCCACAAAACACCATTCCCTGGTTTTGAGACAACAGCCAGCACCCAGAATTTTCCCCTCAACTTCTGGGTTGGAGACATCAGAGGAATCGTTCATTGGAACACATGGAGGGGAAGGAGATACTGGGGTGAGGTGTTGGAGGGAGAGAGAGTTTGTGATAGGACAATGGTAAAACTTCTCACTCCAAGTGCAATACTAAGGCCTTAGCACCGATTTCCCCTTGCTTGCCAAGGAGAAGTATTTCTCCGCAGTAGTCCTATATAAGTCTTGCATTGCAGGTAGGCTGGTTCGGGGCTGGTTCGGAGGCTGTTTCGGAGGCTGTTTCCAGAGGCAGGGTTTTCAGAGACAGGATTTTTCAGAGACAGGATTTTCCAGAGACAGGATTTTGCGACACAGGATTTTGCGCGAAAATCCTTTGCGCGAAAAACCTTGCGCTAAGTTCTGCGGATAAGTTCGGAGGAAGTTCGAGGAATTTCTGGGGTGGGGGGGGTACCAGAAATTTTTTGGGGGGGGGGGGACACTAAAAAAATGCCACAACATTTTTACAACCATGGGTGAAGCTTTCTCGCAGAGGCCATTTCCGTAAGATGCAATTTTTTTCTCGGGCGCGGCTGTTGTATTCACTAAGGGAGCAGCAGTATTTCGTGAAGCCTGATTGCACTCCCGTGAGTAGAGCGACAACTTTCAGATTAGCACAAACATTCCAATTATAATCACGATAATTAGTATTTTCAAGGATTCTGCTGATATTTCCGGACGTATCTTTCATAAAAGCAGAGTATGCAGATAGGACAGAAGGTAACTCATACCCATTGGCCAACAGGACCACTTCAAAGCTTGTCTTTGACGAATCCATAAACAGTCTCCATTTTTCTGGGTCACATGGTATCATCATTTCTATCAACAATGCATTTAATTACAGTAAAAAAACCAAACCTTCATCTTACGTAAAAATTAATTTCAGTGTTGGTGCTCTTGTCCTACAGGAAAAGATTTTTATACCCTTTTGTAAGAGATTGGCATCCATATAGGCGTAACTTCGTGCCATATGTTCCATTAGTTTGACCAAGTATTTTACTGTTTTGCACTATTTAAATTACTTGGAAAAAAGAATCCTTGTCCAGAACACCGAAAGAGTTGACTCTGCGATCACAAGAGGTATACCGAGGGAAGATGATGACAACTTCAATATGCATAATTGATTTGAGAGGCTGATACTTTGTGGAATTCCATGATTAAGGAGAAAGAATACTTTTTTAATCCAATGAAAATATAAAATCTCAGTATTATATTCTGCGTGGAACTAGAAAGTATTACATTTCTTTTTTTTAGCTGCGAAATCAAGAGAATTACCGTCCAAGCCTGAGCGGGAGAGGCACTACGAGGGCCAGAGTGGTAAAGTGAATCTGCCGAGCTATTGCTACATATTTTAATTATTGTTGCTATGCTCTACAGAAAAATATTTTTATTAATACTGCTGTTTCTTGCTGTTATGTATCGGGGAGGATGATGTGAAATAGAAGCTGGAAATGTTTTAAAATACGTGAAAATTTGCGAAAAAATGGCAAAATTGGTCATTTTAATGCGTTATTACACAATTTACGGAGACTAATTCCCCTCAAATCTACATCTTTACCATTAATATTATTTTTTCAGAATTTTGCACCCCTCAAAACCCCTAGAAAAAATTTAAATGCTAAAATAATCCTTTTAATTTCTCCAAATGACCGAAAAGTGGTAAAAATTGGAGGGGGGGGAGCTCCCCCGAAAATGGTGGGTGATGGAGAAAAACAAAGTTCATATTCGGATTTAGGAGGTCATTTTACATGCAAACACGAAGGAATTATAATTTGAGCAAAGCTGATCATTTGAATCCACACCCCCTTGATAGTTTTGTAAAATGATATAATGTCAGGAAGCATTTTGTTACCACTTGAGGCAGTAATACTTGCGTCATGGATAATAGCAGAAGTAAACACTACATGGATTTTATTGAAACGTAGGTATTACAACGCGGAAATGTCGGGAGTAAAGCCAAAAAGGGAAGGATGTAAGACAAGGGCATACCCAGGGTCATAACTAGGGGGGGGGCAAGCCATAGTCTAGTAGGAGGAGCAAGCCAAGTTGTGACATTTTAGCATGGAAAAGGTGAATGAAACAAATATTTTAAGAAAATTATAGCAGCGCATTATTAGTTTATGATATCATTTCCTAGAAAAAATATTTTTATTTTAGTTACATATCTTATACCTACTAATGCATATCATTTTTCGTGGGTTTTAAGAAAATTTGTTGAATACTTTCGTTTCACTTCAGTACTGATTTTGCTTTAAGACTTTTGCGATTTTTTCTTCTGGAGGGGGTCAGCTGCCCGCCCCCCCCCCAAATCTTTTTTTGATAAAGTTTTACTGTTAAAGGCATGCTGGTACACCAATTGTCACTGGTAATATTTCTTCCTCTGCATTCAATGTGCTCTGCTAAGCGTTTGACAATTTCATGAGGTGAATTGGATTATTTGAAAGGGCATCTGGCTACGTGCCCATATAAATTTCAATTTTTAGGTAAAATTTCCTAGCATCCACCGCAGCAATGACTTCAATACCATATTTCTTTGGCTTTTGGATAGATACTGCGTTAGAGGACATCGTCCTCGAAATGATATAAGTTGCTCAAGGATCGTGATGTACTCTGATGGTGTTTTTGAAAATTCAAATTTGATGGATATTTTATTAATGAACTCAGTAACTGCGGCTTACTATTCACTTTTATTGCTTTCTAGTCTAGTGCTGAGGTCATAAAAACTAATGCACCGTAGAAAAAAAAATCCGATAGCTCAGTGTACGGGAAAAAAATTGATAGACTTCTTTGCTCCAAATCTCCCTAATATCAACATGGGAAATTTCATACGCACCTGAGAGAAAAAGGAGACTAATAAGAACCAGTTATTCATCTTCACTCAACTGCCAAGTATCACGATCCTTTGCATAATTTCCAAAAACATAATTAAAGTAGAAATTAGTGATTTTAACAATTATATGTAATAATTCTGTGCAAAAAGAGGCGAAATGCTGATGATTCTTCACACAAACTTTTAGCACATGGGTGTATTCCAGGAAATTGAGTCATCGGCGATTTCATCAAGCCAAATGCGATGGAATGAATTTTAATCGTCTTCACGATGAATCGGAAGCGAGAATAAATTGTAACACTTTTGATCGCATCGGGTCAAAACTTCGGTTGCAGCAAAACTAGGGAACACTTTGAATATTAAACGTTACTTATGGTTAGAATTACAAGAAATTAGAGACCGGAAAAACTCTAGTTCGAACGGCATCATTTTATTAAAAAAACATCGAAGAAAAAGTCAATATGACCCGATGCGATCTATTCAGATTTATTGGCCTTATTAAAGCTGTATGTGATGTCTTATGCAATATGCAATTTATGATGTTCTTACCATATAAATCAATAAATATTAAAGATGATAGAAAATCAATTTTCGTTCATTCATTATTTGTCATATGTCTCATTAGTGTTCTCCCTGCAGCGCTATGATTACTGAATAAACATGTTTCGGAAAGTAACTGTATTGAATACAAGTTTTCAAATGGACGTGGGTGATTACTATTTCATTCATACTGAAGAATAACGTAAAAATGTAAAGTTGTACTTTTAAAAAAAGTTTCACGAAGTACGCGCATTTCGGTTAGCGTAATTGACTTTTACGATGCTTTGAATAGCACTTAACAATTTTGTGATATGAACGTTGACCAGCTCTCCCCTTCGAAGAGAGTCGAATAAGCAGAGAACGATACAAGTAATCGCCTTTCTTCATAGAAGCCGGCCGTACTTCCCAGCCTCGTCGAGAGCGTGCGTATTTGGATTCTTCCAAGAAACGGCAACCGAGTGGCTGAGGTGGGACTAATGCCGCCAGAGACCAAAAATCAACCTCCGAATCCTGACCACTCTCAATATCGACCCTCCGCAGTGAAACTTGATACAGCGTCGGGTGTTTTTTTCGGTCGGAGCGAAGCTCGACCCCTCCTCCTTTCCTTTTTTTCCTTCGATCAGCGACTACTCCCCTCCACCCAAGGAGGCTTCCCATTCCACTGGCCGTAGCGGCCGACTTCGCAACTAAAATCCGGCGACGGTTGAATTTGGAACCTTTTTCGACCCCTCCACGGTGGGACTCCGCATTATCTCGGACTCCGAGAGTAGTTGTGCTCCCTCCTTTCCGGGTTTACGACCATACCTGCGGCATTGGTTCGCGGTCAACTTATGTATTGCTTATATGTATTTAGCAAATGAATAATTGTTGCTTGCACGTAAATTACAGACATAGAATATAATTCCTCAGTTTTATCTGAGCATTGTCAAATTTTAAACGAAGTTCTAAGGCCATTATCAAAGCATTTAACGCAGCATCAATTTCCATGTTGATGTTTATACATAACTCGAGATATAAGTTAATATTTGTCGTAGAATTTCGTTTAAAAATTCTAAACGCTGCTCAAAAGACAAACAATTCAATTCTTAGTTTATATTTCTTGAGAAATGAACAAATATTTATTTCGAAAATTGACTCTATAAACAATTGTATGACCGCTGTCCCTTACCGCTGAGAGGGGTTATAAAAGACGAAGGGTCCGGGTACCTGCTCCCGGATTCGGAGGGTTAATCCTAAACCCCGAAGCGTTGGGTCCCGAGACAAAGGCAACCTAAACCCACGACCGTCCTGAAAGGGGGAGAGATAGAAAACGTATATATACGGGTTTCGTTTTCTTGACCGGGAAAATCTCACACGTACATATACGCCCGTGGTCTCCCGGGTCAGGAAACGTCCACACGTATATATACGTGTACGGTAGGGAAAAGGTTAATAATATGTACTTAATGAGAATTATAGTAATATAACAATATAATGTTATTTGATATAATTATCTTCATACTCATAAAAAAACTGAAGTAAAAATTTTTTTCCCATTATAGCTATTACGAACTTATTTTAATATTTTGGATTAAAAATCGTATTTTGAACTCGCGCCAAAACGCCCGGCGGCCATTTTGTGTATCATGTGACCTTAACGGTCTTCGATGCGTAGTTATTTTGTGAATTCAGCTGTGCTGTTAAATCTTGTGTTACAAGCAAATTTACGTTGAAGTATGCTATGGAAGAAGAAAATAATCCGTGTTTCGTAGTGAATACTGGCAAAAGGGGATTGAAAGAATACTGAATTCTCGGAAACAGTGGCTTTTAGCGGCACGAAGAGATTTAAGAAGTTGCCTCTGTCAGCATCTACTCATCTCTGCTGTGCTGACCATGTAAATGTGAGTAAATGGAACATTTTTTCTATTCGATTATGATTAATGAACCGCCAATTACTATCCAATAATTATTTAAGATTATTTATTATGTTATTCTCAGTGTAATTACAATTTAGCATGATCTTTGCTTTCGCTGGCATAGTGAAAAGAATCCATTCAGACGGTTTAAGTTGAAATATCAGGGTTCTCGCAGTAGAATCCACTTTGTTAGCAGTTCTGCATGACAAAGTATTAGTCTCAACCTCAGTAAACTCGTTTATGAAGGATTTTTCTTGAAAATTTATAACTATTGGGAATATGTCGAAGAATAATAGCAGTTAATTAGCTGTTATAAATATAGCCATCAGTTGAACTCTCTCTAATCATTATAATTTAGGCATTGATTTGTGCTTTAGTTCATTTTTTTACAAATGCCCATGTATATATCGTACATTTCTGCCTGTACATTCTTAACAGGCATGTTGCACTCAAGGGCATAAGTAACACATTTCTAAGCTGTTTCTGTGCAATAAGATTGCAATCCTTAAAATTTTTGTGATGTAAAGTAATCAATTACTCGTGTTTGTTGACAGAAAAATTAGTGGTGTATTAAAATCTATGGTTAGCACCTGTTTGATAAGCATCTAGGCAGGATTTATGATGATTAATTACCAAATGTGCTAAGGTAGTATAATATAAGCAAATCGATTGCTATTAATGTATTTATAATAATTTTATATTTACAGGCTGCAGTAAATTAAAACTACAGAATGGCCAGCTCCTCATGTGGATGGGAGAAATGGCACCTGGGTTTTCTCACTTGGAGAGGAAAGTAGATGCTTTATTGGCATGTGACCCAAAGCGACAGGATGCTGCTGTGGTGGAGATGAATTTCAGCCAATTGCCATTGACAGCAGATGAGGATTTCATCAAACTCTGCCGTAGGATAAGTGAAGATCCCTCATTTGAGCCAAAGTTGGTAAGTGAATAACGATAATTTGTGTGCTGCCATCCTGATTCAAGCAATGTATGATTTTTTTTAATGAAAGAACAATTAAGTTTTTGCAAGAAAGTTTCAAAATCGATGTAAATCTGGAACTCGCCAGACACTCGGTGTTTGGAATTCAAAGTGCTATAAAAATACTCAAGTACAACATAATTTTGAAGTGCGTACGGATTATTGTCCAATGAAATATTGTCGGGCCCTGCCCGTAACTTCTTTCCGTTCGCCCCGATTTCTATACCCTTTCCAACCACCCCCGAATTCCATCCTCAAGACGAGAGACGCTGGAGGTGAGATTCAAGGTTAGATACCCAATTATTTGACCATCGCCAGCTGCACCGGCCCAGGGCCGCCTTCCAAACTTTCCAAAGCCATTATCCCATTAATTTCTTAAGATTAAATTCCTTTCCCTCGACGCTGGCCGCTCCCAAGGTGTTGCAAGCGACCTGCATAAGCGCTAAGTCATTATCTCCCGAACTGTGGTTGTTTACTTGTTAGTGATGCATTCAGATGACCGCATTCTTCCGTCTCCAAGGCGGTGCATCATTAGTTGGGCTTATGCGCCTCTTTTTCTTGAGCTTGGTATTTTTCCATCCCCTCAAAAAAGGTCATCGTATAGAGGATGCGTCTCTGACGCCATCTCCCACCCCACGCGTAACACCTAGGGCGTGTCATGGAACATTCTAGAAGCTTTTCCTACGAGACTATAAATACCCCGTCTTCTGATGAAGACACGCTCTCTTTGGTAAATCTCTGACGGCGAAGCGCTGCTCCGAGACACCCTCTGCCGACCGCCACTTCGACGCCACACCCTTCGCCGAGTTCGCTGCCTGACCTCCGCTCCGCTGGATCCTCTGTCAGTCGCCGCTCCTCCAGTTGTCTTCCCCGCCTGCGATTCTCGTCCCTTTAACTCCGACGTCATGTCACACCGTTTGTGAGTAATGTACTCGTAGTAGTTGGTTATTAAATGGAATTACTTAAGATAATGTGTGTTTTCTTTCCTAAAGATTATCCCTATTGACATGCGATCCTAACCCTGAGCAATTACGTCCCTAAATTTCCGTGATGCTCATTTGAGTACACGACAAGTGGTGGAGGCTTTGGGCATGTCATAAATGGTCTTGGAAAGAAATTCACAACGCACTATGTGCATAAACTAGCATAGTTATTGTTCATATGCCGTTCCTCTCAAAATGCATGTTGTTTCAGCGCGGGGAGACGCCCCAAGTTATTAGTATGCGCGGAGCGAAGTTTTCTTTTTCAGGATATGCATTTTATGTTGTGTGATTTTGTTTTTTGCATGCTTATGTACTATGTTGGTGTTGGTTATGCTTAGAGTGTCTAGGCAGGGTTTTTCTTTCAGGTAGTGACGAAATTTCGTGTGTTGCGTGTGTAATGCATAGCTTAGAGTTATTTCATGTTTTCTGATGTGTTTTGCGTACCCTCGTTTCGGTCTCATTGCAGAGTTCAGGTAGCTTTCCTCAAATTGCTATTAATGTAGAGATACCAAATTAAAATTCATTTCAATGCAAAGAACACCCCCCAGGGCAAGCAAGAGATTAGCAGGAAAACCGCCGGTTTATCATATCGCCGTAAAGCCAGTCAGGCGCCCGCTAGTTGAATCGGAAACGAGTGAGTCGGAAACGAGCGAGTCCGAGAGGGATTCAAGGGAAGATAAGGCGGTAGTAACTGATTTAAAAGCCTTGCAGATTAACACCTCGACAATGTCTCTAGGGGAATCGAGTGCGCAAGCTACGGGGGGTGGGACCCCTGGTGAAGTAAATCCGCCCACGTTTTTTCGCACCGGTGGTCTGAATTTAACCCCGCCGAAATTCAATGGGAATGGAAATGAGTGCGTATTGCAATTCTTGTCCAATTTCAATAAAATAGCCACCGCTAATAATTGGCCAGTAGAAACGAGACTTCGTCTTTTCCCTTGTTCGCTCGAGGGTACCGCTCAAAGATGGTTACAAGGGTTACCTGCCTACGATGTCGAGTCTGGTTCTCTCCGCGGTACGTGGGACGAATTGGTGGCGGCATTTAAATTGGCGTTTAAAGGGACAATGTCAGATGAAATGAAAGCTCACAGATTAAACGAGCGTACGCAGCAAGCGTTTGAAACTTCAGAGTCGTACTTCTATGACGTAACCGCCCTCTGTAAGGAAGTCGACCCGGAAATGCGTGAATCGGAAAAAATCCGAAATGTTTTAAAAGGCTTAACACCAGATATCGTAAGGGTAGTCCTCCCAATGAAACCAAAAACATGTGAGGAATTGCTGGAATTCATTAAACTTCACGAGGCGGCAATCCTCGTATCCGAGACGGTGAAGGAGCGAAGCACCCCCCAAAAGGCCGCAGTAGACTCGGGCGCGTCGATCAGCCGCTTAGAGAGGGAACTCGTTCGCCTACGGGGCGAACTAGAGCGCAGTCGACGCAGCCCCAACACACCGCCCGCAGGGAGACAGGGTCCCTCCTCCCCTAGGTACTATCAGGAAAGACCACCTGCGGGGCCTCGCTATGATCAAACTAGATATTCTCCTCAGAATAGGGGCCAAGGCAATGCAGGCGCGTCCGCTGCCCCTAGGCGGCCGCCGTATGAGCAGAAAACCAGAACCGCCGAGGGTCGCATAATTTGCTATAATTGCAACAAACCTGGTCATTATGCCTCTGTTTGCCCCCAAAAACAATCACCGGGGCCCCGTGCGGCCCCCCGCGATAATAAGCTTGTGGGAAACTCGAATCCGCGGATGTAAAGGGAGGTCCATTCGCGGGGAAACCGGGTGCGCAAGATCTTTTAGTGGTAAGAGGAGAGATAGAAGGACAGAATCATACGATCCTATTAGATACGGGGGCAGGGGTATGTGTTCTGAGAGAAGATCTTGTTAGAACTCCCATTCGTCAAACCAATGTCAGTATAAGAGGGGCAGACGGTACTAAAATGCGAGTAGTGGGCGTGGCCGTAGTGAAAATCCGGCTCAACGGAAAAGAGTTCCATCTGGAAGCGGTGGTAATAAAAAATGCTTATATCCCTTTAGTTTTGGGAATAGATTTTTTGCGCAATACCAGAGCGCTGATAGATTTCTACTCGGGCCTAGTTAGGCTCGAATGGAAAAATGAAGTAGTTTATTTAGAGACAAACCTCCTCAAACCTGAGGTCTTAAATTCGCAGCCAGATGAGGACGCTGAAGAGCGGAATTTTCGTGACAAGCTACGCGTAGAATATGACGTAGTTGTTCCCCCCAGGGCCCAAATTAAATGCAGTTGCTCGCCATTAACGCGCACGTCAGACGAAGTTCTGGTGACATCTTCATTGATCACCAGGCGAGGGCTTAGCGTCGAAGTTCCCCGCGAAGGTGACGTCGTTGCGGCCACCATTAGTAATCACCGCTATGTCCCCCAGAAACTATTTAAGGGTACGACTCTGGGAAGGAGAGCCCAACAGGAAATTAGCGAAGAGCGTGAGATTGATTTTTCGGAGGTAGACGATATTGATTTCCGCCAGGAATTTCCAGCACCCTTAGACATTAATCCCGATTTGAGTCGCGGGGAGCGGAGAAGATTAGATGCTTTATTGGCCAGCTACGAGGATGTTTTCGCGTGGAAGCCCGAGCAAATGGGGAGGACCCAATTGGTCGAACATTCGATCCCCACAGGAGATGCGTTACCTATTCATCAGTCCCCTTATAGAGTGTCGCATAAAGAAAAGGAAGTAATCAGGTCTCAGGTTCAAGAGATGTTAGATCTGAACATAATTAGGCCCTCCAAGTCGCCTTGGTCGAGCCCTGTTGTCTTAGTCAAGAAAAAAGATGGCGGGATAAGGTTCTGCGTAGACTACCGGAAACTAAATCTCGTTACACGCAAGAACGCCTATCCTCTCCCCGTTATTGACGATTTAACGAGTTACCTCGGTAAGGCTAAATATTTCACTAGCCTCGACCTCTTTAGTGGCTATTGGCAGATTCCCGTCAAGGAGGAAGATAAGCCTAAAACCGCTTTTGTCACCCCTGAGGGACATTATGACTTTAACGTGTTAAGTTTTGGTCTTTGCTCAGCACCCGCGACCTTTCAGAATTTAGCCGATAACGTATTTTCCGATTTGAAGTGGAAAAAAGTATTAGTCTATTTAGACGATGTCGTGGTCTTTGCCGAGACATTTGATGATCTCCTTGAACACATGAGAGAGGTGTTTGATAAGCTCAGAGAGGCGAATCTCACTTTAAAGCCTTCAAAATGTCATTTCGCGCAAACCCAAATTAAAATGCTTGGTTATCGCGTTAGCGCGGCTGGGCTTGAACCGGACGCGGAGAAGATAAAAGCTATCGCGGAATTTCCTCGCCCGACGAAGGTCAAGTCAGTGCAAAGCTTTCTAGGGCTGTGTAATTATTATCGTAAATTTATACGAGACTTTTCCAAGATCGCTAGGCCCCTGCATGAACTAACTAAAAAAGACAAGACTTTTATGTGGACGGGGTCAGAGGAAGCCGCCTTTCAGGCGTTAAAAAACGCGATGACAACCGCGCCCGTGTTAGCACACTTTAACCCTGAATTGCCCGTAGAACTCCGCGTAGATGCCTGTGACGTAGGGATCGGGGCGATTCTATTGCAAGGGAAAAGCCCGAAAGAAATGCATCCTGTGAGTTATGCATCCCGCTCGCTAACCAAGGCCGAGCGAAATTATTCTATAGCGGAGAAGGAATGTATCGCTACAATTTGGGGATTATTATATCACCGAGATATGATTTACGGGAAGAAAGTCACTATTGTAACGGACCATCATGCCTTGTGTTGGTTAAGGTCACTTAAAGACCCATCCGGTCGACTCGCGCGGTGGAGTCTGCGCTTGCAAGAATTTGATTATGAGGTAGTACATAAGGCCGGCCGATTGCACTCAGACGCTGATTGCCTATCAAGGCACCCAGTATCTGAGCCTACAGCCGAAGATGAAGATGGGCCGAATGAATTGCCGATTATGCTACTCGCGGCGGAAGATTTAAAGGACAGACAGAGAAAAGACCCGTTATTAGAGCCACTAATAAAAGCGTTGGAGGACCCGAAAACCGCGACACCGAAATTAGAAAAGATTTCGCGGGGTTACGCGCTGATAGACGGGTTACTAGTGAGGAAAAATGCAGGTTTGCGCGGGAAAGACTATTTGACAGTAATTCCCAAGGAATTGATGAAAGAAGTGCTATTTTCTCACCACGATGACCCCATGTCCGGACACTTAGGATTCGCGCGTACTTACGATAAGATAAAGACCCACTATTACTGGGTAGGAATGAAAGCGGATATTCTTAAATATGTACGTAGTTGCCCTGATTGTCAGTGTAGGAAAGGTCCTCACACAAAGCCTGGGGGTTTCCTTCAGCCGATCAAACCACCGGAGCGACCTTTTCAGAAGGTTGGAATTGACCTTCTGGGTCCTTTTTGCAGGTCGTCTTGTGGGAAAACTATGATCGTGGTCGCAACTGACTACGCGACTCGCTACGCGGAAACCAGGGCATTAACTAACGGGACTGCCCCTCAGGTAGCTCGCTTCATCCTAGAACAGATAATCTGTAGACACGGATGCCCCGAAACCATCCTATCGGATAGGGGGAAGGTTTTTCAATCTGAAATGGTAACATCCCTGTTAAAGAGTATGGGCGTAGCGAGTTCATTCACGACGGCCTATCACCCACAGACAAACGGGTTGACCGAGAGATTTAATAAGACGCTCGCAGAAATGCTTTCGGCTTTCACAGGTTCGGACCAAAAAGACTGGCCGTTATTTTTACATCAGGTCACATTTGCCTTCAATAGCTCGATTCAGGCCACTCTGGGAGAGACCCCCTTTTATTTAGTGCACGCGCGAGAAGCCGTCTTACCCCCTGAGGTGAGTCTATCCCCCGAGATAAGTGACGACGGTAAGAAAGCGCGCGAGCGGTGGGAGGAGGCTCGGAAGGTAGCCTTAGAAAGACTCGCGAACCGCCAAGTAAAGGACGCGGCACGCTATGACGAAAAACACAGGGATGTATCGTTCAAACCCGGTGACATGGTGCGTGTGTACACGCCCACGCGGAAGGTAGGGAAGAGTGAAAAACTCTTACCCCAATACCACGGCCCATATGAGGTCATACGGCAAAAAGGGCCAGTTACATACGAAGTGAGAATGAAAAAAGGCAAACTAGATACAGTTCATGTGTCACGAATGACGCCGTATCATGTACGCGGGTCCGGAGAACCAGACGCCCAAAGTGAAGGGCGAAAGAATGAGAAATAGGCTCAGAGGGAGCGATATGTCTTCGAAGGTCACACTCCAAGACATTTTTTGGCGTAGGAGGGGTTGCGACCTTCATCGCCCGGCGGACGGTGTCAGCCGCAAACAGCAGCCAGTTTATTCAGCTGGAAAAATACTGAATAAGAATAAACCCCACAGCACGAATTTTAATTTTGCAACAAGGCTGTTAGTTTAAATGAATATTAACCTTTTTCACAGCCGCCAATTTTTCTTTCCATGTTTCTTCGTTTATTTTGCATCTTTCTCTGCCAAGTGATGCGCTCTAGCTATTTTTCTTGTCTTCGAGATGCGTCTCACCCCCCCCCCCTCTTTCGCGCAGTCAATGATACTCGCACCACAAATATAAATGTCGAGCGCATCACTGGCCCATGTAGTTTTAGAAATGTTTATTTTTTTCGTGGATTTGTTTGTAATGTGTTGTCGATACGGCCGAAAGTGGCCTAAAAAGATGAGCCTCTTCTGATGACATCGCCTGAAAGGAGAAGGGCAGGAGGAGAGGTAAGAATTAAAAGGATTAAGAGAAATGCTAATTTATTCGCAGCGGATACCGCCCTGAAACCGGCTTGGATGATCCTCGCAGACCTGGCGAGTGCCGAATATTTGTTTCCGGGGCGGTAAACGGCAATTTCCTCCCCGCAATCCCCTTGAATTTCTCCCTAGACAACACCCTCATCTGTCCGGAGCTCGTGGGGACAGATGCCCAAAATCATTTAGTCCGGTTCACCTTAACCCTAGGGGTAGAGGAGATAGACATGTGGGGGTGGCCCACCGCCAACCTCCGCTTCCCCTTGGTTCTCGGAATGGAGAGCCTTCTGAGTTGGGGCGCGCTATTGGACATCGAGCGCCGGGTCGTTTTCCTCAGGAACCTGCGAACGATGCTACCCTGCTTTCCTTACATCGGGGAGGTGGTCTCGGGTCGGATGGGTTTGACCCGCGTTTCTTGGCCCTTAGATCGCACTCTCCCCTGGTACCTCCATTCACCGGCTCCTCCCCTGGGGGGGGCGTGGCGGCCATCCCCCTCTGGGCGGCCCTGGCGCGTCTCCCCCCGGAGGGGAACTTCCTCGTCCTCCTCCTCGGCCGATTCGTCCTCGGTGTCAGGTGGGGAAGAAGGTGCCGAGGCGGCGGTTGGGGGTGGGGAGCGAGCGGAGGAGAGGGTAGGGGACCGGTCGGGGGAGGGGGCGAGGGAGGCTCGGGAGCGTCAACAACGGCTACTGGACCTCCTTGATGGATTGGGGGGGTAGGGGGGGTCCCCTGCGCGTCCACTCCAGCCTCAACCCGAGAGGCAGGCGGAGCGGGGCGCGGGTGACCTCCACTCCCCTACCGTGCGTCGGAGGGGTGCTACGGGCAGAGGCCGTCGCATCCTGGAAGCCGCGGGTCTTTACCCCATGCCAGAAGACAGACCGGGGTCCCTTAACAACTGGCCCTCGGAAAGTGACCTTCGGGGTGATTGAGGGAGATGGCCCCATCCGAGAGGGGAGGTGTCTTCTCCCCTACCCACTACCTTCCTTTAATCCATCCGTCTAAAAGTCCGTTTACCGTCCCTTCGCCCACAGGAGTGTGCCCACAGGACGTTGTCTTCGGCGCTGACCTACACAGGTAGAGATTTTTTTTGTTTGTTTATTCCCCATAGATCCACCTGAGAACGAGAGAAGCAGAGAAAGAACTGGGTTCTGCCGGTCAGCGCACCACAGGACATATACCTATTCCCCTTCCCGCTATCCCACGATAGCTAATGTATTCATTACTAATGAGAAATTATTAGCGCCACGGTTGAGCGTAGAATAACACTCGAAATCTAGGTCGCATTAGCTTTGGCTTTAAATCCCTCTCTCTCTCACTGTGTTGGGGTAGGTCATATGTAAACAAACCCGAAGAATTTTCAAAACATACGGCTGACAGATAACTCCGCGAGAAAGAGACAAGCGAAAAAATAAGAAAGAAAAAATAAAATTATTTTCTCCGCGGGGAGATAACCGCCAGACGGCTGGGCGGAAGTAGATTATTTTATCTCTTCTTCCTCGAGGGAAGGAAAGCGGACGCCCTTTTAAAGCCCGCCAGCACTGCTACTAGCCAAACTTAATCTCTGAAATATAAATTTGTGAACCTTTTTCGGGCATAATGAATCTTATACTATTTTCTGCGGCGTTCACGTTTTTCCTTGGACTAAACGGGCAAACTGTTCCGACTAATTCCCCTGCTATAAAAATAGTCGCCGGAACGCATTGGAATTCTTTGCCCGAGACGTTAGCATATGAAGCGGTAATCCCCTTAATTTTTAAAATAAAGTGGAGGGCGTCTAACCGCGATGCGCCCGAACCCCCTCTGATTCAGTGCGGGTCCACTGGCCCCGTGTGTAATGCCTTGAATTCTTTGCGGGGCACCGCGATACAAGTCAGTAAGCTCGTAGATTTTGTGAAAGTTAACCCCCTATTCTATGGTGGCAATGAAGAAGCCGTATCGAGCGATCGTAATCGCCGCTCGATTGACTTTATCGGGACCGCTATGCGATGGTGTTGCGGATTAGCCACGAAGAGCGACCTATCTAGCTTCGCAGAGACACAGCTAGGCTTTGAACGCCGTCTAAAAGAATTGTCAGCCATGACGAGATTAGAACATAATTTTGTAACCGACATTAAGGGTCAGTTAGAGAATTATACAAAAATTGTTGATGACACGGTATTCGATATGAAGAGGCGAATAGTTAATTTACAAACGATAATTAAATCACAAATAACTAAAGCGTCCAACGCGTCCGCCGAATTTAAAGGCATGGTAATGTCAATAATAGACATCTTAACCCAGAATCTCTATGCTCAAGGGAAGTTGACCTTACATTTGCGTGAAAACGAAGCATTGCACAAGTGTCATAATCGTTTATTGCCAACGTCTATATTTCCCATTGAGGCCTTGCAAAAGGAAATGGATGGGCGTGCGGAAAATATACGAGACCACGGCTATGAGTGGGTGGTTTCGAACGCTGCGGAAGTGGCTACCCTTAAGGTGGCTCACTGTCTCCTGCATGAAGGTGATATGATAATTCGCGTAAATATTCCCATCGTAAAAATAGGTGCAAAATGGGCTCTCTTTGAAATCAATGCGACTCCTTTTGCTTGGCACGAACAAACGTGCTCTATTGTCCACGAAACTGTTTACGCTGCGGTCGATGGAAAGCGTTTACGAACGATTTCCGGTCCTGCCTTACACGACTGTCAAGTGCATTCGAATAGGTTATGCTTTTTACCCCGTTTCAGCGCAGATACGGTTCATGGTCCGAGCTGTGCCATTCAAATGTTTAGAGGGGGAACCATGTTTCAATTGTCAAGGGCGTGCACCTTCCAATGTAGGCCCGGAAAGGCAACCATTATCAGCGAAGTAGGTTTCGAGCAGTATGTAATTACGCATCCACCCCCCGAAATCAGGATTGACTGTGACGATTCTTACTCAAAAACCTTTAATTCAACATTACCGGGCCCAGGGGCTCTAGAGCTGACTCTACCATGTCAATGCTCCGCACATTTTTCAGATTATTTAAATATACCTTCGAATTTTCCATGTAATTCGGGCCCTCAGCAAATTAAAACCGTTCACATCTTACCTGCGATCTGGTCTAATTTAGACTCACTCGTTTTGGACCCAAAATGGCCCCAAACTTTACCCACCTTTGAAAAATTAGATGATTGCTTGAATCAAAACTGGACAATCCAATTGCCGCATTTAAACCTTACTCAGCCGCGACTCTCATTGACGGACGATAATGATGGCATATACGTAGCAAGACCTGAGAAAACAATGGCAGGATTATCTCTATCGTGGAATGGTTTCCTAACCTTGGTCCTCGTCGGCCTGGTCTATTTCGTGTACAAACACGAGAGACGGATGCCCTATCTACTTTTGACCCCACAAGGCCAAGAGCTAATTTTCACCCGTGCTGCGCGGAGAAAGCCTACGGATGACGAAACGCAGGTAGGCCCCCTATGTCTTTGGTCAAGATTCAGATTCGCATTTCCCGTATAGTAAAAGTTCGCGTGCGGCCCGCGATTAAAGCGCGGCCGAGTCGCCAAGAGAGAGAGATTACGACGGAATGTCTTCCGGTAGCGTACTCCGTGATATGACGCATGAATGGGAATAAAATATAAACGAAAAAATAAAAATTCACATCCTTTCCTTGAGCTGAGATTACGATGGTCGCCTCGAGTATTATGACACGAAATCGCTTGAGACTCGTGAATTTAAGGTTTAAATGCCGCGAGAGGGCATTGCTACGCGAGACGCAGTGTTAAATATTTTTTGTGTGAATTAACTACCCCTTTATTTTCAGCAAGTACCGCCGGGGTCGAGTTAGGGCCCGTAGAGCGGATGAATGTTCCAAAATGCATAATTTTGGTTATTTTTTAGAGGCTCCGAGTGAGAGAATCCTCGAAGTGGGTATGGGATGTTGACGCCTCAGTGTAACTCGAAGGCCAGCGTATGAGACGCTTTTGGCCAGGGAAGAGCGATGGATGCATTCCATCCCTCTTTCCCTCGAAAGTATTTTATTATTGATGTTGAAGGCCGTAGGATCTTCTTGCGCGCAAAAGGTGTTTTGGAGGTGATGACTCCTCCAAGGGCTCAGGGACGCCTGTGCCCCTAAGTTTAATATTATTGAGAGAATATTAGAATTGAAGTTATGTTTTATCGATCACGTGCTCATACTGCCAGTAATGTGCGATGAAGGCACATGGGCCTAGTTCTGTTATGATGTAAATGCCGGTAATGCATGAGGAATGCATGGGCTATTATTATGAAATCTCGCGAGCGCCGGGAGGGCGCAAGTAGATTATTTGGGGATAGTTTTGCCCCGCGTTACAGTTACACTGGATGGCGCAACAAAGTTCATTATGTGTAATTGACACATTTTCAGATTTATAATGTCCAACACGCGACGAGGTGGGCCCCAAGTCCCTTTCATATAGGTGTCTTAGGGGTGAAAAGGTCAACAGGACCTCCGCGTACGGAATAATTATTGCACAAGCCTGTGACAATTTGATTTGACAAGCCTTTATGGCGCGACCTGCAGTAAAGGGCAGCTTACCTGCAAGGTATTACGTTGGCTGTGATAAGATATTATCTTTTGACTGAGAGACCAAATGCTCGTTTAAGTTTAGTTTAGAGAAACGCTTATTTTTATGACATTTTATATATCTCTTTATTTTTATGGGATGACTTTTCTTTCCTTAATAGCTCTGTATTGTACTCATTTTTATGGTTCCCTGGAGATTGTTAATGACGTAAATATATATTGCCATTATTGACTTGACTAACGGAAGTGTAATGGACTTGATCACTCCTACTCGCTCCCTATGTTGGTTACTCATAAGTCAGAGCGCTTGTTTTTCTTAAGAGATTCATATGCGCAAGTGGCAGCCACAAGCCGCATCCTGTTTGCGTAGTTAAGTGCAAAGCAGCCTTCCGCAATTCGGGCCTACTGCTTGACGTGGTGTCATAATATTCTGTCATTGTCTCATTGCGGATACAGTACTTAGAGCTTAATAAGTCATTCTATATTTCGATTTAATTTTGGCTTATGACATTCGCTCTTGCCAGCCAACTCTTACTTTATAAGTTACTTTTTTTTCCTTTTGTGTATTATTTCTGCCTACTCACTGGGTCTATTCTAAATATCGTCTCTTGGGTTCGATTATATCCTCACAGGCCGCTCACCATGTCCTATGTGAGCCTAACCCTGCAGAGGAATCTGGCCTTTGAGCCCAGAGCGGGCTGGCGCCTTCTCTCAGTGGCCCTGCTTACGCTCGCCACTTCGAGTGCGGTCGCCCCACACTCCGGCCTGGGGTTACCACCTGTCGACCTCACCGCCGGGGCCTATCTTAAACCGTTGCCAAACATAACGGTATACACCACATCCACCCCTCTGGTCTTCAAATTGCCATACAACCCTGCCTCCCAACTCCGATTACTTCGTGAGATGGTGGGACGGACATGCAACTCAGCTGACCGCCGCCCGGTATGCGGACTTCACCGCATGGCAGTGGATGACGCACTTCGGAACTGGGATCGACGAAATTGGTTGGAGTCTCTGACTGAGGCACCTTTGGCGACGGACGGGGGCGCCATGACCAGCGCCTTTTCTCTCCCCACGCGCCGGCTCTCCAAGCGAATGCTGATATCCGACGCGGAGGGGGAGGAGTTGGAGGACAAGTTGGCAGAGGCGGGGAAGGTGACAAACCTGTCCGCACCGTGTGTGGCTAATTACGCCCCCGCCCACGGCACTGAGCCTGATTACGGCCTCCTGACTGTCGTCTTGTCTACTATTGCTGCACAAATGGATGTCCTGTCCATGTGCCAAACTAGGCGCCTCAGCCCTTCGGTGGTCAATGTGGAAAGACTCCGCACCGAACTCTTGTCAGTCCAAAAGTCTATCCACGATCGTGGGTGGGAACTGGCGATTAAACACTTCTCTCGATATTACATTTTGAGCCTCGTAGACTGTCTTTTGTCTCCTACCTCCCTTTACCTATTCTTAGTCATTCCCCTGACAAAAGCAAATACCACTTCTGTCTCCCTTCATTCCTTTGTGCCCATACCCTTTGCCTACGGCGATCACACATGCCAAATTACGGCCCCTGCAACGGAGCTAGCACTTATTCGGACCGCTGAGGGTGTGCAGCTGGGTGAACTACAATGTAACCCCTATCGGGATGAGTTATGCTCCCTGGAAGCGGCTCGCGACGACGACTTCATCCCGATGCGGTGCGCCCGCCGAGTGGCGGTGGGCGGGTCCGCGGACGAGGCGGCACGAGAATGCCCCCTGCGTTGCCGAAAATCGGCGGAGACCCGGGTCCTATCCTTGGGGCCATCCACGTTCCTGATCACTCATCCCCCAAAGGACGCTGCGATCCTTTGCGATGGTGTCCGATGGAGCAATTGGGGCGCAGAGAATAAGGGATCCTTCCATATTTCCTTACCCTGCGGCTGTCGCCTCGTCTTCGACGGCAGCGAAGTCAACCCTTCCTTCCCCTGTATCCCCTCCACGGCCCCCTCCCTCTCCATCCGTCGCCTTATTCCGGCCGAATGGTCGTTACTCCTCTCCATTACGCTCCCTCCCTTCTCTCTGGCGCATTCTTCAACCTGTACGGATCTAAATGAGTGTACTAAGTCTTCATGGAATCCTGAGCGTAACTCACCGTTGGAGCTTCGCCCATGGATGCTGTTCTTGAATATGGCTGTGATCGCCTTCCTATCTATTCCCGCCTTATTCCTGAGTATCCGTCCATACATCGACTTCTTTCACACCCCCACTCCATTCTTCCTGAGAGAGGATAATCACTCGCCAGCTCTTCGCCCACCCACGCCGCCGCCGATTAGCCCTGCTAGGAGAGGTCCACCAGCCTTTCCCCCTCCAGCGATTCCATCCGCGGCCGCCTCCTTTCGGCGCCCGACGCCGATCCTGTCAGCTGAGACCCCTGTTTACGAGGTGATCGAAGAGACGACGTATCTGCCCATGCGTCGCCCGCCTCCAGTCCGATAATAGTGCAGTGTTTTGTGAATATTCCCCCGTCTGTGAGTAGTGCTTGGCGTTCTTCGCCCTACCTCATATTAGGTGCTACGTCGTTGGTGTTCAATATTTGATTTTATTCATGATAGTGTTTGTGTTTTTGTGTCTTTGGACTACCATGCGTGTAGCATAGATAATTCACTTCCTTAGTTCACTTGCCTTTAGCACAATGACTTGGTTAAAGTGGTACTACCTTTTTAGTAACATTATTGCTTTCATTTTGGTAGTGCTTTTACTAGATTGGCTTTTTGATTTTGGTGACGGTGATTTTTGATTGATGATTGATTTTCATTTTTTTGCTTTGGTGTATCGGTTCATAATTGTAATTCATTGCTCTCATGTACGTTCTTGATGAGAACATTTATGTTTGTCTGTTTTACTTTGGAGTTGCTTGAACTTGTGTTTTACTTAGGTGTCGGTTAACGTTAATTTTGTGCACTTTTGTGCATTTTTGAATTATTGTCTCATTGAGAGCTCTTCAAGCTGGTTATTTACCTCCCTTTTTGATGCTTTGTATGTAGACTCCAACGTTATTGGGAGTTTCAGTTATCGCTTTTGTGTTTAGTGATTTTGTGTATTTTTGGATTACGGGTTTATATTTGCTTTGGTCACTCAGTTATTACGTTTAGTGTTACGATTTATGTATTATGGCTCTCTCGTTTGCCTGTTATCTTGCATTATATAAGTTGCATTCCCATCTCCCTGTATTACCTTGTAATGATTTTAATTTTAATTCTCATTTGTGTTCTGATACGCGTTATTTGTATTTGCTACTTGGTGTGTTTCATTTTATTTCAATTAATCTTGCTTGCGGTGGACACGTTTTTGAGCCCGTCCATTGTCAGACTCTGCATGGGCTAACGCTGTTTTGCTGTCTCACACGTTCCACCCTATATTTCATTGTGTTTTCGTTTTTTGGTGACATCCATGTTTTTTTTGTGTGTGATTTTTGTGCTCTTGATTTTGTGTGCATTTGGCATGCTTCTTGGACTGCCAGTCCGCCTCATCGGCCTCTGTGTAATTGACTGTAGCGGTCGGTGACCCTTTTGTTTTGGGTATCCTTTAGTTGGCTCCTTTTTGTTTTACTTTGTTCTTTTATGCCAATCCGACTTCATCGGCCTTGCCTTTTGTTTGGGCAATCTGCTGTTTTATTGGTTTTTTTGTGTTTGTGTTCTTGTTGTCTCTTACGGTTTGTTGACATGGCGTCGCCCCTCTCACGCCCCCGCCCTCCTCCAACAGATGGCACTTGGCGCTGAGACCCTTCTGGCTCCGCGTTCACTTCCCGGGTCGGAAAGTTCCCCGGGGGGGGGCATATGTCGGGCCCTGCCCGTAACTTCTTTCCGTTCGCCCCGATTTCTATACCCTTTCCAACCACCCCCGAATTCCATCCTCAAGACGAGAGACGCTGGAGGTGAGATTCAAGGTTAGATACCCAATTATTTGACCGTCGCCAGCTGTACCGGCCCAGGGCCGCCTTCCAAACTTTCCAAAGCCATTATCCCATTAATTTCTTAAGATTAAATTCCTTTCCCTCGACACTGGCCGCTCCCAAGGTGTTGCAAGCGACCTGCATAAGCGCTAAGTCATTATCTCCCGAACTGTGGTTGTTTACTTGTTAGTGATGCATTCAGATGACCGCATTCTTCCGTCTCCAAGGCGGTGCATCATTAGTTGGGCTTATGCGCCTCTTTTTCTTGAGCTTGGTATTTTTCCATCCCCTCAAAAAAGGTCATCGTATAGAGGATGCGTCTCTGACGCCATCTCCCACCCCACGCGTAACACCTAGGGCGTGTCATGGAACATTCTAGAAGCTTTTCCTACGAGACTATAAATACCCCGTCTTCTGATGAAGACACGCTCTCTTTGGTAAATCTCTGACGGCGAAGCGCTGCTCCGAGACACCCTCTGCCGACCGCCACTTCGACGCCACACCCTTCGCCGAGTTCGCTGCCTGACCTCCGCTCCGCTGGATCCTCTGTCAGTCGCCGCTCCTCCAGTTGTCTTCCCCGCCTGCGATTCTCGTCCCTTTAACTCCGACGTCATGTCACACCGTTTGTGAGTAATGTACTCGTAGTAGTTGGTTATTAAATGGAATTACTTAAGATAATGTGTGTTTTCTTTCCTAAAGATTATCCCTATTGACATGCGATCCTAACCCTGAGCAATTACGTCCCTAAATTTCCGTGATGCTCATTTGAGTACACGACAATATTAAACAATTATGGTATGATTGGATTTTTGTTATTTCATATGCACTTGTGCACACATACTACATGTGCATACTAACCATGACAATTGTGTTAATTTTTTTGGTTAATTTTTCTTCTGGCTATAAACATGATTTTTGTTATTCTTGTATAAGCTGTTAACTCTTAATTGATCTGATCTTTTTTATCTCTAGATGCAATGTTTGGTAGCAGTTGGTAGAAGAAATGAATGAACACTTCTACAAAATATGTTGCGTCGTCTTAGAATGACTATGTAGCAGAGCTGTATTCCCTTACGGGCAAACTTAAGAAGAATTCGGTTAAGAAATCATTTTATAGCACTTCAGTGTGTCCTGTTATTTTTCGTGAGTGCATCCAATAAGATATTCTAAGATTATTATAATAATTGATCGTTGAAATGAACTTTTAACGTACTGCATTAAGTATGTTTTTTATAATTTCATAGGTGTATGCAGAAGGGTCTACCCTGATGCATCAGATGTGGTGCTGAAAGGGTGTCCGAGTAATTGGCTCAACCAGGCTAAAGTCAGGAAAATAAGAATGTAAGTAGTCGCTTCTCATTTCCCTGCCACATTAATTCGATCACCCCAGACATTTTCTTCATATTTTCCATTCCCTCTTACAATAGGTATACACTATAATGTTCCATGGAAGTTGAATCATTTACCGCCATTATGAGAATGTGGGGGTACAATATGGACATCTTATTTATTGAATCTGATTGCTTATTCTTTTTGGAATATTAGTTAATAATTTCTCAATTTACCTCCCTGATTTTAGCAAATGATACATGATATATCATTTCGCATGGAGTAATTACTACTTTCTCTTCAGGGATTGGCAGGATAAACAGACCGAGGATCAGGCTGATGAAGACAATAATTTTGCTTAATAAGTTCATCAGTAACGATCTATAAGTATGTAACCATATAAGTTCCATGCACAACCTTGTACTCCCATAACTAAACAAGAATTCAAAAGAATGAAGTTTTAATTTTAAATCCTCAAAGCCAATCAGCAAACTTGTGAACGTTTTGATAAATTCGAGCAATTGTTTTTACCTTTTGAAGATTTCTGTAATTTAGTTATTACCATGTGTGGCCTAGGGGGTCATAAATTTTTTAAAGTGTTTCTGCTTTGATGTTTCCTATTCAGTTTGTAAGTATTTCACTCACTTCATTAATAATGATTAACTATCGATGACTAGATATCTATCTTTGGTATGTCCACCGCTGCCTCAACATGTACATAATTAATGAGAAAAATAAACTCTTCAGCATTTATTTGTTGCCCATTTTATTAAATAAATTTAGCAGCCAAATTCTGTGCATGTGAAATGACTAACAATTGATAGAGTGGAAAATTTTCAATTTTGTTGTTGTAAATTGATCATTATTTAGGAGAGCATTTTATTTAGCAGAAATTTTAAGGCAGTTTTTCCTCAGCAAGTGTCACTACAGAAATGGTAGGTGTGGAACTAGTTTTCCTAGTATGTAGCAGGTGTGACACTACACGTTTTCAGCAGGTTTGATGCGACAAGTTTGCCGCAGGTTTGTTGCGACAAGTTTGCCGCAGGTTTGTTGCGACAAGTTTGCTGCAAGTTTGAAAAAGCGTAACTAGGAGGTTTGATTCAAGCTTGCCGCAAGCTTGCAGGCTTGTCATGACAAGCTTGCTGCAAACTTGCAACTTTGTCATGACAAGCTTGCAGCAAGCTTGCAGCAAGTTTAGCATGCTATCTGGGGAAGAGCGGGAATACAAGCTCACGCGCCCGGTACGCGTCAATGCTGAGCAGTAATTCCGGTGACTCACCGCGACGCATTAGACAGCGTTATCGGATAACTTGTAGCAAGAAAACCTTGAGTGTGGGTCTAAAGTAACAATTCTGTTGACTTAAACACGGCCGCTGGCTGGGACCCGGCCGCCGTTCACGGTACGGCCCACAGTGTGGCAGGGAATCGTCTCGTCTGAAAGGGGCCTGAATTTCGGCCGTCGCGACGTGAACGGCGGCCGGCGAAAAGTCGTTTCGTCAAAAAGCGGCCTCAATGTAGCATTGCCTGTATTTCACGCCGTAGACGGCGCACCGCCGGGCCGCATTGAAATGGGCGCCGTGGTGACCACGGTGGCCGTCAACTGCGCGATTCGATTTCGTTCAAAGACATCCATAGACACTGATAGACACGTATGAATATTTGAAAGCGCGAAGCACTAGCAGTTGGGGGAAGGGAAGGAAGGAGCAGAAAGGATAGGAGGGGGTTCTCTAGTGGAGCGATCTTTGGATATTCGGCTCTGCGCTGAGCTAAAATGCAAAAAAAAATCATTTCGACATTGGCCAAATCTAATATCTGATTCTTCAAGTGAGAAATGTCTCATTCTAGATGTTACAGGATCAATAAATGGGAAATAATTTTTCTAGTTTCTTTGAATCCGATTATGTTTTGTTATGTGTGCTTCTTTCACTACCACCTCCTGACCGATTAGCAACAGCTGTAATCAAAACTAAGCGATTTTGCTGTATCTAGCTGCTGTCCTACCTTCCCTCAACACCTTGGTGAGGGGTATCGAAAGGTAACCCACGACATGAAACATTTTGGCCACTTTGTAAGTTATACAGTACTATCCCAGATAACACGGCATTTGTATTACATCTGTATAACATCAATAATACACAAAAAATACGTGACCAAATACATATGTATAAGATGGAATACGATCGTATTACATCGGTATATTTCACGTAAAAGTGGTTCAAAAGTCCCTATGGATGTATGTATACGTGCGTATTACAAATTGGAAATCTGAATACCCATGCATGAATTATACATATGTATACGATGGAATACAATCGTATTACGTCTGTATATTTCACGTAAAAGTGGCTCAAAAGTCCCTCAGGATGTATGTATACATGCGTATTACAAATTGGAAATCTGAATATCCTTACATGTAATATACATATGTATCTGCAAGCCCTCGTACACGAATTATACATATTGATTTTCTGACCCACATCCACTTAATATCAATATGGATCAAACGGATGAATAAATATAAGGAAACCAGAACATACAGATAATAAAACATTTATTCAAAGAGAAAAATAAAATAATACACACAAAGAACAAGTGTGGCCATGAATATTGCTAACAAGCATTAAGGGCCAGCAAACAGGAGGTGAAACTTAGATTTTAAAAAATTGCACAAAGATAAATCAAGTACAAACAATGGTTTGAGTTGGAAAATAGAGAAAAATGTTAACACGGAACAAACGTTGTAACCCATTGCACAAGATGAAACCTGAATTCAGGAAACCAACTCTGCACCATCAGCCACTTCCTGAAAGGAGAAAAGAAGTCAAGTTTAAAAAAAAGTCATGCAAAAATATATCTTTTTGTAAGATCTGAATAGGAGCTCAAGGCCTTTCAATTTTTTTTTTCAATTCATATAGGCAGTCAGTATTCTGTGAAGTCTGTAATTTTAGTACTAATTCTGTATTCTGAATGCAAATGAAAGTTTGGCTTCTCTGCTAGATTCCTGACTATAAAAGTTTTAGCATTTTTCATTTACCAATTTTGTCGAGATCCCAGCTAGCGTAGATTAGACCTTGTCCTTTGAGAAATCATATATTTTGGGGATATGCTTTCTTTTACTAAATTAATAGCCTTTCTCTTAAGAAGAATGAGAAATATGAGAAAAGATCATATGACTACTTTTACATATAAATTAACTAGGAAAAAGTGTATCCATTGGTATGCTTATTTAGTACATGATACTAATATATTAGTACCATGATTTAGTAGCGGATGATTCACAAAGTAAAAATATAAACTTGTGATATCAAATTTTCAAACAAATAAATTTCATACAACCGATAATTTCAGGCTTAACTTTAAGAAACCTATCCATTATGGATAAAAAAAAATTTTAAAACCTTAAAACCTTACCTCGGTATTAACAATTCCACATGGTCTTCTGGCTTTGCTTCGTCGTTTTTTCCGTAATCCATTCTCCTCTTGTCCAGGCCAAGCTATTTACATCGTCGCCTCCTGGGTATGCGCGAAAGAGCATGAAAATAAAATTATAATTAATTAATTTGGCCCATACGCACCTCTTTCTTAAATATAATGACAAACTTTCCCATGAAAATTACGTATTTATCTTGTGTTAATAATAATGACGAAATGCACCTTGATTGACTGCATTTAAAGATGAAAGAAATATTACACTTTGCTTTAAGGGAACCGATATTACACGACTAATACTTCTTGTTCGTTAAATAATTAGAAGTAGTGGGCAAAACGGCTCGGAACCTCGAGGAATCTATTAGTGACAAGGCTACGCTGATAAGTCTACGGTCAAAGATGTTATGACTAAAGCGTAGGATAACTAGGAATGCAAGAACTACAATGCAGTAGGTTGTGGTAATAAACAGCGATAAAACAACTTACACGTAAACGAAAACATTGCTTTAAACAATTTTTTCTGCTCTTAATTAAGAGAAGAAAAAAATGTAACTTCAGCCGCGAAGCACGGAATTACTATACGACGCACAATCTATTAATTTATACGTACAAGATTGACATTACTATGTTTTACCATATAACTTCAATGGAGACCAGTCTCCTCGATACATAACTAAACAAAATAGGAAAACAATAGCCAAACATAAACAAAATAATTACCTCTGTTGTCGCAATGTGGTCAACACATTGCGCCAATAGTTGTATCCAAATATGCTCAAATAACATAATTAATGTAGTCTATGTAGGCGTACAATATAATAAAAGATAAATCATGCCTTACCTTAATTATCCAGTGACAGGAAACTGTTGGAGCTGGCTTGCACGAATCGCAATAACGTGCAGGATTGAAGCACATTTCCAGCAAAACATAGCTTCGGGTTGAGCACACCATCCACACGCACCGGTTATCGAGGATTAAAACACTATGTCAATTCTTCCAATACGG